>NC_081827.1:3161666-3467500 GCF_030867095.1 Alligator mississippiensis | reverse complement strand
GGAGGGGCAAGTGCCTCTTTTAACCTTCTGCAGCCCCTGGCCTGCCCCCTGTCCACACACACACACACACACACAGACACACACACACTCAGCTTTGCTGCACAGATTGATCTGTATCCACTTGTTGGGCTGCTGCCACTCACTGCCCAACTACTTGCTGGCCCCCAGTTTGTGAGACATGTGCCCAGCCCCAAGCAGCTCCTTGCTTGGGCTGGGGGAGACAGCTACACAGTTATCCTGAGGGGCTGTCAAGATCTCACTTTGGGGAGGTGGGTGTGTGTGCCTGCTAAAGGCTGAGGGACCTGGGACTCTTCAGCAGCCTGACAAAGAGAAGGCTGCGAGGGGACTTGGTAGCAGCTCACCGCTACATCAGAAGTGTACATCTAGGGCTCGGTGAACAAGTGTTCACCAGGGCACACTTGGGGAAAACTTGGAGTAATGGTCCCAAAGTCCTGGAAGATTGTTTCAGGCTCGTTTCAAGGCTCAACATTAGGAAAAACTACTTCACACCTAGGGTGTCCAGACTGTGACCATTACTCCTAGTTTTCCCCACACTTCCTTTTTTTTTTTCCTTCTGCTCCCTGTAGACCTAAAGAAGGACTTCTTATGGTCCTTGACTCCCGTGGCTCACCTAAACTCAGTCACCGCCTTGGCTTTTCTGAACATTTCTCTGCAACTGCTGGCCACTAAAGTATAGTGCTCCTGGAGGACCGGCCCTAGCTTCCACTGTACCTACACCTCTTTTTTCTTTTTTTTTTTTGAGAACTGTCATGTCCCTGTTAAGCCAGGAGGTCTTGTCCATCCTCCTGCTACCTTTCCTTTTTGCAGGAATGGTTTTCTCTTATGCTCTGAGGATCGTATCTTTGAGCAACGACCGCTCTTCATGCACCCCATTTGCCTTCCCTTCCTGGTCCTGCATCGCCGCCCCTACTAATGCTCTGAGCCTCTTGAAGTCCACAGTTCTGAAGTCCAGGACTTCAATCCTGCTGGTTGATTCGTCAACCTTGCGGTGGATGGCGAACCTGATCATTTCATGGCTGCTGTCAGCCAGGTTACCCTTAATGTTCGAGCCACACACCAGATCATCTCCCCCAGCCAAGACCAAGGCTAGGAGAGCGCTGTGTCCTTCCTGGGTCAGGAAGAGCTCCTTGATCACAGTCAGGAAACTGTATGAATGATCTGACCTAGCCATATGTTCCTCCCAATTTATATCCAGGTAACTGGAGTCACCCATGACTCCCATTGGCACATGGCCTGTGTCTGTTCTCAATAGAACTCCAGATCCAGCTCCTCCCCTTGGTTCAGTGGCCTTTAGTAAATACCTGTGGTTAGGTTTCTCCCACCTTGCCCTCACTCCCTCCCTAGCTTGACAAAGATGGTTTCAAGCTATTTTTCTTTGGAGCTACTATCAGCCTCCAGAATGCTGTAGTTCTCAGTCACATAGAGAGCTACCCCTCCGCCTTTTCTCCCTACTCTTTCCTGAAACAACTGAGCCAGCCCCCACCTGTAATCACCTCCTCACTCTGGCTGCAGGGGCTGGGCATGGGAAAGGGCTTGTCTCCCCTGTGCCTACCCTCGGATGCATGGCCTGGCATCCTTTATGCCCCAGCTGCTATCCTCACAGTCACGGGCCAGAATTTGCTCTGGAATGCTGGGGATCCCTGCAGTTGCCCATGCGCCAGGAAAACAGTGCCCTGGATAGTTTCATAGTTTGTAGGGTTGGAAGCGACCTTGACAGATCATCAAGTCCGGCCCCCTGCCATGGCAGTAAAGAGTACTGCTGTCAAACAACCCCAGCAAGGTGTTCATCCAGCCTCCTCTTAAAGACCCCCAGGGTAGGAGCCAGCACCACTTCTCTTGGAAGTTAGTTCCAGATCCTAGCTGCCCTGACCGTGAAGTAGCACCTCCTGATATCTAGTCTAAATCTACCCTCGGCCAGCTTGTGACCGTTATATTTAGTCACTCCTGGTAGTGCTCGGGGGAACAGGGACTCCCCCAGTGCCTGCTGGTCCCCTCAGACTAGTTTGTAAATGGCCCCCCTCAGCCTTCTCTTCTGGAGGCTGAACAGGTTCAGGTCCCTTAGCCTTTCCTCGTAGGACCTGCCCTGCTGCCTCCTGACCATGTGAGTGGCCTCCTCTGACCCCTCTCCACGCTGGCCACATCCCTCCTGACGTGCGGCGCCCAGAGCTGGACACAGTACTCCTACTGCGGCCTGACCAGTGTCACATAGAGGGGGAAGATTGACTCCTTAGACCTGCTCGTGATGCACCTGTGGATGCATGACAAGGTGCGGTTAGCCTTCCTGACCGCTTCCCCACACTGTGGGCCCATGTTCATTTTGGCATCAATGATGACTCCAAGATCCTTTTCTGCCTCTGCACTGACGAGAAGGGAGTTCCCCAGCCTGTAGGTGTGCTGCTGCTGGTTCTTCCTCCCCACGTGCAACACCTTGCACTTGTCAGTGTTGAAACCCATCCTGTTCTCATCTGCCCACCCCTGTAACCTGTCTAGGTCCAATTGCAGCCTATTCCTCCCTTCTAGTGTGCCCACATTCCCCCACATCTTGATGTCATCAGCAAATTTGAATAGGGTGCTTTTCACCCCCTCTTCCAAGTCGCTGATGAAGATGTTGAACAGTGCAGGCCCAAAGACCAAGCCCTGGGGGACCCACTGCCCACATCCCTCCCGGTCGAAAATGACCCGTCCACCACCACTCTCTGGGTGCAGCCCTCCAGCCAATTGGCGACCCATTTGACTGTGTAGGTGTTGTCACCACAGTCCTCTCATTTTTTAATGAGAACGGGGTGAGAGACAGTGTCAAAGGCCTTCCTGAAGTCCAGAAAGACTACATCCACTGCTACCCCTGCGTCTAAGGATTTTGTGACCTGGTCGTAGAAGGCCACAAGGTTGGTCTGACAGGACCTGCCTCGAATGAACCCGTGTTGGTTGCCTCTAAGCATAACCTCCCCTGCTGGCCCCTCGTGGACATGCACCAGGATAAATCTCAAAAAGCTTACCCAGGATCGAGCTAAGACTAACTCGCCTATAGTTTCCTGGGTCCTCCTTCCTCCTTTTTTTGAAAATGGGAACCACATTGGCCCTTTTCCAGTCCTCCAGCACCACATGAGAGCACCACAAGTGCTCATAAAGCCATGCCAGGGGTCCCACAATGACCTCTAATTCCCTCAGCACTTGGGGGTGGAGATCATCAGGACCAACTGATTTAAATACGTCCCATCCCTGCAGAAGTTCCCTGACGGTCCTCACTGACCCTGGGCCTGCGTGCACCTCCCCCGGGGCCTGAGGGAGTACCAGCAGACAGGCTGATCTGGTCCCTGTTGAGGAAAATGGAGGCAAAATAATTGTTAAATAGGTTAGCCTAGGATGCAGCAGTCCAGGAGGCCCTTCCAAGCCTGCCTCCCTCTGCTGCTTGGTGCTCCTGCTCCTCCAGGGGGGAAGGAGCATTCCTGCTAGCTAATGTAACCCCAGAGCCTTTGACTCATGTGTCACTGCATGTGGCTTGGCCATAACAGGAGCCCCTGTTTCCCAAGCCCCTTTGGGCTGAGAGCACTCATTGCCTTCCCCTGAACACCCAGGGTGGCTGAATCCAATATGCCCATGACTTGCTGCAGCACCTGAGCATCAGCACCCTAGCCTTCCCCCACACTGCCCGGTTTGCATGATCGCACCTTGGAACTGAAGTTGCCGACTGGACCTGGACTTCTGCTTCATGATTGTGATGACCACAATTCCAGTTATGATGCCAATTCCCAGTACAGCGCTGATCATGGTGCTGGTGTGATCCACCTCTGTGCTCCCTACTTGGAGGAGAAAAAAAGGCAAAGCTCAGCTCTGACACATGCAGTGGCATCCACTGTACCCAAGCTAAGCTGCTACCCTTGAAGTTGTGGGTCAAGTTTTGTTCTGGGATTCTGGGGATTCCTGCAGCTGGCCATGCACTGGGAATGCATGGACCAGGACGCAGTAGTCTGGGGGCCCCTCCAGGCCAGTATCCCTCTGCTCCTTGGTGCTCCTTATCCTCCAGGAGGGAAGGAGCATTCCCGTTGGCTAATGCATCCCCCAACCATGCTGGTCTGCAGCTCAGAGCTGCCTGCATGCTGGCCTGCAGCAGCTCTGTGCTACCTTGGGAGGGGGCAAGGAAATTGCCTCATGTCCACAGTCAGGGCAGCAGGCAGCTTCCCACACATGCTCTCACCTCTGATATCCAGGGGGATGTCCTCCTTCAGTGGCTGCCTCAGGGCCATGTGGTGGACACGGCAGGAGAAGACACTGCCAGCATCTTTGTGGGTGGGGGTGAAGGTGTAGGTCATGGTGAAGGTGAAGGTCCCATCCAGGTTCCTCTGGGGGCTGGAGCAGGGAAAGCCTTTCAGGACCTGCCCATCTCTCAGCCACACCACGTCCACCTCCTTGGGGAAGAACCCCTCCACGTGGCACAGGAGGGAGGTCTCAGTGTCACCCACAGCAGGTTGTCTCAGGATGGAGATCATTGGGGCAGCTGAAAGGAGAGAGTCACCATGTGCTTTGGAGCTTGGGGTGATGCAAGTGTCAGTCTCTCAGCCAGCTCCATCTGGCATTGAGCCCCTGAGGCCACGTGGGGCTTGGGCTGTGTGTCAGCCCCAATGCTCCATTGACAGACACCCACATCAGGCATTGCCAGGCCCGTGTGCATCTGAGGGTCTGGGTCGGTCAGAGGGCAGATGACAGCGCTGGCTGCATGTCTGGTAGCAAGTCCCCTTCCTCTCCCAGGCAGCACTCAATGGCTGTCAGCATGCCCACAGCATGAGGCTTCCCAGTACTTCTAGAGTGAGGCCAAGGGCCCTGCCCATGGAGAGGGTTGGACAGAGCCATGGCAATTAGACCCATGGTGTCTTGAGTCCATGTGTGTGTGTGCCACCTCTGCCCACATCCAGCCCAGGTATAGGCACAACCATGGCCATCCCAGGAGCCCTGGTCTGATCCTCACCAAGCAGGTGCAGGGTGGTCATCCCCTGGTGCTCCTGGTCCCTGTGCCACACAACACACTTGTACATGCCCTTGTCCCATGGGGTCACCACGGCCAGTGACAGGGAGGCGTCTCCTGTCTCCAGCTCTTTCTCTGATGGCAGACTGGCTCCGGGCTGGGCCTGGATCCTGCCCTGGTTGTAGCAGGCCACTACATGCTCCCCAATATAACATTGCACCCGCAGGGAGTCCAGGGCCACCGGCCCCCCGACATCAAACCGGCACTGCAGCAAGGATCGCGAGCCCAGGTGGGCCCAGGAGGAGGGCGCTGTGGTCACCTGCAGCTGGGAACCTGCCCAGGGGAGAAGAAGTAGTTGTGAGACCCCGCCGGGCTGGGTAGAGAGGAGAACCTGGATCTGGTGCCAGAGGGGGAGGTGCTGGGTGCATGGGCCAGGTGTCTGCTGCACTCTGATCATAGGTAGGGCTGGACCCTGCCTTGGTGCAGATGAAACTGGCAGCTGGGCCAGGTGTGTGTGACATCGCAGGCCATGGCTGCCAGGCACTGTTTGCTAAGTGCTGCTGCAGCAAGACTGAGCTGTAGCAGGGTGAGGGGCTGCCTGCAGAGCTCGGTCCATGCTGCCCACACCTGGCAGGCAGCAGCTCTGTTCTCCCGGCCCCTGCTCCAGTGCGGATGTCTGGGAGGGGTGGGTCTGGTTCCTGCCCTGGGCTTGGGGGCAGTATGTCCTGCTCCAGCTGCTGTTCCCACTGCACCGGGCAAGGGTGGAGTCCACAGCTGTGGGTTTGGGTGTAGGTTGGTGGGGGCAGGCCCAGGGCTCCAGTGAATCTTAATCCACCTCTGGTTTTGAACACCTTGGACTGTGGTAGTTATTAGCACTCCCAACATGCCCCTGCTTATGGGTCCTGAAAGTCTCCCCCTGAGCCAGGCTGCTGTCTGCAAACACGGGGCCTCCAGGATTTCTCTGTCCCAGGCGTGTTCACAAGGTGGCCTCAGCTGCCCCTGCACCAGGGCTAAACATGGCCACCACAGCCCGGCCCTGCCACCCCTCGCCCCTGCAGGGCAGGGGTCAGCACTTACCTGCTGTCCCTAGGAAGAGAAGAGGCAGGAGCAGGCCCCCGAGACGCAGAGCCCAGATGTCTGTCCATCCCCCCATGTTCGCCATCTCCTCTCCTGCGAGGCAGCGTGGATCCCTGGGCCCTTTGTACTTTCACTTTCCCCATGTTGCAGGGAGGGGCTGGGAGAAGGGGCCAAGGTGCAGTGTGAAACTGGACCTGATGTGGGTGTGTTGTTTGTTTAGTTGTTTCCTGGTGAAAGCAGGGTTTATTTGCATGTTTTTTTGTTGCAGGACACAGTGAGTGGTTAGATGTCGAGGGGCTACATGTGGCCTGGTTGCAGGGACCCCCCTGTTTCTGTGTCGAGGTCGGTGCCGAAACACCAAAGTTTGATACCTGGGGCAAACCCCAAAGCGACAGCCTGCCCTAGCCCCATGCCGAGATCGGGGGGCCACATCCTAACCCATGCTTGCTGGAAGTGCATGCAGAGCTGGGACCCACCCTCCCCCCTTCCCCACACCTCTCAAATGAGCCACTCGTAGCTCGGTCCTGCACCCCAACCTGGCTGGGCAGCACCTGTTGTTGCCCCCTACACTTTGGCATCCAGGGCAGTCGCCCCACTTGCTCCCACTCCCTTGCTACAGCCCTGGCCAAGATGGCAGTACACCTGGAGATGGGCTACAGGGAGCCAGAGGGACTGGGGTGCAGGTGGGAACTGCCTGGGTGAGCAGACCCAGGGGCTGCCCAGGCTGGGCTGGTGCTGAGGGAGCCCTGCCATCCCTGGGCTTTGGGCAAAGAGGAGGGAGGGCAATGACAGGGGCCGGACTGGGCAGATACGCACAGCCTCTGACCATGGGGCAGTTGGGCTCCGGCTGCAGCAGGGCAAGGAGTGCCTGGACCTGGCTGTGAGTGGAGTCGGGACAGCCCAGGAAATGACTATAGGGACCCCAACCCGGTAGTATCCCATGGAGTTTAGGACTGCTGAAGGGGTGTTTTGGTTTTTTTTGTGTTGGGCTGGACTGGAGGGTGGGTTGTGGCTGCAGGTATGGATTGGAGGCCACAGAATGGGGCTCGGACCAAGAGGGCAAAGGTCTGGTCACAAGCCAAGTGATGTAGGCTCAAGGCAGGGCCAGGACCTGTTGTCCTAGGCAGGGAGCACCATAGGAGGGTTGGCCAGAGAAAAAGGGGCAATGCCTGGACCAGCTGAAGCCCAAAGCGCTTGGAGGCCTGAGGATGCTGCTTGAAACCCCTTGACTATTATGTTACTGGTAAGAATAAGGTACTGGAAAGGTTGTGGGAGGATAAGTTAATGTTTAGCCAAGTAGCAGGTGTTCGACTGGATTTCCATTGACAGTCAAACCTTGTTAGCTGCAGGGTGACAGTGATGACAACAGATAAAGGAACAGGGAGCAGAAACACCCAGCACAGGGTCACACTCTGCCCCTTACTCCATGGTCTTTTGCTGCTGGCTGAATTAAACCACCAGTGCAATGGCCCAGCAAGTAAAACCTGTAAAAGTGGCACTGAATACAGGAAAGATGTCCTGCACGTGACAAAAACCCCTGCATGCCTCACTAAACACATCTTCATGTTTCTCAAAACAGGCATCCAATGTCTAAGGTGTTACACATCACAGGACGTAGTTCACATGAGAGACTTCAATCCCTCAGACATCTGCTGGGAGGGCAATACAGCAGTGCGCAGGCAATGCAAGAGCTTTTGGAAAGTGTCGGAGACAACTTCTGGTGCAAGTGTTGAAGAGCCCAACCAGGGGCCTTGCTCTTCTTCATCTGCTGCTCACAAACAGGGAAGAATTGGTGGGAAATGTAATAGTGGATGGCAACTTGGGCAGCAGTGACCACAAGGTGATTGAGTTTAGGACCCTGAGGAAAAGAAGGATGGAGGGCAGCAGAGGAAGGCCCCTGGACTTCAGAAAAGCAGATTTTGACTCACTCAGGGAACTCATGAGCAGGATCCCCTGGGTCCCAGACTGAGGGAGGGAGGCATCCAGGAGAGCTGGCTGGACTTTAAGGAAGCCTTACTGAGAGTGCAGGAACAAACCATCCCAATGCGCAGGAAGACTAGCAAGTATGGCAGAAGACCAGCTTGACTTAGCAGGGAACTCTTCAGCAAACTAAAACACAAAAAGGAAGCTTATTAGTGGAAGCCTGGACAAATAACTAGGGAAGAATATAAGAGCATTGCTTGGGCATGCAGGGATGGAGTCTGAAAGGGCAAAGAGCAATTGGAGTTGCAGCTAGCAAGGGATGTGATGGGAAAAAAGAAGGGTTTCTACAAGTATGTTGGTTGCAAGAGGAGGATCAGGGAAAGTGTGGGTTCCTTACTGAATGGGGCATTCCAGCTGAATGCCAACCTTGTGGCAGAGGGTGCAGAAAAGGCTGAAGTGCTCAATGCTTTCTTCACCTCAGTCTTCACAGGCCAGGTCAGCTCCCAGACCACTGCACCAGGCAGCACAGTTTGGGGAGGAGGTGAGAAGCCCTCGGTGGTGGAAGAACATTTTAGGGACTATTTAGAAGAGCTGGATCTGTACGAGTCCATGGGGCTGGACGGGATGTACCCGAGGGTGCTGAGGGAGTTGGCTGATGAGATTCCAGAACCATGGGCCATCATCTTTGAAAACTCATGGCAATCAGAGGAGGTCCTGGATGATTGGAAAAAGGCAAACATAGTGCCTATATTTAAGAAAGGAAAGAAGGAGGATCCAGGGAACTACAGACCAGTCAGCCTCACTTCAGTCCCTGGAAAAATCATGGAGCAGATCCTCAAGGAATCCATTTCCAGGCACTTGGAGAAGGTGATTAGGAACAGCCAGCATGGATTCACCAGGGACAAGTCATGCCTGACCAACCTGACTGCCTTCCACGACAAGGTGACTGGCTCTGTGGATGCAGGGAGACTGGTGGATGTGGGATACCTTGATTTTAGCAAGGCTTTTGATACGATCTCCCACAGCTTTCTCCCCAGCAAGCTAAAGAAGTACGGGCTGGATGAATGGACTGTAAGGTGGATAGAAACCTGGCTGGAGCATCCGGCTTGGAGGGTAGTAATCAATGGCTCAATGTCTAGTTGGCAGCTGACATCAAGTGGAGTGTCCCAGGGATCAGTCCTGAGGCCGGTTTTCTTCAATGTCTTCATCAACAATCTGGAAGATGGCACAGAGCGCACCCTCAGCAAGTTTGCAGATGACACCAAGATGCGGGGAGTAGTAAATACACAGAGAGCAGAGATAGGATTCAGAGTGACTTGGACAAATTGGAGGATTGAGCCAAAAGGAACCTCATGAGGTTCAGCAAGGATAAGCGCGAAGTCCTGCACTGAGGATGGAGAAATCCCATGCACCGGTGCAGGCTGGGGGTGACTGGCTGAGCAGCAGCTCTGCAGAAAAGGACCGGGGGGGGCGCAGTGGACAAGGAGCTGAACAGGAGCCAGCAGTGTGTCCTTGTCCAGAAGGCCAACGGCATCCTGGGCTGCATTGATAGGAGCGCTGATGGCAGATGGAGGGAAGTGATTCTCCCCCTTTATTCAGCACCGGAGAGGCCACATCTGCAGTGCTGTGTCCAGTTTTGCTGCTCCTACCCAGCCCCCCCACTACAGAAAGGACGTGGACACATTGGAGAGAGTCCAGTGAAAGGGGACACAAATGGTTTGGGGGCTGGGGTACATGACCTATGAGGAAAGGCTGAGGGAAGTGAGCTGATTTAGTCTAGAGGAGAGGAGACTGAGAGGAGACTGAATAGCAATCTTCAGCTGCCCAAAGTGGGGTTCAGGGATGGAGCTGGACTGTTCTCAGTGTTGGGAAGATGACAGGGCAAGGAGCAATGGGCTCAAGTTGCAGCAAAGGAAGTTGAGGTTGGATATTAGGAAAAACTTTCTCACTAGGAGGGTGGTGAAGCCCTGGACCAGGTTACCCAGAGAGGTGGTGGAGTTTTTGGAACCTCCCAGATCCTTGTAGGCTTGTAAGACCCGGCTACACAAACCTCAGCTGGGATGATGTAGTTGGGGCCGGTCCTGCTTGGAGCAGGGGTTGGACTAGACGTGTGCTCCTGAGGCTCTTCCAACCCTCCTCCTCTAGGAATCTGTGTCTGCGTGGTTCTTCAACAACTAAGCTTTGCTCAACCAAAACTCGGAACTTGGCTCTTGGATTTTGCCCAGTACAATTTGGATCTGATTTGGCCACTGGGGGAAAAAAATTGCGGGGGAATGAGAGACTGTGGCAAGGGTCTGCCCCCCACAGGGCAGGGAGAGGCCTCCCCCTCCACTGCCCCCAGTCACTGGGGCAGGAAGGGGGGGATCTCTGTTGCCAGGGCAGTGCCCACCTGGGCAGACCCATGCTGATGGGACCTCCCCTGCTGCTGCCCTGCTCCCCCAAGCCCAGCTGGGCTCTGCCCACTCCCCCGGGTGCCCATCCCACCCCTAGGCACAGAGCAGCACTGCCCAAGCCCAGGGGCTTTTCCCTTCCTCCCTCCCACCAGACAGGGGAGGAGCCCCCAGGAGCCCTGCAGCATCCTCCTAGCCCAGGAGCCCTCGGCCCATGGCCGAGGTGTGTCCCCTGCCCCTGGCCCTGCTCTCTCTCCCCCAGGCAGGGCAGGGCAGGGCAGGGCAGGGCAGGGCAGGGCAAAGCAATGCCGCCTCCCTCACCCCACCCCCCATCATGGCCCTGCCATGCCCAGCCCAGGTGAGGTCTCTGCATGCTGCGCAGCTCCCATCTGACCCTGCCTGCCACAGCCTGAGCGGGTGTACAAAGGTGCAGAACTGTGCGCCAAGCCCCAAAGACCTGAGCCCCTTGGGCTTCTTGTGTCCTTGGGTCCTGTCGGTGTGCACGGGGGACCGATCCCCACTGCTACCACCGACACCCTGCAAAACAGAGTTTGGGGTTCAGCCCAGATTTAAATCCATCACTGCTGGTCAGGGAGGGACCAGGACTGGGATGTGAACCTGCACCCTTCCCTCCTGCAGGTTTCCTAGGAGCTGGGGCTACACTGGGCCTGACTCCACTTGCAAGGGCTTGGTGCAGGGGAAGCAGCTTCTAGGCCCAGCTGGGCCTGTGGGATCTGCCAGGGCCCTGGGAGAGCGGTGAGCCCAGAAGCCCAGGCTTGCTCCCCCAGCCCGCTTGCCCTTGCACTCCGGTGTGGTCTCTTGTGCTGAGGCCCCCACATCCCTCGGCCTGTCCCAGTGCAAGTTGGAAAGGGCACTGGAGGGGTCTTGCAGGAGCAGTGTTTCCTCCAAGCCCCTGGCCCGCCCTGCCCTTGCCACTTGTTCAGGTGCTGGACACAGAAGTAGAGTTGCCAACTGTGACTGAAGCTATCCCAGGAGATTTTGTTTCCCAACCTGACATAATGCATTATTAATTGTACTGTTCAACCCGTTCACAATATCAATCTCCCAGATTGCTTTCAGTAGTCATGGGGAGATGGATGCCAATTCTCGTAGACTCCTACCAATCTGCGAGGGTTGGCAACCCTACACAGCAGGGACCTGGTCCCACGGGTAGTGGGTGTTTCTACAGAGCAGGGCTAGGGAGGAGGCCAGGGCTGGGAGCAGATGGGCACAGGCCTGAGCTGCATGAAAGTGAGAAGAGGCAAAAAAGGGCTCCTTTCACACCCTAAGCAAGAATCATACTCCTAGACCAACAAGCCAGCTGTTCCCAGCTGTTTCCCACATGTTCTTCCAAAAGCAGGTGCTGGCAGGGCTGGGACTCTCCCCCTACCCCCAGACTGTCATTAGCCCTCTGGTTCCCAGGAGTCCCCAGACCTCTGCTAAGCACGCATGGGACAGAGCCCTCCGCCCAGCTGGAAATCCCCAGGGCCGATCCCAGGCTGGGACAGCTGGGGACAGGTGGTACCCATCTCCGCACAGCCTGGCTGGCAGCATCTCAGCCCTGGCTCAAAGCTGGGCAGGAGGCCCCAAGGGGAAGAGACATGGAGCTGATGCTCCCCCAGCCAGGGCCGGGGCAGCTTCAAAGAGCGCTGAGGCTGCTCAAGGTGCAGCTGTGACAGGGAGGAAGGGAGAGAGGTAGCAGCCCACGTTCATGGTATCACCTGGGAGGGAAAAACTACAGCACTGTGGGCTCCACTATGATTTGAAACTAGGACCCCTCATTCCTGAACCAAAAACACATGCCTGGATAGAAGAGTTTCTGTACTTCTTCGTTCCAGGGCCAGGGCCAGTGCAAGGCTGTAAGGACCTGGGTCCCAGCTCGCTTGCCCGCCCCATTATGACTTGGAACTCCCAGTACCCCGGGACAGCACCCAACTGGGGCTGCAGCCCACCGGTGGAGGGGGTGGGCAGTATCCTTCCCTGCTTCTTTCCCAGGGCCCCTGCAGATGATGGTGTAGGGGCACACATCCTTCTGTGCTGCCCACTGCCCGGCACTGTAACTCCCAGGAGGGGAAGGGCAGGTGGGGGGAAGGCAGGGGATGAGGCTGTTTCTCCCCAAAGGAGAAAAATCCTGCTGGGACCAGTCCGGAGGGGAGGACCCTGGCCTGTGTCCAACACCCCTGGGCTCCAGGGGATGATCCTTGCTGTGGGTGCCACAGGTTCCCCGGTTCCAATCATAGATGGGGCCACATCAACGTACCCAGTGGCAGCACTTCCAGCCTCCAAGTCAGTCCTTGCTGAAATGCCTGAAGCTGGAGACAGGGCTGGACAGGGCTGGCTCAGCCCAGACAGGACCAGCATTTCTTTCCAGCCCCTGACTTTGGCAGCCTCCCCCACCGCATTTTATGCAGCCACCCCATCAGAGGCTGGACACAGCCCTGGGGCCATTTCTACCAAGCAAGTGTGTGAAAGAGC
The DNA here is from genome assembly GCF_030867095.1 of Alligator mississippiensis. Classification (NCBI taxonomy): domain Eukaryota; kingdom Metazoa; phylum Chordata; order Crocodylia; family Alligatoridae; genus Alligator; species Alligator mississippiensis. The sequence continues at coordinate 3,454,654 of NC_081827.1, read as the reverse complement.
AGGTCCATCAGGGACTAGAGCCCAAGATCTCCTGTACCCTCCACGGAAATAAAGCTTGCAGTAGTTTGCAGATGGGGCCAGGCTGGAAACTAACTCCCTGCTCCACCCCTTGCTCCTCACGCCCCCCTCCCCAGGTGCTGGGAGCGCTGAGCCACAGAGACACAGCCAGTGCCAGCAGGGGAAACTCCAGATACCAGAAGTCTTCAGGAAGCCCCTGAATGTGGTTCATTGGTCTGGGGCTATTATTCTCACTTCAGGTGTGACAAATCCTGGGCAAGCCCAGACTCTGCAGTTTTCCCACTCTCTAGGCCAGGGCAGGGCTCTGCAGTGGATCTGCCCCACAGCACCAACCAGCCTGGGCTGTTGGCATCCCCTGCACCAAGGCTCCATCTTGGGGCCGGAAGCAAAAATTCCCCCCAGTTTGCAGTCATGAGGATTGACATCATAGCCAGGACGGTGCCAGCATCATGTGAGAGGCCAGGATTTCTTAGGGGATCTGTTATTGCACCACCTGTGTATTCTGGTCCACCAAAAGAGGTCACCCCAAGAAATCCTGACCTCTGTTTTTCAGTCACTTGACTAAAACCAGCACATTTCATGTGGCCCTGAGTGTGCCAGGATATGATTTGCCTCCAAGCAGGCAATTAATGGCCAGTCAGCCACAGTTGTTCCCAAAGTCTTAATTTGGACACTTCTCAGGGTCTCAAGGCAGGGCAACAGGCTTGTCTAGCTGGAAGGTCTGGGATTTGCGGTGACATAAGATGCTCATCTGGGATTTGGACCTGAGACCTCTTGCACCCTGAGGATGCAGCCTGGAGAGTCAGGAGCAGAGCAGTGCTCAGCTCAGCAGCGCTCAGGGCTGTGCAGGTGGGAGCAGAGCAGACGGCTTGGGGAAGGGAGGTCTGGGAGACTCCATGGGATACAGGGAGTGGGGTTGCCGTTCACCAAGCCTCAGGCAGCTTGGTCTGGGGTATGATCCGCACTGAGGGTGCAGAGGTACTGGATTCCAATCTTAAACAAGTCCATTGCATATTCTGCTCCCAAAAGAGGATCCACCCCACACAAGTCCCACCCCACAGTCCCTCTTAGAAGCCCCTCAGCCCAGCAGCCACTGCCCCACAAGGCACATGCACTGTCAGTGCGTCTGTCTGTCAGGCCCCCAATTCTGCCTGTCCCTGTCTGCCTCCATCCGGGGCAGCTTAGAGGAGCAAAGCCACTGCCGCTTCACCAGGTTCCCTGCAGCAGTTGCTCCAACTGGTGGAAAAGACCCAAGCCTGGGGGCCAGGACAGGTGGGGAGTCCTCTGTCCAGTGCCACCAGGGGTAATGGGGGATGGAGAAACCAGTGGCGTAGAAGGGGCATGGGGGTTTCCTGCCTGAAGCAGAGGGATGGAGAGGGCAGGGCCCCCCAAGACCCAGCCCAGGGCACCCCAGGGGCCCCATGCCTTGTAACGAGGAGGCAGCAGGGATCGAGCTGGCAATGAGAGCTTGGCCCAGCAAAGAGAGACACAGCCTGGCTGCACCTTTCCCCTTCTCACCGCGGGCAGATGTGGACAGTGGGACTTCCACAGATGCCGGGCCCTGTGTGGAGGGGCTATGGGAAGGCAGTGGAAAGCCCAAGTGCTGCCACCTGTGACCCCTGCATCTCCCCCACTACTCAGGGAGCATGGGAGGTACCCATAGATTTCATAGACATCAGGGCTGTAAGGGACCTCGGAAGATCATTGAGTTCAGCCCCCCACCCAAAGGGCAGGAAGTCAGCTGGGGTCATAGGATCCCAGCAAGATAAGCATCCAAATTTCTCTTGAAGGTGTTCAATGTAGGTGCTTGAACCACCTCCGGTGGCAGGCTGTTCCAGACCTTGGGGGCTCGGACAGTAAAGAAGTTCTTCCTTATGTCCAGCCTGAAATGGTCTTGCAGTAGTTTATAACCGTTCGACCTTGTCATACCTTGGGGTGCTTTGGTGAACAAACGTTCCCCTAGATAATGGTGAACACCCCTGATACACTTATAGGTGGCCACCAGATCACCCCTGAGCCTGCGTTTTTCCAGGCTGAAGAGCCTCAGGGCTCTCAGCCTGTCATCGTCAGGTCTGTTTTTCTGACCTCTGATCACGCGCGTGGCTCTTCTCTGCACTCTCTCAAGCTTCTCCACATCCTTTTTGAATTGTGGGGCCCAAAACTGGATGTGGTGCTCCGCTGCAGGCTTACCAAGGCCGAGTACAATGGGTGAATGATGTCCCAGGATTTGCTTGAGAAGCATCTATGGATGCAAGCCAGTGTTTTGCTCGCTTTACTATTTGCAGCATCACATTGCAGGCTCATGTTCATCTTGTGGTGAATCATGACCCCCAAGTCCCTTTCATTCATAGTGCTAGCCAGTGTAGCACTGCCAAGCCTATAAAGATGCTGCAGGTTTTTCCTCCCAAGGTGGAGAACCTTGCATTTTTCAGTGTTAAACACCATCAGGTTCTCATCTGCCCATTTGCTGAGCCTGTCCAAGTCAGCCTGGCTCACCCTCCTGTCCTCAGGTATGGATGCTTTACCCCACAGTTTAGTATTGTTGGTGAACTTGGCCAGTCCGCTTCTGACTCCAGTGTCCACATCATTAATGAAGATGTTGAACAATACAACGCTGGGCTGTCTGTGAGGTCTGGGCTGAGGCAGCCCCAAGTGCTCTGGACAACTCCCACCCACTCCTGGTTCTAGCCTGGGGGATTGGGCCCCCCACAGCTCCCAGCCAGGATAAGGGAGACAGGATGGACCGATGGGCGCAGGTCTTTGGGGCTTGGCACAGACATCAGGGCCCAGGGTTCTCCCAACTGCAGTGGCACAGCCCTGCGTGCAGCCAGCTTGCTGCCAGGGCATGAACCTGCCTAGGTACGACTGCAGAGCACAAACTCTAATTATACAAATGATAATTGTTAATTCTCACTCAAATCACCTCTATAAAGGAAGTGGTCAGCCTAATATCTCTCTGTCGACCTGAACCTCTAGCCCAGCTCTAGCTGACAATTAACTGACTAAGCGTGATAATAATGACGGACTGAAATGTGTATGCACAATACTGTACTGAAATGGAAACACAGCTCAAGAACAAAGTACCATGCAAACAGGGAAGTGGAAAAAGAAACCACATGGAGACAAGGACAACAGTAAGATTATGTACATAGAGTTAGACATCAGACTTCTTCCTTAACCTTGCACCCTTCTTGCAGGTCGTACACCTTAGCTTGGCATTGAGGTGAATCTGCTCTTTTCCCCGATACACGGACCCCGCTGCCCACCTCCCGCTCAGAACGGCTCTCCCACTGGGAGGCTCAGTGCTTGGCCCAGGGAGGGGGGATACTTTACCCTTCCTAGCTCAGGGCTGCTCTTCCAGCCACCACCAGCTCACTGGGTTGAACTGGGGCTTGCCAGCCCACATGCACTGGGAGGGCATTCAGCCACCCTGGCTCCCACCCTCACACACAAGCAGGGCCATTTACATAGACTGGAAGCACCCGCCAAGGGCTCCAGCTTCCACTTCAACTCTCTTCCACTCCGTCCTCCTCACAAAGACTTCTTTAAGGAAAAATGTTCGTGTCCAAAGTCAAATCATTGTGAATCACCCAAGATCGTGGCCCATACGCGGCCCTGCTACGGGCTGCAGCAAGTGGGGACCGATAGCAGCTGGGAGCAAGGAGAGGTCCCGGCTTCCGACCCCCGCTCCGCCGTGTGCGGGGTGTCTGCGGGGCAGGGCGGGGGCGGCGCTGCCCCTGGCCCAGTGCGGGCGCCGGGCCGGCCGGGGGCTCCGTGCCGGGAGACCGGCCCGCTCCCCCCGCGGCGGCAGCTCCAGCCCCGAGCGCGGGGACCGACCCCGCGTCCCGCAGCCACGTGCCCCGTGCGGGGGACTCCCCCGGGCCGGAGGCTGTGCGGGGCTGCGAGGCCGGGGAGCGGCAGAGCCCCCCGGCCCTGGCGGGGCTCGACCCGCCCCGCGCCCCCGCTCCGGGCAGAGGCCGTGGCAGGCAGGGGCTGCGCACAGACCTCCCCCGGCCGAGGGCGGCGGCTCTGCCCCTCGGAGCTGCCCAGCCGTGCGCTCCCCGGGACAGAGACGGGGCGGGAGGCAAAGCCCGGCCGTGCGGGGTGGGGCTCGGAGCCGGGAGGAGGCCGAGGGGCTCCTCCTCTGCCCGGCAGGAGGGGAAAGCCCCGGGCTCGGGCAGTGCTGCTTGTGCCCGGGGCGGGCAAGGCCCGGGGGCAGGAGGGGCCCCCAGAGGCAGCACCCTCCACCCCCTGAAGCCATTCAAGGCAGAGCTGGGACAGGAGGAGTGAGGGAGGCAGCTGCCTGGGTTCATGGTATCACCTGGGGAAGGAAAAACCACTGCACTGTGGGCTTTTGGCATTTGAACCCAGGACCCTTCACACCTGAAGCAAAAAATCATACCAGGGAAGGTTTCTCTAGGGCTCTGCTCCCACTCCAGGAACATCACCAGGCCATGGGGAGCTGGGGCCCAGCTCTCCTACCCACCCCATCATGGCTCCAAGCTCCCAGTGCCAGGAGGGAAAGGACCCAGCTGGGGCTGCAGTCCTCCTGGAGGGGGAGGCACTGCCCTCCCCTGCACCCTGATGGGGCCCAGGGCTGCTGTGGAAGGCAGTGTGGGGGGTGCATCCTTCTGTGCTGCCCCTTGCCCAGCCCTGCGGCTGCCAGGAGGAGGGGAAGGTGGGGCAGGAAGGTTCAAAGATGAGGTCTTTTCTCCCAGAAGGAGAAAACACCTGCTGGGACCAGCAAGGAGGGGAGGTGGCACTCTGCTCAGTCTTCTCCCTGGCCCCAGGAGCGGGTGATGGGGCACTGGGAGGGGTGGGCAATGGGGGAAGCAGGTGGGGCTGGACGATGGGGCTCCCTGGCCTGCATCCAACACCCCTGGGCTCCAGGGGATGATCTTTGCTGTGGGTGCCAGAGGTTCCCCAGTTCCAATCTTGAATGAGGCCATGTTGTCTTGCCTGGTGGCAACAGTTCCAGCCCCCAAGTCAGTCCTTGCTTGAACCTGAAGGCAGACAGGGATGGATCTCCCCAGACAGGACCAGCATTTCCTTCCAGCCCTTCACCTTGACAGCCCCACCCCCTGCCTCCCCAGCCCATGTCATGCACTCACCTCCTCAGAGGCTGCACACAGCCCTAGTGCCATTTCTACCAAGCAAGTGGGTGAAAGAGCGAGTCCGTTGGGCATTAGAGGCCAAGATCTCCTGCACCCTTGGCGGAAACGAAGCTGGAATCAGTTTGCAGATGGGACCAGGATGGAAACTCCGCACTGCACCCCCAGGCAAGACTCCTCTCAACTGGGAGCTGGGAGCGCTGAGCCACGGAGACACAGACAGTGCCAAACCTTCAGCTACTGGAAGCCTCAAAACAGCAGCCTCTTTGTGGCTCATTGGTCTAGGTCAGGTATGATTCTCACTTCGGGTACTTCTCTTGGACTCAATGGGGGCAACAGGCTCCACCATCTGGGAAGTTTGGGGGTAGCTGAGAGATAAGACACTTGTCCAGGATATGGACCTAAGACATCTTGCACCCTAAAGATGCAGCTGGGAGGGTCAGGAGCAGAGCAGCGGTCAGCCCAGCAGCTCCCGGCTGGGCCTAGAGCTGGGAGGAGTGAAACAGGCCACTTTGGGAAGGGAGGTCTGGGAGACCCAGTGGGATACAGTGAGTGGGGACATGCCATTCACCAAGCCCCAGAGAGCTGGGAGGGGCTGTGGCAAGCTGGTTGGTCTGGAGGTGTGATCCCACTGAGGTGCAGAAGTCCTGGGTTCAAAACTTAGCTGAGCCCTTTGTATATTCTCTTCTGTAATGGGGCCCCCACCCTGTTCCTACAATGGGAAGGGAGCCTGGCTCCCCCACCCAGCCCTCTACACTTTTCCCTCCTCTGCCTTGTTGTGTGTTTATCAGTGTTTTGTTCCCCTGGTAGACAGTCCTTCTCCCTTTCCTCTTGCGTCCTTCTACTTCAACTCCATCCCCTCTCCCTCCCTGTGCTCTGGTGGTGACCCCCGAGCCAAACCCAAAGGCAGGGGGGACCTGCAGCAAGGTGCCTGCTGGGTCCAGGAGCAGGCAGAGCCTGAGCTTGAGATTGCACTTTGTGGCCCTGGAGGTGCTGGCATCTGAGGTCACAGGAGTGACCAGAGCTGAGCCAGGGCACTGCAGCCCTGAACAAGGGCTGAACAAGAGTAAAGCTGGGCCAAGTCAAGGGAGGAGCCTTGCAGAGACAGGAAAGTTCTCTTCCAAAGCGAGCCTTGCCCTATGGGCAGCCTCCCCTACACATTTCAACACCATGGTGTGGTGGGTGAGACTGTTGGCCAGGGGAGAGGCTGGATGGTGAAGGCACTAGCAGGGCTCTAGTGTCCAGCACCCTGCAGCAGCACTTGCAAGTTGCCCATACCCTGCAACACAGGATGCAACAACCCACCTGCATGCAAGACCCCACAGCTTCCTCCTCCAACCCCTCAGCCCAGCTGCCGCTGCCCCGCAAGGCACATGCACTGTCTGTGTGTCTCTATCAGTGCCGGTTCCTGCTGTCCCTTTCTGACTTCACCTGGGGAAGCTCAGAGGGACAGAGCCACTGCCCCTTCACTGGGTTCCCTGCACCAGTTGCTCAGACTGGCGAAAAAGCTCCAGGCCTGGGGTCCAGGCCAGGCAGGGAGTCCCCTGCCCAGCACCAGAGAGAAGACTGGAGAAACTGGCTTGGTGGCGGAGAGTGGAGAGGCCCAGCCTGCAGTGCCCAAGTGATCCGTCCTGCTATAGCAAGGGGGCGGTGGGGACTGAGTCAGTACTGAGGGTTGGGCCCAGGCTCCAGCATGAGAGGGAGCTTCACTATCTTCCAATGGGCAGATGTGGACAGTGGAGGCCATGGGCTCCTGTGGGGAGGGGCTGTGGGCCAGCAGTGGAAAGTCCAAGCCCTGACACCTCCAACCCTTGCATCTCCCCCACTGCTCAGCAAGAACAGCAGGCACCCTATAGAGGAGTGATCAGAGTGCTGCCCACACCCCCAGTGTCACAGCAGACTGCTCTAGATCAGCCCATCTTCACGGTGCCCTCTGGTTCCCTCTGTGCTCACTCAGGCACTGCTCTGACCCTCTGGACCGTTTCTTTTCCCTCACATGACTCTCAGTGCTGCAAGCCTTCCTGGGAGCCATTGTGGGGGGCTGCCAAGGGGCCAGCAGCTGTGGAAGGAGGGAACAGGTAGGAGGCTTGGCTCCCCCCTTGGTCACAATGTGCAGTATCCAGCAAAGATGGGAGAGGGGACCCAGATGGGCCACACTAGGGAAGGAGGTGGACAAGAGCTGGTGAGCATCAGCACTACCACCTTTATTGTGGCAGCCCAGAGGCTGCCTCTGTGCCTGGGGATGATGCAAGGACAGCCAAGACTCTAGGCTTCATGCTACAGCCCCAGCTTGATCCCCCTGCCCAGCCCAGCCCAGCGCAGCCCAGCTGTGGTGTTTCCCAGGTGGGTGCAAGATGCAACTCTGCCTCTGTCCTCAGCCGGCACCTTCCTCCTCAACTCTATCACATTCTGGTGGACTCTGAATGACCTGGAATAGAACAGGAATGAGGCTGTGACTTGTCATCCAGGGCCTGAGGTCCATTTGCCTGGAAAACCCAGAGCCTCTGGGCTTCCCCATGAGCCAGGCAGGGCTGTAGGCTGCATCAAGCTGCCAGAGCACAGTGGGGGAGTGCAGGTGTCAGACTGAAGCCTGCTCCTAGGACATGGGGTCTTGGGATGGGAAAAGGGATTGGGCTGGGGGAGTTGGTCTGGAGTCAGGAGTGTGCCCCGACACGTCACTGTGTGTGACTCGGACATGATAGGAACCCACGTTTCCCATGGGTCTTAGGGCTGAAAGCACTTTGCTTTCCCCTGCCTGCCCGGGGTGACCAGAGGAGACATGCCCATGACTTGCTGCGGGTGTCACCACCCCAGCCTCACCCTGTGTTGCTCTGTCTTCGCCTGCCTCCTCTCTCCTCAGGTCTTGGAGGCTCTGGAGGGCTCTGATGGATCTAGAAGACAAGTGAGAATTTTGCTGTTGGCACTAATCTGCGGGGAAGTGCAGCCATGCATCAGGGTAGGCTGACAATCCAGGCGGACCTAGACAGATTAGTTAAGTGAGTGGGTGAGAACCAGATGCTGTTCAACACTGAGAAATGTAACGTGCTCCACCTGGGGAGGAATAATCCACAACAAACTTACAGGCTTGGTGGTACTATTACTAGCTAGCACCATGTCCAAAAGGTACATGGAGGTCATAAATGACTGCAACATGAATATAAGCCACCAGTGTGATATTACAGTCAGCAGAGAAAATGATACCCTGGATGCATCAACGAGTGCATCTCAAGCAAAACTAAGGAAGTTATTCTCCTGCTCTTTGCAGCGTTGATGAGGCCGTAGCTGGAGTACTGCATCCAGTTCTGGGTGCTGCACTTCAGGAAGGATGTGGAGAAGCTTGAGAGAGTCCAGGGAAGAGCCACGCATATGATTAGAGGCATGAAGATCAAGTCATACAAGGAAAGGTTGACAGATGTGGGACCGTTCAGCCCAGAAAAGAGAAGACTTCAGGGGGAATTGGTGGCAGCTTACAAATAAATTGGGGGGGGGGGCTAGGCGAACAATTATTCACCAAAGCGCCCCAGGGGAAAACCAGGAACAATGGTTATAGACTCCTAGAAGAAGATTTCAGCCTGGATATAAGGAAAAATGTCTTTATGGTTCGTGTGGCCAGACTCTAGAATAGACTCCCAGTGCAGGTGGTGCAGGCACCTACCACAGAGATCTTCAAAAGGAGACTGGCCACACACCGTGCTGGGTTATTTGACCCCAGTGATCTTTCCTGGCCAGAGCAGGGGCTCTGGACCTGATGATCTCACCAGGTCCCTTCCAGCCCTAAACTTCTGTGAATCTGTATAACGAGCCAGTGACTTGCCACCCGGGACACGCAGGTCCAGTCGTCCAATGGAACTGGAGCCGCGGGCCTTCCCCGTGAGCTGATGTAAAGGGGTCTGCTCCCAGGGTGGCCATAATGCCCTGGAGCACCTTCAGCCCTCATCCATCTGCCTTTGGGCAGTGCCCCCTTCCCTCGCCCACTGCACAGTGATGTCTTCAGCTCCTAGACAAAGGGAGGCCGCCCCAGGGCTTCCCAAGCCTGACCTTGCTCTCTTGAGCACAGGGGTCCACGGCCATTGTCTTACAGGCTAATTACATAGCTCCAAACAGCCCTTTAAACCATGGCCGTGCTGTACAGATGATACTCCTTCCTGTTGTCACACACTTCTCCTAGGCTATGGGCTGCCAGCCCCAGTCCCCCTCTCTCTTCCACTATGGGCTCCTTGGCCCCCTGGTCTCCATCTGTGACCCTGGTCTTTGCCTCTCTCTTTGGGCCCTGCCCCTGCTCATAGGTCAAGTGAGACTCCTGGCCTCCTCTGGCCCCAGGGATTTCTCTGGGATGCTGGGGATCAGTCCTGTGCATGTGTCTGCTGTCTGGGAACAAGGTCTGCTTACTGACATGCCGCTCCCAACTGTTGCAGCCTGGCATCCGTACCATCCGGACCTGGGTGAAGTCTCCCACCTGCAGGCCCTGGTCTCTGGGCATCCATGGACCCTGCGTGCTTGATCTTAGGGTTTTACCCCAGGCAGCTGGTGATGACCTGGCTGCGAAAGGGAGTGGTAGAGAAGGAGCCCAGGCCCCTGGAGAGCTCAGACCCCCACAGGATCCACACCCCCGCCCCCAGCCCCGCGCCGGATGGGAAGTCCTACAGCGTGGAGTCTGAGCTGTGCCTCTCCCCTGTGGGGCCCTAGGACTACGGGGTGGAGTACCTGTGCCACGTGCAGCATGAGGCCCTGAAGGAACCCGAGACCAGGTCCAGTGGGCGACTGCGGGTCCAAGGTAGGAGCATGCAGATCGGGAGCATAGCGTGAAGCTAGGGTGGTGATACCCAGGTGCTGCAGTAACTCATGGGCATATTTCTTCCAGCTAGCCTGGGTGGTCAGGGAAAGCCAACAAGTGCTCTCAGCTCAAAGGGCCATGGGAAACAGGGATTGCTGTTATGGCCCAGCCACATGCAGTGACATGTGTGTCAAGGGCTTTTGGGTTGCATTAGCTCTCAGAAATGTTCTTTCCCTCCCGGAGGAGTTGAAGCACCAAGGAGCAGAGGGACACAAACCTGGAGGGGCCTCCTGGGCTGCTGCATCCAGGCTCCTGTGTTCCCAGTGCATGGGCAATTGCAGGGATCCCCAGCATCCCAGAGAAAACCCTGGGACCAGGAGAGGCCAGGAGTTTCATCTGACCTATGGAGCCCTAGCAGTCCTGAGCCCAGCTCCTGGCAGCCTCTGCCATTGGCTCGCTTCACACATGCAGAGCAACAACAGGTGTCTCCTCTTGCAGACAGTCTCCAGGGGAATCCAGTGCAAGGGGTCGGGCAGTGCCATGGTGTCGCAATCCCTCTGGGCTGGACTGGGTGATAGGTGGGACTGTCCCCCCTTGGACCAACAATGAACACAACCAAAGCGGGGTCCATAACCAGATCCCTTATCCTGCAACTGCCACTTGGCCTGTCCCATCCCAGCACTTACCGCTGCTCCTCTCGATGGGGGTCTTCAGGGCGAGGTGTCCCACGCGGCAGATGTACTCTGCCCCCTGGTCCCTGGATGTCCAGCGGGTTAGACTTGTCTCCTGCCGGAAGCTCTTCCCGTCCCGTGCTAGAACAACTGTGCCGGGCTCCACCCTGTACTCAGCTGAGTCCCGCAGGATCACAGCAGTGGCCTCCCCCTTGCCCCTCCGCAGCCAGGTCACACTCAGATCCCCTGGGAAATGCCCTGTGATGCAGCAGCTCAGGGTGACTCCCTTCCCTGTGGCCATGGACTTGGTCCGGGAGATTTTGGACACCTGCGGGGGCTGCAGGAGACCTGGGGAAGGGAACAGCCAGATACAGGGACAGGCCCCGTTAGGGGAGCTGAGGCCTTCAAGGGGCTGCTCCCCGGCCCCTCACACATGACACAGACCCAACACCCCCTGCAGCAGGGCTGTGACCCCAGGACATGGCCCCTCCTCACCCGCAGCCCTCAGGCTGAGCTCTCTCTCGCTCGGGGGCTCTCCGGGGCCATGCTGGACACACACTCGCACTCGCAGCTCCGGCCGGGTCAGGCTCCGGCTGGGCACTCTCCAGATGCTCGTTGCGGTGAATGTGCCGTCCGTGTTCTTGTCTATCTGCGCGGGGTCTTCCCTCCAGCTCCCGACCCCATCCCAGCCCCACTGAATCGGAGGCACCTCTCTGGGGTAGAAGTTGTGGAGCTGGACAGCAAACGGCACCTTGTCGCGGGGGTCCCACTCTGGCAACACCTGGATCTCGGACACCTGCAGCCGGGCTGGGGGAGACAGTGGGGGTGTTAGCAATCCCCAGCTCCATCCTGCCCCAACAGCTGCAGGCCTTGGCTGCACCGGGAGGTGGTTTCAGGGGCGCTGGGCACTCACCCCACACCCGGATCTCCGGGGACACTCGCTCCTCTCTGATACATTCAGTCTCATGGAGGAAGCAGCACCGGACCCGTGCCCCATCGTCCTGCACCGTGGGGGTGAAGGTCAGGGAGGACGTGAGGCGGGTCCCAGCTCTCTCCTCTGTCACTGTCCAGCCCTGGGGGAGGGCGGGGAACAGCGGCTGGTGCTCAGGGCTCTCTTCGTCCCTAGTGCTCTCGGGCACTGTCCTGTCCTCGCTGTGGATCCTCTCCCATGTCACGGCCACATCCTTGGGGAATGTCCCCTCCATGGAGCAGCGCAGGGTCACCTCCACGCCCAGCAGGCACCGCTCCGGCCCCTGCACCTCTGAGACAGAGTAGGAGACTGCCCAGCCTCGGGGTCTGACCACAGGAGGTCTGAGAGGAGCTGGCCCCGGCTCATCTGAAAGACATCAGTCTGAGCTGAGTGCTGAGTCCTGGGGAGGTGAATCCTGCCATGGGCTGGGGCACACGTGTTACACAAAAGGCCTCTCCAACCCCCTGTCCATTGTTTGGGGTCCCCCCCTCATGGCGTGTTATTGCTCAGAGTTAAATGTGTGCCACAGGGAGCCCCACATGATAGGCGGGGTTGGCTGGGGTACGCTCCTTGCCACCAGGTATAGCTCTGGCTGGAGCTGTGCACTGCTGGGCGGCAGTGCCTGTGCTGGCCATACGGGCCCCCACCTTCTGCTTCTGCTGGTGGCTGCATGGGCTGTGGGCCATGGGGGGAATGTGCAGGGGTCCCTACCCACACCCTTCCCCAAACCCCACAAACCCCAAAGCCCATCCCCACAACCACCCACATATACACACAACCTGCAACAGACCCTATGCCCCCCCCACACACAGCCATACCCTCTTGCAACAACCAAACACTCCCCTCACACTCCATCATACACACACACCCCATATAATCCTTGACACACAATGTACAAGGGGAAGACATCATTTTTGAGCTATAATGATATCACAGTGGGGGGGACAGTGGCATGCTGGTGCCCTGTCCCTGCCCATTCTCCCTCCCTCACTCCCAAGCCACAGCTCCCCCAGCCTTCCTACTGCCCCTCACTCTTGACCCATAGATCCCAGCCCTGCCAGGGCCCCTCACTCCTAAGCAGCAGGACCCTGCAGCCTTGAGCTATGCTGGTGTCCATCACCCCCTGAGTCACAATCACCGCTCCATCCCTGCTGGTGCCCCCGACTCCCAACCCACAACCCTCTGGTGCTGCCAGTGCCCCACATCTCTGACCCACTATCCTGCACCTCACCGGAGCTCCTCACTCCCAAGCTGCAGCCCTCCCAGCCCTGCTGGTGCCCCTCACTTCCGGTCCGCAGCCCCCTGCTCCCCCCAGCCCTTCTCCTGTGAACACAGGCACCAGCCCCAGTGCTACCACACCAGCCACATAGCTCCCTGCTGCCCTGAAAGGCCCCTCCTCCCTTTATAACACTGGAGCGGCAAATGCCTGTCCCACCCTGCTACAGCCCCTGACCTGCCTCCCCACTGCACACACACACTTACACTTTCCCTGCACAGATTGACCTGTATCCACTTGTTGGGTTTCTCCCACCTCCTGCCCCGCTACTTGCTGGCCCACCATGTGTGAGACCTGGCCTCAGCCCCAGACCCAAGCAGTTCCTTACTAGGGTTGGGGGAGACAGTTACGCAGTTAGCTGGAAGGGCTGTTGAGATCTCACTTTGGGGAGGTGGATGTTTGTGCCTGCTAAGCAGGTGGCAGAGGTCAGGAGGTGCTGTGAGGGCTGTGTGAGGCCTTCCTTCCACCCCTGCACATTTGGCAGCTCCAAGGACCTGACAGCTGCTGACCTATCCCCAGGCCCATCTCTTCATTATAGCAGTGGGTGCTGGCTGCACCTGGCAGTGGTAGCAAGGGTGCTTGACACTCACCACACACCCCAATCTCCAGGGACACTCGCTCCCCTATGGCCTGTTTGGCCACTTTGAGGAGGACATACTGGACCCATGCCCCATTGCCCTGCATGATGGGTGTAAAGGTCAGAGAGGACATGAGGCGGGTCCCAGCTCTCTCCTTTGTCACTCTCCAGCCCTGGGGAAAGGCCGGTAACAGCGCCTGGTGCTCAGGGCTCTCTTGGTCTCCAGCACTCTCAGGAACTGTCCTGTCCTCGCTGTCGACCCTTTCGCATGTCATGGCCACGTTGTCGGGGGACGTCCCCTCCGTGGAGCAGTGCAGGGTCACCTCCTGGCCTGGATGGCACTGTTCCGATCCCTGCACCTCTGTGACAGAGTAGGAGGCTTCCCACCCTGGGGGCCAGAGCACATGACACACAGAACATGTCAGTCAGGGATTATCTGGATGACACCTCCAGTCTGAGCTGAGCGCTGGAAACTGAGGAAGTGAATACTGCCCTGGGGTGGGGCAGGCCTTTTGCTGGCAAGGCCTCTCCACCCCGGGTAGATTGCTGCCCACCTTCCACCCTCTCTGGCCCCTTCTCCCTAGTTTTGGCCCTGTAGTCGAATGACATCTTACCACTCCTCTTCTTCAGATAGTAAATGGCTGCGACAGTCATGCCTACTGCTCCTGTCACAGTCACCAAGGCAACTCTGGGCCAAGTGCTGGTGTGAATAAATGTTGCACCTGGTAGGAAGAGGACAGACCAAGGCAGAGCTCAGCTAGCAGCACCACTCTAAGGTGAAAGCAGGGTTTTTAGACCCCCAAGCCAGCCCCCACCCAGGATCCCAGGCAGCTGCAGAGGCAGGGCACAGCCACAGCCCTCATTCCCCTGCTTCTACCTCTGGTGCCTGGCTTGGCCTCCTTTGTGTTAGCTCTGGTCTTGAACCCAGCTCCCTGGCCTTTGGCACAGCTGCTCATCCCAGTCTGTCCCATTCCAACAGAGCACAGAGGCAAATATAAGTGGGCAGAACTGTGTGTCAACCACACAACGTCCATGTCCTTGGGGGAGGAATACCCACCCCCTCCACACCCCCCACCCTACGACACTGGTGGCAGGTCTCTGTGTAAATGTGAGGTTGTACTGGTTGTTGGGATCTTTTATGTTGCAAGGCTTCTAGGCGGGGGCGCTGCTGCCACTGCTACAGCTGCTGGGGACCTGCTCGGCTTCCCCAGCCTCCAGTGGCTCCTCCCATTCCTGCTGTGGCACTCACTCTGGGCAGTGGATAGAGGAGTGGTGGGGCGAAGGGGAGCTGCAGCTCTGCAGGGGCATGGAGTGTGGGGCTGTGGCTGGTGGGGCACAGAGTCTATGCCCGAGGGGGGCGGAGTGTGAAGCATTGGTGGCCAAGATGTGGGTGCAAGGGAGTTTGGGGGAGTGTAGGGACCACCCCCCACACACACACTCCCCACATGGTGCACACGAGCAGCAACAGGTGGGGATGTTCAGGGTATCTGAAGCCCATGCAGGTGCTGCCCCTGGCAGTGCGTGGCTCTGGCCCCGAAAGCGTGGGGCACCCTGTGGTGCATGTGAAGTTCCTCCACTCGTGTGCCACTGGGGAAGCCCCAGTGATGGAGCCGGCTGCCTTCCCCAGCCCCTGCCACACAGGTCCTTGGATCCACTGGAAAGCAGAGACTGGGCTCTCTGTCACCTCCAGCAAAGTCTGTCGAGATCTCAGGACCTGCATATAGTGGCAGGAATGGGGAAGGCAGTGGGCGGACCCTGCCTGGAGGGACCCTTTCCCATTCATCATTTGGGGTCTCCCCGGTGGCGCATTATTGCTGAGAGTCACATGTGTGCCACGGGGAGCCCCACATGACAGAGGGGGTTGGCAGGGCTGTGCTCCTCAGCACCAGGTGTAGCTGTGGCTGGAGCTGTGCACTGCTGGGTGGCAGCTCCTGTGCAGGCCATAACGGCCTCACTGGCCCCCACCTGTTGCTACGATGGTGTGCTCCCACGCACAATGTACAAGACTAAAACTTCATATTTAAGCTATGTACAATCACTTTTATACATACTACATGATGCCAACACAAATCACGACAACAATATGTTTTTGTACTAAAATTAAAACATGTTACAGTAGGTGTGTGACTTTTAGTGTATGATTTGTGTCTTTTCTGGTTCCAAGATGGTGACTCCCGCTCCCAAAAGGAGTACTTTTGGGGAGAAGGGGAGAGATGTCTGGTGGCAAAGGTCAGGGGTTAGGCTCAGGACTTCCCAAGATGGCGACCAGGGGGCGGGGCATCTGTGAAGAGGTGGGGCTACCCTTGGATCCCTAGATAGCTCACCAAAATTGGATGGGCCTCCTGGGTGACCAGGGAGAAGCCGTTCTCTGCAAACATGGGGCTGTTGGGAGTTTTCTGTTGCAGACCTATTCATGTCGCAGCACCTGGCTGCTCCTGCACTGGGGCTGAACACGGCCACCACAGCCCGGCCCTGCCACCCCCCGCCCCAGCAGAGCAGGGGGTCGGCACTTACCTTCTGTGCTCCTGAAGGGGGGAGGTGGGAACTGGCCCCTGAGAGGTGGGGCCCAGGTGCTCATCCATCCTGCTACAGTCCCCATCAGCACCCCTTTGAGGCCAGTGTGGATCCTTGGGCCGTCCCTTTGTGCTTTCACTTTCCTGGTGTCACAGGGAGAGGTTGGGAGAAGGGGCCAAGGTTAGGTTTACCATATTTCCAATTTGGCAAAAAGAGAACACCTGTTGTGCAGGGTTGGGGGGGATATGACGGTGGGGGGACAGTGATATGCTGGTGCCCTGCCCCTGCCCAACCTGCTGCCC
Organism: Alligator mississippiensis; assembly: GCF_030867095.1. Classification (NCBI taxonomy): domain Eukaryota; kingdom Metazoa; phylum Chordata; order Crocodylia; family Alligatoridae; genus Alligator; species Alligator mississippiensis. The sequence continues at coordinate 3,438,441 of NC_081827.1, read as the reverse complement.
CTCACTCCCAAGCCACAGCGCTGCAGCCCCACAGCCCTACTACTGCCCCTCACTCCTGACCCATAGATCCCAGTCCTGCCAGTGCCCTTCACTCCCAAACAGCAGTATCCTAAACCCTTCAGCCATGCTGGTGCCCCACGCTCCCAACCCACAGCCGCTGCCCCCCCCCGGTGCCCCCAACTACCAACCCACTACCCTCTGGTGCTGCCAGTGCCCCACACCTCTGACATACAGTCCCACACCGTGCCAGTTCCCCTCACTCCCAAGCTTCAGCCCTCCCAGCCCTGCTGGTGCCCCTCACTTCTGTCCTGCAGCCCCCTGCTCCCCCCACCCCTGACCCCGTGAGCACAGGCACCAGCCCCAGTGCCACCACACCAGCCACATAGCTCCCTGCTGCCCTGAAGTGTCCCTACACCCTTTCTCACACGGGAGGGGCAAATGCCTCTCCCACCCTGCTACAGCCCCTGACCTGCCTCCCCACCACACACACACACATACACTTTCCCTGCACAGATTGACCTGTATCCACTTGTTGGGCTGTTCCCACCTCCTGCCTGGCTACTTGCTGGCACCCCATGTGTGAGACCTGGGCCCAGCCCCTCACAGCTCCTTGTTAGGGTTGGGGGAGACTGCTACACAGGTATCCTGAGGGGCTGTCGAGATCTCACTTTGGAGGATGGGTGTTTGTGCCTGTGAAGCACCTGGCTGGGGCCAGGAGGTATTGTGAGGTCTTCCTTCTGGCCCTGCACACTTGGCAGCTCCAAGGCCCTGGCAGGTGCTGACCTATCCCCAGGCCCATCTCCTCATTACAGCAGCAGGCACTGGCTGCACCTGGGGGTGGTAGCAGAGGTGCTGGGCACTCACCCCACTCCCAGATCTGCAGGGACACTCACTCCTGTATGGCCCGTTTGATCACTTGGAGATAGACATACCAGAACTGCACCCTGTCGTCCTGCACAGTGGAGCTGAAGGTCATGTAGGATGTGACGCGGGTCCCAGCTATCTCCTCTGTCACTCTCCAGTGCTGCGGGAGGGCAGGTAACAGCGGCTGGTGCTCAGGACTCTCTTGGTCTTCAGCGCTCTCAGGAACTGTCCTGTCCTCGCTATCGACCCTTTCGCATGTCATGGCCACGTTGTCAGGGGACGTCCCCTCCATGGAGCAGTGCAGGGTCACCTCCTGGCCTGGACGGCACTGTTCCGATCCCTGAACCTCTGTGACGGAGTAGGAGGCTTCCCACCCTGGGGGCCAGAGCACATGACACACAGGACATGTCAGTCAGGGATTATCTGGATGACACCTCCAGTCTGAGCTGAGCGCTGGAAACTGAGGAAGTGAATACTGCCCTGGGGTGGGGCAGGCCTTTTGCTGGCAAGGCCTCTCCACCCCGGGTAGATTGCTGCCCACCTTCCACCCTCTCTGGCCCATCCTCCCTTGTTTTGGCCCTGCAGCTGAATGGCATCTTACCACTCCTCTTCTTCAGGTAGTAAATGACTGCGACAGTCATGCCTACTGCTCCTGTCACAATCACCAAGACAACTCTGGGCCAAGTGCTGGTGTGAGTAAATGTTGCACCTGGTAGGAGAAGGACGGAACAAGGCAGATCTCAGCTAGCAGGACCGCTCTATGGTGAAAGCAGGGTTTTTAGACCCCCAAGCCAGCCCCCACCCAGGATCCCAGGCAGCTGCAGAGGCAGGGCACAGCCACAGCCCTCATTCCCCTGCTTCTACCTCTGGTGCCTGGCTTGGCCTCCTTTGTGTTAGCTCTGGTCTTGAACCCAGCTCCCTGGCCTTTGGCACAGCTGCTCATCCCAGTCTGTCCCATTCCAACAGAGCACAGAGGCAAATATAAGTGGGCAGAACTGTGTGTCAGCCACACCATGTCCATGCTCTTGGGGAAGAAATCCTCACCCCCTCTGTGGCCCCCAACCTATGACACAGGTGGCAGGTCCTTGTGTCCATGTGAGGTTGTATCGGTTGTTGGGATCTTTTATGTTGCAAAGGACGGGTTTTGTTCTGGCAGGGAAAGGGTTAATGCATGGGTGGGCAGGATATTATCCGTGGGCTGGATACAGGCAATTTAATTCAGGTTGAAGGCACCCACCAAATAACTGTACCCACTCAGACCGCAGGCCTTGCTCCCACCGTCATGGGGAAGTGCCCAGTTCAGCCCGGATGCAGTTTCTAGGTGGGGATGCTGCTGCCACTGCTACAGCTGCTGGGGACCTGCTCGGCTTTCCCAGCCTCCATTGGCTCCTCCCGTTCCTGCTGCAGCACTCACTCTGGCAACAGATAGAGGAGTGGTGGGGCGAAGGGGAGCTGCAGCTCTGCAGGGGCATGGAGTGTGGGCTGTGGCTGGTGGGGCACAGAGCCTATGCCCGAGGGGGGCGGGATTGTGAAGCATGAGTGGCCAAGATGTGGGTGCAAGGGAGTTTGGGGGAGTGTAGGGACCCCCCCCCACACACACTCCCCACATGGTGCACACGAGCAGCAACAGGTGGGGACATTCAGGGTATTTGTAGCCTAGGCAGGTGCTGCCCCCGGCAGTGCACGGCTCTGGCCCCGAAAGCATGGGGCTCCCTGTGGTGCATGTGAAGTTCCTCCACTCATGTGCCACTGGGGAAGCCCCAAGTGATGGAGCTGGCTGCCTTCCCCAGCCCCTGCCACACAGGTCCTTGGATCCACTGGAAAGCAGAGACTGGGCTCCATGCCACTTCCAGCAAAGTCCCAGGAGGGAATGGGGAAGGCAGTGGGGGGACCCTGCCTGGAGGGACCCTCTCCCATTCATCATTTGGGGTCTCCCCAGTGCCGCATTATTGCTGAGAGTCATGTGTGCCACGGGGAGCCCCACATGATAGAGGGGGTTGGCAGGGCTGTGCTCCTCAGCACCAGGTGTAGCTGTGGCTGGAGCTGTGCACTGCTGGGCGGCAGCTCCTGTGCAGGCCATGACGGCCCCAATGGCCCCCACCTGCTGCTGCTGATGGTGGCGGCAGGGGCTGTGCAACATGTGGGGAATGTGGGGAGTATTTCCATACCAACACCCTCCCCCACATCCCATAAACCCCACACCTTGTCCCCACAACCTCCCACATACACACGCACCCAGCAACATACCCTGTACCCACCACAGCCACACCCCCTCACAACAACCCCACACTCCCCTCACACCCCACCAAACCTACACACCCCACATACTCCCCCACGCACAATCTACAAGACTAAGACTTCATATTTGAGCTATGTACAATCACTTTTATACATACTACATGATGCCAACACAAACTGTGACAACAATATGTTTTTGTACTAAAATTAAAACATGTTACAGTAGGTGTGTGACTTTTAGTGTATGCTTTGTGTCTTTTCTGGTTCCAAGATGGTGACTCCCGCTCCCAAAAGGAGTACTTTTGGGGAGAAGGGGAGAGATGTCACGTGACAAAGGTCAGGGGTTAGGCGCAGGACTTCCCAAGATGGCGACCAGGGGGTGGGGCATCTGTGAAGAGGTGGGGCTACCCTTGGATCCCTAGATAGCTCACCAAAATTGGATGGGCCTCCTGGGTGACCAGGGAGAAGCCGTTCTCTGCAAACATGGGGTTGTTGGGAATTTTCTGTTGCAGACCTATTCATGTCGCAGCACCTGGCTGCTCCTGCATTGGGGCTGAACACGGCCACCACAGCCCGGCCCTGCCACCCCCTGCCCCAGCAGAGCAGGGGGTCGGCACTTACCTTCTGTGCTCCTGAAGGGGGGAGGTGGGAACTGGCCCCTGAGAGGTGGGGCCCAGGTGCTCATCCATCCTGCTACAGTCCCCATCAGCACCCCTTTGAGGCCAGTGTGGATCCTTGGGCCGTCCCTTTGTGCTTTCACTTTCCTGGTGTCACAGGGAGAGGTTGGGAGAAGGGGCCAAGGTTAGGTTTACCATATTTCCAATTTGGCAAAAAGAGAACACCTGTTGTGCAGGGTTGGGGGGGATATGACGGTGGGGGGACAGTGATATGCTGGTGCCCTGCCCCTGCCCAACCTGCTGCCTCTCACTCCCAAGCCACAGCCACACAGCCCTACTACTGCCCCTCACACCTAACCCATAGATCCCAGTCCTGCTAGTGCCCTTCCCTCCCAAACAGCAGTATCCTGCACCCTTCAGCCATGCTGGCGTCCCTCACTCCCAACCCACAGCCCACCCCCCCTTCCCTGCTGGTGCCTTCAACTACCAACCCGCAACCCTGTGGTGCTGCCTGTGGCAGAAAGCCACCTTTGTCTCTCCCCAAAAACTCTGCTCTGTGACAATTTGATTAAGATGGGCCCAGCAGAGGATTCACACCTTTACTCTATCTCTTTGGGTACCCTGAGCTGGATACACTCCTGAGGGAGGGGGGAAACCTGCTCCCTCTGCCTACTTGACTGGCATCACGTGCCTGGGTGAGGGGCTTCTCCCCTGGCGGGCTAGAGCCTGCCCTGCCACTAGTGATGTATTTCAAAGTGGTTGGCTCACAGCCAACAGGTGCTGGCCTGCATTGGACCAGGTAAATGAGGTCACAACAGCTCTATAAGTTAAGGACTGCCCAGGAGGAGGGGGCAGCAGCCATGAAGGAGACTCAGAGACAGAAGAGCTGTGCCATCTGAAACTTGCTCTCTCTCTCAAAACTCATGATCAAGGATCTGCCTGCCTCCAACGGGAATCTCCACCTGCCTCTGGATGATACTTGTGAGTAAGCTACCTGAGCTCCAACTAGATATACAGCTTGCAGTAACTCAGATGCGAGATCAAAGGCTACCCAGCCAGGGGAGTTTGCTCTATGGGATTTCTCTGAGATTGCTCTACCCTGTACCCTATCCTAACCCTACCCTCTGTAACCAATAAAGTTCTCCTTTGTGACGGTGTGGGAGACTTATTGGGAGTGGGGCTAGATTGTGCCTTGGGGTCCCCCTTGGTTTGGCTGCTTAAGGGAGACCACTGCTTGTGCTTCTGACTGAGGGAAACATCCCAACTTCTTGAAGTGAATCAAGTCCCCTTGAGGGCTACTAGGCCTGTGTTTCCCAGGGTGCACAGAGCCAGAACTAACTCCAGAGCCCTGGGTGGTGGCAGTGTAATCCCCAGGCTAGCGGGTGTGCTCCAGGAAGGTAGTCGGCCAGACCTGACGCACCCCAGGGAGGTACTCCGAGCCTGGAAGGTGGTCAGGAGCAGTGAGGTGGGTGGCTCAATGCAGGAGCACCCCCTACTGACTCTCCACACTGCCAGTGCCCCAAAGCTCTGACATACAGTCCCACACCGTGCCAGTTCCCCTCACTCCCAAGCTTCAGCCATCCCAGCCCTGCTGGTGCCCCTCACTTCTGTCCTGCAGCCCCCTGCTCCCCCCACCCCTGACCCCGTGAGCACAGGCACCGGCCCCATAGCCACCACACCAGCCACAGAGCTCTCTGCTTCCCTGAAGTGCCCCTACATCCCTTCTCACACTGGAGGGGCAAATGCCTGTCCTACCCTGCTACAGCCCCTGACCTGCCTCCCCACCACACACACACACATACACTTTCCCTGCACAGATTGACCTGTATCCACTTGTTGGGCTGTTCCCACCTCCTGCCTGGTTACTTGCTGGCACCCCATGTGTGAGACCTGGGCCCAGCCCCACACAGCTCCTTGTTAGGGCTGGGGGAGACAGCTACGCAGGTATCCTGAGGGGCTGTCGAGATCTCACTTTGGGAAGGTGGGTGTCTGGACCTGCAAAGCAGCTGGCTGGGGCCAGGAGGTGCTGTGAGGCCTTCCTTCTGGCCCTGCACACTTGGCAGCTCCGAGGCCCTGGCAGGTGCTGACCTATCCCCAGGCCCATCTCCTCATTACAGCAGCAGGCACTGGCTGCACCTGGAGGTGGTAGCAGGGGTGCTGGGCACTCACCCCGCACCCAGATCTCCAGGGACACTTGTTCCTCTCTGACCTGTTTGGCCGCTTGGAGAAAGACATACCAGACCCGTGCCCTGTTGTCCTGCACAGTGGAGCTGAAGGACATGTAGGATGTGAGGCGGGTCCTAGCTCTCTCCTCAGTCACTCTCCAGCCCGGGGGGAGGGCAGAGAACAGTGGCTGGTGCTCGGGGCAATCTTGGTCCCCAGCGCTCTCAGGCACCGTCCTGTCCTCACTGTGGATCCTCTCCCATGTCACGTCCACATCCTCAGGCAATGTCCCTTCCATGGAGCAGCGCAGGGTCACCTCCTGGCCCTGCTCCGATCCCTGAACCTCTGAGACTGAGTAGGAGACTGCCCAGCCTGGGAACCAGAGCACAGAAGATACAGGACGAGTCATCCCAGGATCATTTGAAAGACACTAGTCTGAGCTGGGTGCTGGAAACTGAGAAGGTGAATCCTACCCTGGGGTGAGGCAGGCCTGTTGCAGGAAAGGCCTCTCCACCCTGGGGTATGCTGCTGCCCACCCTCCACCCTCTCTGGCTCTTCCCCTCCTGTTGTGGCCCTGCAGCCCAATGGCATATTCCCACTCTACCTTTGCTCCTCTTCTTCCAGAAGGAAAAGGCTGCGACAGTCAAGGCTCCTGCTCCAATCACCAGTACAATTTGGGTCCGAGCGCTTGTGCGATTCAGTGCTGTACATGGTAGTAGGAGGAGGGAACAAGGCAGAGTTCAGCTGGCAGCACTGCTCTGAGGTGAAAGCAGGGTTTCACTTGAAACCCCCAAGCTAGCCCCCAGGGCAGCTGCAGAGGCTGGACACAAGAATGACCCTCATCCCCACCTGCTTCTACCTCTGGTGCATGGCCTGGCCTCCTTTGTGGCAGACTGTGGTTTTGAACCTAGCAGTCTGGCCTGCCTGGCACGGCTGCTCATCCCAGTCTGCCCCATGCTCAACAGAGCATGGATGCAGATTGAGGTGGCTGGAACCATGTCTCATCCACACCCCGGCCATTCCCACCCTGCCCCTGCGGCATTGGGAGCAGGTCTCTGTGTCTGTTAGGACTGTATGGTTGTATTGGTTGTTGGGATGTTTTATGTTGCAAGGGTGTCTGTGGATGGTCTTTGTTCTGGCAGGTCAACAGTGAATGCAGGGGTGGGCAGAATATGGCCTATGGGCTGGCTACTGTCCACTGTGCAATTTCATCTGGCCCATGGGCACCCACCAATTAACTGTACCTAACAAGCCCATGCGCCTCAGTCCCACCCTCATGGGGAAGGGCCTGGCCCAGCCCAGACACGGCTTCCAGGCAGGGGTGCTGCTGTCACTGCTGCAGCCCCTGGGGACCTGCTTGTCTTCCCGTCATATCCGTAGTGCTGTGCTTGCTCTGGGCAGCAGGCAGGGAACTGGTGAGGGAGGGGAGCTGCAGCTGGGCAGAGGCAGGGTGCATGAGGCTGTGGCTAGTGGGTGCATGGAGCCCATGCCTGAAGGGGCAGGAGTACAGAGCTCCTGGGGGCAGGGTGTGGGTGTGAGATAGGATGGGGGGTGCGGGGACTCCCCACACATTCCCCCATGGTGCACAGTTGCTGCCACTGGTACCAGCAGCAGCAGGAGGGAATGCTCAAGGTGTTGGTGGCCTATGCAGGCACTGCCGCCCGGCCATTGGCACCACACACATACACAATGTACAACAGTAAGACTTCATATTTGAGCTTTGATGCAAACACCTCTATACACTCTACATGATGAAAACACAAATGACAAAAATATGTTTTGTAATAAAAATATGTTATAGTAGGTGTTTGACTTTCAGTAATGCCAACTCGTGGTGAATGGACAAATTATGCTGAGGGGAAACCAGCACGGGTTTGTGGCGGGCAGATCGTGCCTGACCAATCTAGTCTCTTTCTATGACCAGGTTACGAAACGCCTGGACACAGGAGGAGGGGTGGATGTCGTATACTTAGACTTCAGGAAGGCGTTCGATACGGTATCCCACCCCATACTGGTGAACAAGTTAAGAGGCTGTGACGTGGATGACTGCACAGTCCAGTGGGTGGCGAATTGGCTAGAGAGTCACACCCAGAGAGTTGTGGTGGATGGGTCGGTCTCGACCTGGAAGGGTGTGGGCAGTGGGGTCCCGCAGGGCTCAGTCCTTGGACCAATACTCTTTAATGTCTTCATCAGTGACTTGGACGAGGGAGTCAAATGTACTCTGTCCAAGTTTGTGGATGACACAAAGCTATGGGGAGAAGTGGACACGCCGGAGGGCAGGGAACAGCTGCAGGCAGACTTGGATAGGTTGGACAAGTGGGCAGAAAACAACAGGATGCAGTTCAACAAGGAGAAATGCAAAGTGCTGCACCTAGGGAGGAAAAATGTCCAGCACACCTACAGCCTAGGGAATGACCTGCTGGGTGTCATGGAAGCGGAAAGGGATCTTGGAGTCCTAGTGGACTCCAAGATGAACATGAGCCGGCAGTGTGACGAAGCCATCAAAAAAGCCAATGGCACTTTATCGTGCATCAGCAGATGCATGACGAATAGGTCCAGGGAGGTGATACTTCCCCTCTATCGGGCGCTGGTCAGACCGCAGTTGGAGTACTGCGTGCAATTCTGGGTGCCGCACTTCAAGAAGGATGCAGATAACCTGGAGAGGGTCCAGAGAAGGGCCACTCATATGGTCAAGGGCCTGCAGACCAAGCCCTATGAGGAGAGACTAGAGAAACTGGACCTTTTCAGCCTCCGCAAGAGAAGGTTGAGAGGTGACCTTGTGGCTGCCTATAAGTTCATCACGGGGGCACAGAAGGGAATTGGTGAGGATTTATTCACCAAGGCGCCCCCGGGGGTTACAAGAAATACTGGCCACAAGCTAGCAGAGAGCAGATTTAGACTGGACATTAGGAAGAACTTCTTCACAGTTCGAGTGGCCAAGGTCTGGAACGGGCTCCCAAGGGAGGTGGTGCTCTCCCCTACCCTGGGGGTCTTCAAGAGGAGGTTGGATAGGCATCTAGCTGGGGTCATCTAGACCCAGCACTCTTTCCTGCCTATGCAGGGGGTTGGACTCGATGATCTATTGAGGTCCCTTCCGACCCTAACATCTATGCATATGAATCTATGAATCTATAAAAACTGTCAGGAAACCATCATGAGATTCAGGATTTCAAAGTTGAAATAACTGGAAGTCGATCTCCCGAACTAACCCTCAGATCTTTGGATTTTCTGAACTGGTAAGTGGAGGGAAAGGGGTGGGGGGAGAATGAAGGGGCAGGTGGGGGGGGGGATACTGAGGCCCCCATGTTGAAGGAGGGAGTAGGGCAAGGTCAGGGGTGAATGGGACCCCGGGGCTAGGGCATATTGTCCAGAGACATGGGGGTGCGTGCAGCTCCCTGCAGCAGTGCACACCCCCGGGGAAGGCATGGGGGGCTGCCCACTATGTGCCCCACTGCCTTTGCCCCAGGAGCTCAGCTGTACAATGCCATTGCTCCCTTCCCGGGGTCCCAATGCTACACACCCACCCACAGCCCCCCACACCTTCACAAATAACTCCCCTATGCGCACACTTCAAAAATAACATCTCATGATTTACATGCCAAGCTCTTGATTTTTAAAGAGTTCATCTCATGATATTTGGCACTGTGGGGTTGACAATACTGGACTTTTAGTAAATTATTTGTTTTTTTCTCTGGTTCCAAGATGGTATGGGGAGGAACTTCCAGTTGGCAAAGGTCAGGTATTAGGTGCACAACTTCTGGTCCCAAAGATGGTGACCAGGGGGCGGGGCATCTGTCAAGGGGCAGGGCTACTCTTGCTGCCATAGACAGATCACCAAAACTGGATAGGCATCCTGGATGACCAGGGAGAGGCCATTCTCTGCAAATATGGGGCCCCCGGGAGTTTTCTGTGACAGACCTATTCATGTTGCGGCACCCGGCTGCCCCATACCCAGGCCAAACATGCCCAGCCCAGCCCAGCCCAGCCCAGCCCAGCCCAGCCCAGCCCAGCCCAGCCCTACCAACTCCCACCCCAGCAGAGCAGGGGGGCAGCACTTACCTGCTGTCCCTGGGAAGCGGAGAGGCGGGCGCAGGGCCCTGAGGCGCAGGGCCCAGGCGCTCATCCATCCCACTGCAGTCACCATCAACTTTCTTGCAAGGCCACTGTGGATCCCTGGGCAGTCACCTTCTGTTTTCATCTTCCCCGTGTCACAGGGAGGGGCTGAGAGAAGGGGCCAAGGACTTAAGTGACTCTCCAGCCAAAATAGTTGCCTGCCTCTGGGTTAATGACTGGGTTGCAGAGGGGCTGGGGGTGGCCTGGCTCCTTGCACTCTGCCCTCCGGGTGGGCTGAAAGGATCCCTTTTCCTGGTAGCTGGCGGGGGGGGGGGGGGGAGAACCTCAGGAAGGAGATACAAGGTGGGTGCCACCTGCCTCCTGTGCTGCCCCAGAGTGGACGTGGAGGGACCCTGCCCCATGGGGACTGCAGCAGAGACACCTGGAGCCATGGGGCAGAGACAACCTGCGAGGGCAGGATCTGGCTGCAGAGACAGTGGGCATCCCTGCCTGCCCTGGGACCAGCTGTGGGCTGTGATGCCAGCCCTGGCCCGGGGTGAGAGGGAGAAGTGATAGGAGAGGTGTGTTTAAGACCTTTAAGTTGCATTGTCTTCCTCAGTCTCTGGTCATGGTTTCCTTAAGTATTAAGGTTGCGGGCGGGGGGTATCTTACATTTACCCATCTTGTAATGGAGGATTTCACCTCATAGGGACTTTGTACTTCCATGTCCTTGGCCGTGAACCTGGGATCCCCTCACACCATAAGAGGCTAGACAGAGGAGAGGCTGGGCCTTGGTGCCAGCAGGGGAAACACTGGGTGGGTGAGTGGGGCAGGTGCCAGCTGCACTTTGTGGTAGTTGCTAGGGTGCCCCAAACCACTCCCTGATGGGCTTCCTGGGTGAGCAGGGAGAGGCTGTTGTCTGCAAACGTGGGGCCCCCGGGGAGTTTCTTGTTGCAGACGCATTCATGTCACAGCACCGGGCTGCCCCTGCACCAGGGCCGAACATGGCCAGCCCAGCCCAGCCCAGCCCCGCCACCCCTCGCCCCAGCAGAGCAGGGGGTCGGCACTTACCTGCTGTCCCCAGGAAAAGGAAAAGCAGAAGCAGGCCCCTGAGGTGTAAGGCCCAGGCGTCTGTCCATCCTGCTGCAGTCTCAGTCTTCTCTGCTGCGAGGCAGCATGGATCCCTGGACCATCCCTTTGTGCTTTCACTTTCCTCACGTTGCAGCAAGAGCCTGGGAGAAGGAGCCAAGGTGCGGCATGAACCTGGACTTCACATGGGTGTGTACAGCCTCTGGGCACAGGGCCATCAGGCTGTGGCTGCAGCAAGGAGTGCCTGGACCTGGATACGGGGTGGAGTCAGGGCAGCCCAAGAGAGGAGTGTGGGAACCCCAAGCCAGGGGTGTTACGCCTCAGCTCTGTATTCTTGGGCAACCCTGGCACAGGATGCAGTCTGTCTGACTCACAAAGGACTCGCCCCCCTCCCTCCCCTCCTCTACATAAACAAAACTGATTAAGATGCAGTGAGAGACGCACCTAAAACTCACCAGATAAGGGTGACAAGAGTGAACAACTGCCCTAGGTCTCATTTACATCCGAGATGGAACCAGATGACCATTCATTTACATGAGAGATGGAGAACAGAAAGCCTGAAGCAGAGATTGCAGTGAATTCTGGGATCAGAGAAGCAGGAGAGCGCTGCATGATGGGGAATCTGTGCTTCCAGTGTTAATCAACCCATGTACACACACACCCAGCTCAGCATTTATCAGACCAGTTCTAATCTGGATTGGCTAAGGACTCCCCCCCCCCGACACACACACACAGCTCTAAGTTTAATAGGCATCTCGGGCCGTACATTCCCCGGTCCCACTATGGGAGGCCTATTTAAACTTGATTGACTAAAACTCGGTTGCCAGGTTAGGGAATGCTGAGGCAAGAGACCGAGTCCGAGGGGGTACGGGCAACATTTGAACAATGGTTGAGGGTTCATCACAGCGTCCAGCCTGCTGGAGCCCTAATCCCAGGTGTTGTTATATCTTTCCCGAGACGACTGGTGGGAGTCCTCTCCACAAAAGGTTATGAGCACCCCAATAATTGCTTTAAGTCTGTTAAAAGACTATAGTAAGATCTGGAAAAGTCATGCTAAGCTGAGGCTTGTGCACAACAAGTAAAAATCCCAAATCCTGATGCTGCAAGCTATCTATTGTTCCTGAAGAAACCATGAGATATCCCATCAGGATATCTGCCATCCATAGGAATCTCAAGTTGGCTCCCAAGTATTTGGGTTACTCCCTAATCTTAAGTGTTTCCTGATTATCAATCAGTTTCCTGAGATGGTCCAAACCAGATAACCCCTTGTCAATAGAAAAGACAATGATTTACACTACTGAGGGTGCTTCAAAGCAGCTGAACTGAGGGTATAAAAATCTGTAAGTGTGTGTGCTTAGAAGAAAGAGAAAGAAAAAGAAGAAGCAGGAGGAAAGAAGGAAAAAGAAAGAAGAAGAAGAAAACTCCTGTGCTGACACCATCCCCTGTCGTTCTTGGGACGCTGGAAGAACAGATCGTCTCTCTCTTCAAGGATTGTGCTACGGACTGTGCCTGTCAGCTTTGCAGCCTGGGTACCGTGGACTCGGTGAGATTCCCAGCATTCTCTCTCCTTTCTAGGCATAAACTTCTGAACCTGAACTGTATCAGTTAAGCTTGAGCTAAGTTTCCCCAAATACTTAGTGAAACCAGGGTAGTATTGTCATTGTTTGTGTTTGTTTTTCTTTTGCATGGCTATTACTACTAGTACTAGTATACATTTCATATGCTTAGCAATAAATAACTTTTATAGGCAAACTGGTAGTAACTGGGTATATTTTTCCTTCTCTGCTTCTTTTTCCTCCTGTGCTCTGCAGCAACGCTTCTTTTACCTATGCTAAAGATCCCTGTGAAGCCCAAATTATTGTGGGGTCTGCTCATCAAGAGGCCAAGATTGGGACGTGCTGAGTTTGAAACACATAAGGGGATCAGCTTGTACAGGCTGATTGACCCAGTTTGACTCAGACGTGCCCTTGTGAACTGAATGCTGGCCCATGAGGGTGTCAGCTGGACACCCAGCCGGATTCAGAGGGATTCTGTTTACCTGTGTGCTTGTGTCTGACTGCATTTTATTGTTGCTCTGATGAACTGATTCTTGGCATATGAGGGTGTCAGCCTGTCCATGCTGATCAGCCCGGCCAGATCAGGCGTGTCACGTTAACTTGTGTGTGTGTATGTGTGTGTATGACTGATCTGGTGACTGGAGGAACCCAGTCCCATTGAGATTGAGTCCTGCAAGATAGCTCCACTGGGGGTGAGGGCTTGCAGAAGGGAGAGATACAGCTCCGTATAGTAACACAAGCAGCACATTGACAGAATCACCAAGACCCTAGAAACTATCCCTAATAAATGAGCACACCCCAAAGTAATGGGCAAATTTGGTAACAAAATTGGTGGAGAAGGCGGGCAGCACGTGACCCTAATCACATGGTAATTGTTGAGTAGTTGCTGCAGAGTGGTAAACTGAGGCACCGATCTGAAAGCTTTACTTTGCTTTTTCTTTTCCTTTTTTTTTCTCATTTCTTTCTTATCAGACCCAGCTCCTTCAGCTAGGTCCCTCTCTCATAGACCTCCTGTAACTTTTAAGTTAAGAACTGTGCTGGAATAACTTGAAGACCGTGCAGTGGAGTTAAGAGTTGTACTTTAGAACTGGATTGTGGAGTAATATTGTGGCAGTGTGAAATCTAAGTGACTGTGTAAAAGAGGCTTTTTGATAGTGATCATTAGTGTGATAAGGGAAATGGAGATGTCTGGTAAAACCCCTTTAGCTGCTCGTTTGAGGCAGGAGAAACCCTGCAGGTTAGAAAGATGGGTAATGAAGAAAGGAAAATGTCCCTGGGAAAAAGGGTGCTTCAAGGGTGAGAATCCTCTGACTGAGGCAGGTTTGAGTTTTGAACAGTATTGCACCACTCTTAAGCCATGTAGTAGTGCAAAAGATGCAGCTGCTGCCTGGGCATTGTTTTATGCATGTTTGGAAATGATTGAGATGTTAAAGGAGAAGCAGGAATTGGAGCTTGAAAAAGAACCGTTACAACAGCGTTTGAAAGATTGTGAGTTAAACGGGTGTGATTTTGTAGCAGAAAAGCTTAAACTGGTAACTTTACTTAGAGATATGCAGGAAGACAGAGACAATGCAAGCAAGACGTTAGAGCTGTATAAGAAAGAATTGGCATACACAAAAGTGCTGTTAGAAGAAGCGAGAGCAGCGTCCTGTTTCTTGGTAGAGGAGAATAAGGCAGCAAAGACAGGAGCAAGCCATCAGAAGTGTGAGGCAGAGATCAGTAAATTGCATGCCCAACTTAGTGTCCATAAGGGAGTGGTAGCAGCTGTAAGGTTGAGAGAGGATTGTGATTTTGAGTCCCCTGGGAAAAGAGAGGTACTCCCTGATGCAGTCCCCAAAAGCCCATTCAACCCCGATTGGCCCTACGTGCATAATGTTGCCCCTGTTTCCACAAAGGAGGTTAAACGCCTAGTTGCAGGAGCTGATCTTCCCACAACGGAGATAGTCACTGACATAGTCAGATGGTCTCCCAGTCAAGCCAAGGCTATTGCTGAGAGACTGGGGCCGCTGAACCAAGACACTGCTATTGCATGGCTGGCTCAGGTTTGGCAAATGTACCCCTCTGCTGATGGCACAGACTTAACTCAAGTAGCTGAGTTATGTGCCTCTCCTTGTGATGCAGATGCTTTAGACATGGGCATAGGTTCTTGGGAGCAAACTGCTCCTGGACCCCGGGAATGGATGATAAGTGCTCTTAGAATATTACTGCCTACCTCTTCCCTTAAGAAATTGTATGTAATGGAAGAGCAGAAGCCAGGAGAAGCCCCAGAATCTTACCTGATCCGAAAGAAAATGCTAGCAGCTCTCTCTGATTCACTGCCCCAGACAGAAGAGAATGGAGTTATCACTTTCCATTATCAGGGACTTGAATTGATACAGAGCACCTATGCAGGGTTAAATTCCCAGACAAAAATGACCATAGGGGTTGTGGATTTAGCACACATGAGCTGGAATGAACTAGTGGCAAAAATCAAACAGGCAGGAGATTTGCTGCGAGAGACTGGTGTTTTAAAGAGACAAGCAGGCATAAAGATTACATCAGAGCCTGTGCAGGCTATCACCTTTGCAAATAATGGTCCTCACTCTGCCAGTCGCCCTCCCAATTCTAATCCCCCTTTGCCTCACAACCCTGGGCAACGACAGCCCAAAGAGACCCTTAGGAGAATGATTTGGAAAGAGCTAGTGAATTTAGGGGAAGATATGGGAAAATATGATCACCAGCCCATTAGTGTCCTGATTAATGCTTTGTCTCAAGCCATGAGGAAAGCAGAGTCAATGCAGGGAGCACCTCCTCAGCCCCCTGCCCCAGTACAGAGTGCATCCCATGTGCCTGCTCCCTGTCAGCGCCAGACCCCTGCCTCCTCTCCTGAGTGGAGGCTCCAGAGGGACTCTGCTGATCAATAGGGGTGCCCGGTTCTCCTCGGGCCTCCCCAGCTGGTCGCAAGACTTCAGTGTGATGTATGGGGGAGACCCACTGTGAGGGCTACAGTGGGGAACCCAGGGATGTTAGCCCAATTGCTAGTGGATACTGGATCCTCGGTAAATATTCTAAGTCCCCAGTGGATCTCTGGAGGGAGACCCACCACGAAACATGTTCAGCTCAGTGGATATGGGGGAGAAATTCAGGAAGCTCCTGTCTGGCAGGATGTTCCCTTGCAAATTGACAGATTGCAAGGACAAGTAGAGTGCTGTGCTCATGAGGGAAATGAGAAGGGAATCCTAGGAGTTCCTTTCCTCCAGGCATTTCAGCTAACTGTAGATCTAGCTAATGGGGTGTTATGGAAGTTAAAAGGAGGACCTGCAGAAGTCTCTGCTGTGCATCGTTGTGCTGCCATAAAGACACCTACTGCCACCCTAACCTGCATTAGTGATCCATGGGTACAGGAATTTCCCAGTGTGTGGACTAAGCATAAGGCAGAGTGTGGAAAAATAAATGCTGAAGTTTTGATTGAAGGAAAAGATCCCCCTCCTCAAAGACAGTATAAATACCCAGCTGCAGCAGAGGAAGGCATTAAAATAACTATTGATAGTCTCTTAGAACAAGGAGTGCTTGTGCCTATGCAAAGTATTTGCAATGCACCAGTATGGCCAGTCCTTAAAGCGGACAGGGTCACTTATAGAATGACAATAGACTTTCGTGCCTTAAATGCAGCCACCCCTGCCGCTGCTCCTGTGGTAGCTAAATATAATGAGATCTTAGCAGCAGTAGCAGCTGGCTCCAAATGGTTCTCTGTAATCGATTTGGCTAATGCTTTCATGGCTATACCCCTCCACCCTTCATGTTGGTATAAGTTTGCTTTCACCTACAGGGGACAACAATATGCCTTCAGCCGAACTCCCCAAGGTTTTCATTCTTCCCCTAGTATTTTCCATGCCCATGTCACTAAAATGTGGAACCGTTTGAGCCCTAAGCACCACTCGCACGTAATTTCATATGTGGATGACATTTTGATACACACCCCCACTGCAGAAATGAACAGAGAAATCACTAAGGAGGTGCTCCAAGGACCAGCTCGCCCTCATTCTGCCCAAGCAGCTGAAGTAGAGGCAGTTAAAGCTGTCCTAGCTTATGAATCTCGGGACACTTCTGTTGCTATTTATACTGACTCTGACTGGACAGCCAGAGCCATCACTGTGTGGCTCCCACTTTGGTTAGATAGAGAAATGGTAACTGCAGATGGGCGTCCCATTTCTCATTCAGACAAATGGAAACAAATTGCTAACCTGATCAAAGAAAGAACTGGGGACACCTGGGTGACTCACACAAAGGGGCACTAGAAAAATCACTCAGAAGAAGCACATTGGGACAATAAAGCTGATGCCTTAGCCAAGGCTGCTGCTACTAGTAACCACACTGAAAATCAGGTTGAAATCCTGAATGGAAAAGGTAGAAAACATTGGAAGAAATGGTTTCATTCTTCACAGCTCAAAGAATGGAAGGGTAAACCACCTGACCCTCAAGGAATAGGGTAAACAGTCTTCTCTATCCTGCCAGCCACCCTTCTTGGCTAGCAGGAAGGAACGGCTTCGAGCCGTTGGAAAATACGCATCGGATAGGTTTGTCAGTGCCTACCCCGATGTTGAGGCAGGAAAAGGCCAGAGAAGTGCTCAACTTGTTATGGCCACCCTCTTGTAGATTAATGTTCCACTTTTCCCCTGCAATGTTGATCGCAGCTTCTCCCAGTATATACAGGGGGAGTGTGGGAGTTTGTTTTTCTCTTTTCTGTCCCCTCACAGGTCTCCAAACATGCATGATGACATTCCATAGCTGCACCAAGGCTTTGCTGTGCATAGGTATCTGGAGTCTGATGTCCAGACTCTATTCTGAACCTGCGATGCCTCTGAAACTCTGGAAGTGTTTGCCAGTTGGAGCCCAGGAAATAAAATATCTGTGTCATATGCATGGATTCTATTGAAATGGAAGCAACCCCCAGGCCCTACAGCGTCGCTACCGGTTGTGTAAGCCTTCATGGACTCAAGTGGAACCTGTACCATAAGTTATTAAATTGCACTGGTAGGAGCAGGAGTCTCCTTAATTGATGCTGCAAATATAGAAGTTCTTGCTAATAAACTGTCATATGCCACTGAAAATATGGGGAAAAGGGGAAGTCCATTAACTGCATCTTTAAAAATGTTAAGCGAAGAACAGCAGTTAATAAGTAAGGTATTTCCTGGGTGGGAAAAACTCATAGAAGGGGATGAAAAGTTAATGATGTCTGGTGTACAGTCCCTTCAAAATAATGTATCATTGGCTTCAGCGTGTGAGCAAGCTCAGGCTCTCACCCAAAATGTCATCGTGGGAATGATTCGGCAAGCCATGATGGGACAAATTCCCATGGAAGCAATCAACCTAATTCGGCCCCATGTAACGGAGGAAGAATTAGCCCTCCAGCCCTGGTGGAGATTAGTTAATGCTTCATATAATCACCACCAGCAAAGCTTGCAGTTATTCCTTATAACTGTGGCAGGCAAGGAAATTAGAACAATCCACCCAGTAGTCCCACTGGGATTACAAATTGATGATAGCTCAGTAACGTAGTCCAGGGATCATAACACTTGGGCCTGGCAGAAAGATAGTACATGGAAAACAGTAAATGTAAAAGGGTGTAGGAGAAAAGAAGGTTTAGGTTACATCTGTGAAGACCAAGCATTGGAGGAGCATGATGAATGTTTTTTTCCACAACCTGGGAACAAGTCTCACTATTCCTTCGATGTTATCCAAGAAAGGGAATCTGCTATTGTTTATGTGGGTAAAGCATGTGTGTGCATGAGAACAAGATGTGATATTGTATTAATTAATGGATATTGGATTCAACATATGGTGCCTTATATTAATCGCTGTTTCTGTAATGTAACCACTATTGTTACTTGTGATCTTAAGTTTACTGTACCTATATGGACCATACAACATTTGAATGCCTACCCTGAGCTCTACAAAGAGGTGTCCCCCATTTTACTAGGAATGGATCTCATCACCATTAAACAACTATTAACTCATCCCTCCTTACAAGCTGAACTGAAAAGACTCAAAGCTTTGGGAGAGAATGGCAAACTCGAGATTCAACACCACAATCAGGAGATCTCTCAGCTAGCAGCTACAGTTAAAAACGCAGGCCATCACTCCTGGTGGGAGGTTTTGTTTGGGTGGAGCCCCAATGCAACAGATCTTTTAAATGTCATGCTTCACCCCATTGTAGTAATCATTAGTTTTCAAATTATACTAGTAATTAGTCTGATGCTGCTAGTTTGCTGGATCCAGAGACTGATGTGACGATTGCAATGGATAGAAGGCCAGAACCAGTACCATGGAGCAAGAATGTGATGGGGATACTCGCTCAGCGCAAGCACCCCATCAACAGGGGGAATTGTTACGCCTCAGCTCTGTATTCTTGGGCAACCCTGGCACAGGATGCAGTCTGTCTGACTCACAAAGGACTCCCCTCCCCCCCCGTCCCTCCCCTCCTCTACCTAAACGAAACTGATTACGATGCAGTGAGAGACGCACCTAAAACTCTCCAGATAAGGGTGACAAGAGTGAACAACTGCCCTCGGTCTCATTTGCATCCGAGATGGAACCAGATGACCATTCATTGACATGAGAGATGGAAAACAGAAAGCCTGAAGCAGAGACTGCAGTGAATTCTGGGACCAGAGAAGCAGGAGAGTGCTGCATGATGAGGAATCTGTGCTTCCAATGTTAATCAACCCATGTTCACACACACCCGGCTCAGCATTTATCAGACCAGTTCTAATCTGGATTGGCTAAGGACTTCCCCCCCCCCCCGACACACACACACAGCTCTAAGTTTAATAGGCATCTCGGGCCGTACATTCCCCGGTCCCACTACGGGAGGCCTATTTAAACTTGATTGACTAAAACTCGGTTGCCAGGTTAGGGAATGCTGAGGCAAGAGACCGAGTCCGAGGGGGTACGGGCAACATTTGAACAATGGTTGAGGGTTCATCACAGCATCCAGCCTGCTGGAGCCCTAATCACAGGTGTTGTCATATCTTTCCTGAGACGACTAGTGGGAGTCCTCTCCACAAAAGGTTATGAGCACCCCAATAATTGCTTTAAGTCTGTTAAAAGACTATAGTAAGATCTGGAAAAGTCATGCTAAGCTGAGGCTTGTGCACAACAAGTAAAAATCCCAAATCCTGATGCTGCAAGCTATCTATTGTTCCTGAAGAAACCATGAGATATCCCATCAGGATATCTGCCATCCATAGGAATCTCAAGCTGGCTCCCAAGTATTTGGGTTACTCCCTAATCTTAAGTGTTTCCTGATCATCAATCAGTTTCCTGAGATGGTCCAAACCAGATAACCCCTTGTCAATAGAAAAGACAATGATTTACACTACTGAGGGTGCTTCAAAGCAGCTGAACTGAGGGTATAAAAATCTGTAAGTGTGTGTGCTTAAAAAAGAAGAGAGAAGAAAGAAAGAAGAAAAAGAAGCAGGAGGAAAGAAGGAAAAAGAAAGAAGAAGAAGAAAACTCCTGTGCTGACACCATCCCCTGTCGTTCTTGGGATGCTGGAAGAACAGATCGTCTCTCTCTTCAAGGATTGTGCTACAGACTGTGCCTGTCAGCTTTGCAGCCTGGGTACCGTGGACTCGGTGAGATTCCCAGCGTTCTCTCTTCTTTCTAAGCATAAACTTCTGAACCTGAACTGTATCAGTTAAGCTTGAGCTAAGTTTCCCCAAATACTTAGTGAAACCAGGGTAGTATTGTCATTGTTTGTGTTTGTTTTTCTTTTGCATGGCTATTACTACTAGTACTAGTATATATTTCATATGCTTAGCAATAAATAACTTTTATAGGCAAACTGGTAGTAACTGGGTATATTTTTCCTTCTCTGCTTCTTTTTCCTCCTGTGCTCTGCAGCAACGCTTCTTTTACCTATGCTAAAGATCCCTGTGAAGCCCAAATTATTGTGGGGTCTGCTCATCAAGAGGCCAAGATTGGGACGTGCTGAGTTTGAAACACATAAGGGGATCAGCTTGTACAGGCTGATTGACCCAGTTTGACTCAGACGTGCCCTTATGAACTGAATGCTGGCCCATGAGGGTGTCAGCTGGACACCCAGCCGGATTCAGAGGGATTCTGTTTACCTGTGTGCTTGTGTCTGACTGCATTTTATTGTTGCTCTTATGAACTGATTCTTGGCATATGAGGGTGTCAGCCTGTCCATGCTGATCAGCCCGGCCAGGTCAGGCGTGTCACGTTAACTTGTGTGTGTGTATGTGTGTGTATGACTGATCTGGTGACTGGAGGAACCCAGTCCCATTGAGATTGAGTCCTGCAAGATAGCTCCACTGGGGGTGAGGGCTTGCAGAAGGGAGAGATACAGCTCCGTATAGTAACACAAGCAGCACATTGACAGAATCACCAAGACCCTAGAAACTATCCCTAATAAATGAGCACACCCCAAAGTAATGGGCAAATTTGGTAACAGGGGTTTTCCTTGGTGTTAGGGCCAGTGAGGGGGTGTTTGGTGTTGGGATGGACTGGAGGGTGGGCTGTGGCTGTAGAGTATTGGGGTGCTTTGGATGTCAAACCCTGCCAAAGACACAGGGGGAGTGACTTGGGCTCCGGCCACGAGGGCCAAGGCCTGGGCACAAGCCAACAGGGGGTTGGGAAAGGGCCAGGAGCTGAGGTCCTAGGCAGTGAGCACAGCCGGGGGCTCGGCCAGAGGAAAAGGGGGCAACACTGGGGTGGCTGAACCCCCAAGTGCTTGGAGGTCTGGGGGAACGGACAAAACCTCCAGGCTGCTTTAAACATATCATGAAGGAAAACAATCAGCAAGTGGTGAGGAGGGGAGCACCAGAGGAGGAAGTGATGCCCATGAGGGTCGACCTGACCATAAAGTTTCCCTCAAGAGTTGATTTCATCGTTCTGTCACACCATTGCAGAGGAAAGGTCTTTGAGGTGGTGCTGAATTTTGTCTCGGACCATTTGATGTTGTAGAGAAACTGGAGGTGGGTGCTTCCCAATTGACAGGGAAACTGGATGTGGCAGTCTTGGAGGAGGAGGAGGAGGAGGAGGAGATTGTAAGGTAACACAAGGCCTCTGCAGGGCTGGCACATGTCTGTGGGACAGAGGCTTTGGCTCAGGGCCCACAGGAGCCCAGACTCCAGCATGAGCAACATATGGCAAATGAACAAGCAGTGGGCAGTACTGCTGGGGTAGAAACAATCAGCACATGCAGTCTCCCCCATCCCTGGAGGTGTCCCCTCGAACCAGGCTTTAGTGCAGAGTCGCTCTGTGCAGGTCTCTAAGTTGAACATCACGTGCAGAGGGTCTGTAGCTCATCTGTGCTGGATAGGGGCTTTCCCCTCTCCTTCCACCCCTCTCACAGCAGGCCCCACAGCCCCTGGGCACCGGGCACACAGCCAGCCACCCCTTCTTCCTGCTGCCCCCAAGGTTTTCTGGGATTTGCAGTCCAGCAGCAGGCTCTGCAGGGTTTCTTGTCACTGCCTCTTCCAGCTTCCAGGTGCCTCTGGGGTTTGCAGTCCATGGTCACAGTCAGCGGGGCTCCACGGGGTCGCTCCCCTTCTGCTGCACACTCGTGTCACGTTTTCATTGCACACAAAGCATCGCATTCCACAAGGCAACCCAGTCACGGGGGAAAGGAGGGGATCTCCCCTGCCAGGGCAGTGCCCACCTGGGGCAGACCCATCCCCAGGGGACCTCCCTTGCTCCTGCCCTGCTCCCCAGGGTCACCCGCCCCTGCCCGCTCCCCACGTGCCCCTCGGACACAGAGGGGCACTGCCTGAGCCCAGGGCAGGAGAGGAGCCCCCAGCACCTCCCTCCCCGCCAGACCCAATCCTCTCCCCGTTCCCCCGCAGGGCAGGGCAGCTCCGATGGGCAGCGCCCCCGCAACCCCGTCCGGGCCCAGGGAGCCGTCTCTCGAGCCCGTCTCTCGAGTCCCGCAGCCTCCGGTCCGGGCATCCTCCCCGGCGGGGCACAACCCGCGGGGGGAGGCGGGCTCGGTCCCTGCGCTCGGGGCTGGAGCGGGGCCGCCTCCCCCTCGCGTCTCCCCGGCCCGGCCCGCGCCGCACCCGGGGCAAGGACCGGGACCCGACCCCGCGCCTCCCTCCCCGCCCGGGATCCTTGCCGGGAGCACCAGGCGGAGCTCGGGGCTCGGCCGGGACCTCTCCCTGCTCCCGGAGCCCGTCAGCCCCGCCGCTGCTTCCCCGGAGCCCGGCCGGCTCTGGGCAGGCGGGAGGCGGCCCCAGGACAAAGGAGCCCGGGCTCGCTCCCCCAGCTCGCCTGCCCCGCACTCCGCTGGGTCTCCCCCGCAACCAGCCCGCAGCGAGGGGGCGGGTGTCTTCGCCCTGCGTCCCCAGGGCTGGGCTGGGGCCGGGCTGGAGGGGGATGCTCCTCCCGAGGCCGGATCCCCCTGGAGCCAGGCTGCAGCGCTGGAGAGGGCAGCTGGGGGGGAGAGCTGATGGGGCAGCTGGCCTGGTGCCCCTGGGTGGCAGGGCTCAGAGCCAGGAAGGTAGGACTTCCAGGCCTGGCTCCAGCTGAGCTCCCCATGCCAGCTTCAGTGATGGATCCCTCCTGCCCTTTGTTCCTGCCTTGGCCGCCTGGCTTGAACCTAAAGTTGGTGGGAGCAGGAGTGGGTGGAGGAGCCCCCCCTTGAGAGCTGAGAAAGCCCCACTCTGCCCATGCTGCCCCCTCCACCTGCCCCCATCTCTCCGCAGCTCCAGGTGGAGTGTGGGGGCAGGAACAGGGTTCTGCCCAGGGGGCACAGGTGAGCTCCAGGGGACGGGGGCAGAAAGCGGTTGAACTTGGGCCAGTTGACCCCAGGCAGGATCAAGCCCCTGCCCATGAGCCAGCCATGCAAAGGACTACACTACTGCACTGGTGGGAGCCCTGTTCCTGGTGTCTGAGCCAAGCCTAAAAGACCCGCACCCCTTGGGCCTTCTTGGGTCCCTCCCCTTGGTGGGGCAGGGTGGAAGCTGCACAGGGCCCAGATCTTTCAGGCTAGGCCCAGGCCCAGGGGTGAGTCACTCAGGGCTGCCACAGCCCGCATGAGGGACCGCAGACTCCTTTGTCTTCACACCCAGCCTTGAGGTCAGGCTGTTCCCTTTCCTGGCCATTTCTTACTGTGGGGGCTGGGACCCTCACCACAGCCATTGCTCTTCCAGCTCAAGCAAAAAGGGGCTTGTCCAGGATTTGAACCCAGTAGCTCTCACACTCAAAGTAAGAATCATCCCTCTAAACCAACAAGCCAGGTGAGAGTTAGCTTATTTTTGGCTATTTTGGGTTTTTTGTTTTTTATTTCATGTCTGGCCCCAAACTCCCAAATCAGTTCCAATTTCTTCAGACTGAGCAGAGCTCCAGGGTTCAGGTCAGTGGTGCAACCCTGGAACAGTCTCATCCCTTGCAGGCCCTTCAGCCTGGAGCTTCAGACACTCCCAAACCCCTGGCAGCATCCTAGGTGCAGGCCCTGCACCAAGTGCCTCCTGGCCCTGCCCAAACTGGCTGTGCATAAGCAGAGAAAGGAGGCTGTGGCCAGGAGGGACCTGGGCAAGTGCTGGTCTGCATTCCTGGCAGCCCTGCGCTCAGGTATCCAGACACAGCATCACTGGTTGGCATCCACAGGCTCCCTTGGCCCCTTCAGGGCAGTGGGCACTGGGCTCCATGCTCTGTTCTGTCCCCTCCCAAGGCCTCAGTCATTAACCCAGGTCCTTACTCACCTTCCCATTTGCTTTTTTGTTATCCCATGCAATTAGCTGGTCTGTCTCCAGGGGCCTCCCCCTTCTTAAGGGGATTGTAGTTGTCGGTGATGGGCTGAGTCCCATGACATTGGGGTATATCAAATAGGTCTGGAAAAGGGTGAAGCAGCTCTGTGAAATGGTGACCTGAGTCAGCCGGTTAACCACAGAAGTGGTGCTGTATGGGCACCTCACCAAACACCAGGGGAACCTGTTGTCCCAGTTCAACCAGTTTGCATGCTGCATCAGGAGCTCCCTGTGGAAAGCCACAACCCTCCTGTTGTTCAGGCACACAGATGTAGAGGTAGTAGGCTGTGTGAAAAATGGCTCTGAGTGAACTCTGGACCCACTACCAGAAATCAGTAGTGGAGCTGGAATGACTGCAACAAGCAGGGTGGGGATGAAAGGAAGGGGTGCCTGGTCTGAGACCAGAAATTGCTTGTGTGCATAGCGCACAATGTGGATATTGTAACGGGTTTGGGGGCCAGTAGGCTTTTGTACTGGTTTGCGGGTGCAGTTTTTGTAATGGGTGAAGGTTTTCTTTGTGGAGTGATACTCAGAGTTTAGATATATATAACCTTATACATAGAGAGACATATATTTTTACAAAAAAAAGCAAATAGGCCTGGGTGCAGGCCCCAGTTCTCTGCACAACCCTGCAGCATGGGGACCGTGCCTGCCACGCCCCTGTGCTTAGACCTCTGTGCCCTCCTCAGGGACCTGGGGGTTGGAGGGGAAGGGGGTGCCTGAGGGTAGGGTGTATTTGGGGGGCTGGGAGGGCAGGGGACGGTTGGGTTCAGGTCCGGGAGCAGACAGGGGTCCAAGGGTGTTGGGGGAGCCGGGTTGCGGTGGGGGGCAATCAGTTACAGAGTCCCAGTTTCCGGACATGTCATGTTCTGGGATCCTCTAATCCCTGCCCAGGCACTGGGAACAAGGGGCCTTTTGAGGGTGGTGGGGAGCTCTGGGGCTAGGGCCAGTGTTTGTGCTCGTGGGCCAGGCCGGTGGCAGATGCTGCATGAGAGGGGAAGGGGAAGGGATGAGGCTGAAGTTGCTTATTCCCAGTTCCTTATTCCTGGTTCCTTAGTCCTGTTCCCAATTCCTTTTTCAAAGCTAATCTAGACCAAATAAAAACCTGTTATTCATGAATTACAAATCCTAAAGCATTTCATTAGCTATGCATATCTACTAATTAATATGTAAAATAACAAGGAACTGGGAATAAGCCAGATGCCTGCCAGCTGTTGAGGAGATCAGTGCAGGGGGGTTCTGGGGCCCTGCACCCCTAGCTGCTGGCAGGCAAAACTGGTGCCATGGGTGCTTGTGGGTCTGACTGTCTCTGTCTTGAGGCATTGGAGACACTGCTGCAGGCCTGGCTACTAAGCTACTGTGTTACCAGTTACCAATTAATCATGATTCACTCAGGGACCAGCTCAATACACAGGACCTATCTAATGTAGCCAGTTAATTGCCATCAATTAGCACCTACAAAACCAGACAAAGGAGAGGAAAGAATTAATACAGACAATCAACTGCCCCAAGACAGACACAGGCAGTCCCACAAGCCCCCATGGCACAAGTTTTGCCCGTCAGCAGCTAGGGCTGCAGGGCCCCAGAACCCCCCTGCACTGATCTCCTCCACAGCTGGCAGGTGTCCTGGCCTCAACAGAGACCACCATCTCTACAGCTGTCAGCCCACTGCACCTGAATACACGCCGTGTCACCCATGGCATGAGTTTTGCCACCCACTGCTTGAGGTACAGTTCTCCCCAAACCCCTCCACCAATATTCTTGAAACTTGGCAAGTTCTGTGGCCTCAGTAAGAGCTACCAGCCCTGCAGTTTTGACCCCCCTGTGGTGTAACACATAGACGTGACATGAGTTTTGCTTTCAAGAATTTGGGGTGCAGTCCTCCCAAACCCCTGCACTGATCTTGAAACTTGGCAGGCTCCATGGCCTCACCAGGGGCCACTACCCCTGCAGTTTGTACCCTCCTGTGGTGTAACGCACAGCTGTGACATGAGTTTGGCTTTCAAGGATTTGGGGTACAGTTCTCCCCAAACCCCTGCACTGATCTCCTTGAAACTTGGTAGATTTCACACCCTCAGCAGAAGCTACCATTCTGACAAGTTTCATCCAAATCACACGTAAAACAACAAAGTTATAGATATTTCATTGATTCCCCATTATACCCTGTGGCTGGATCCAAGAGGCGGCTCCATAGTTTTGGAGCCGCTTCGGCCAGATCGAGCTGGAAACCCAGTCTGGAGCTCCAGATCGGATCACTGTCATCCAAAGTGGCCGGATCTGAAGCCAGATCAGTCACTGCCATCTCCCACAGGCCTACCATGTTCTTGTGTCTGGTTTATAGTTTGGGGGTGTCTGGGCTTTGCTGGGGTCATGCTGATGGCTGCATGGGGGTCAGGCAGGAATTCTCCCTGCGGTCAGATGGGTGCAGATGGGCAGTGTGTCCTCTGTAGTGAGGGCATGGCCTCTGCTTGGAGTCTCTGGTGCCTTTTACCCACCATGTACCAGCAGGATGCAACTGGCCCCCATGTCTTGCTTCACCCAGGGCAGGCTTGGGGTGTCCAGGGCCGCAGGGCTCATCATGCAGCAGTGCAGCCACATAGTTTTAGGGCAGAGTCACACAAAGATGTGTCCTGTGTGGTTTGAGAAGCCAGGAGTATGGGCTCAATGGGGGGCATCTGGGGCTCATGCCCTGCCCTCCTCTTCTCCTCCTGCAGTCTCCACGGTCCATGTCCCAGCTCCCCTGCCAGAGAGGGGCCCAACAGTGCTGTGCTGCGAAACCAAGGGCTGGCTTGGGGCCTCCAGTGACCAGCTCTTGTGGGCATCTGTGGGCCAGGAGATCCAGGCGGGCAGACATGGCCAGCCAGGTGGTTGAGGCCTGGCAAAGCCAGCACTGTCACCTCCTTCTTCATCCTCAAGACCCCGGTGACAACCACCAAGACCACATGCAGCCCGCACCATGGCTTGATCAACAAGATCTCCTTGGTATGGCACAGGGGAAGGGAGCTGGGGGGCAGAGCAGTGGGCTGCGGGGCAGGTGTGGGGGCTTTGCTTGCTGCCCTGTTCCCTGGAGACCTCTGACCCACACTTTCCTCTCCTTTCTGATTTCAAGAATCACAGCAGGAGCTCCCTGTGCTGGAGGCTGGCTGTTACCAGACAAGACAGCACTGGGGGCCCCGCTGTCCATGATCCCAGTCTGCAAAAGACCAACCCCAGAGTCTCCATGGCACTGCCCAGTGTGAGCTCAGAGCCCCGGGGTGGGGGCAGTGAAAGACCCCCTTGCTCACACACACTTTCCCCAGCAGCTTGGTTCTGTGCCACACCACACATGATAAACCTTCACTCCACATCCACTAACCCCCAGCCTCCCTCCCTCCCTCGGGCATTACAGAGGCACCCAAGTACCCTGACCGGAGCTTGTCAGGGCCTGAGCCAGGGGCCTGAGGAGGGACAGGACAGGAACCAGAGAGGATCATGTGGGGCAGCAGGGGAGAGGACCCAGGCATCCAGGCTCCCAGTTCCTGCTCTCACCCACTAGTCCCCATTGCCCTCCCAGAGTACCAAGGTGTCTGGGGACCCACCACCCCCACTTTAACCCACCTCCCCACCCCAGAGAACCCGGACATCTGGGCTCTCAGCTCTCTTGCTCCCACCCCCCAGGCTCCACGCCCCTCCCAGAGCTGGGAGAGAACCCAGGCATCTGGGCTGCCACCATCGTCCCCAACATAAGTCCTGTGTGCAGCCTGTAGCAGGCGGTTCTGCCCAGAGGGATGAGCGTGCACCCACATGTATCTGTACACACATGTGTTTATCAACACAGCCAGATGTCATGACCCTGAGGTGTGGGCTGAGCAGTGGTATACCTGGGGCAGTGCCCCTCACTCCTGAACTACAGCACCCCCATGATGCCCCCCAGCAGTGCCCCACACCCCTGACCTGCAGCCCCCTACCACTGTTCTCCCCAGTTTCACTCCTGGCCTATAGGCCCTACCATTCCCCCCGTCCCCAGCCATGCCCCTCACTCCTGACCCAAAGCCCCCAAGAGTGTGGCCTGTCATGGGCCTTTCCTTCCTCAGCTCTACTGTGGCCACTCCTGGGGCCAGTGGATATCTCCAGCCCGTGTCCTGGCAGCCGAGTCCCCCCCAGAGGCTCCCGTCACCACAAACAAAGCAGAGGAGATAATGAAGCAGCAGGAACCTCTCTAGGTACCACCCTGCAATATGGATGGAAAGCTCTACATCCAGCTGGACTCGCAAAGCTCAGGGCTCCTCTGGCCCTGCCAGGCCCTTCTGAGGGGCTGATCCTGCCATGCTGGGTTATAAAACATGTCAGGTGCAGGAAATACAGTACCAAGTTCACCCTGCCATGTGCACTGCTGTTGTGTCTTCCTGTCTTTCCCACGAGTTTCATAAGCAGCCACCTTCCCCCAGGTCCGCCTGCATGGTGAGAGCTCACATCCCCATTGTAGCGTAGGTGTGATGCCACGTGTGCATGGCATTGTAGCCCTGGGCTGGCCCGCATGGGCTCTGGCAGTGCTGGGAGCTCCTGGGGGCTGAGCCAGCCCTGGAGGAGCCTGTCTCTATACAATGATCCCCTGCCTGTGTGTGTCTCATGTGTCTCTCCAACAAGGGGAACTGCTTTGCCAGGGACCACGTGTGTACTCCTGGACTATGGGGTAACATGATGCCAAGACATGAGCTGCCACGCCAAGGCACCAAAATCATCAGCCCCTGAGACCCCCCCAGGCACGACCATCTCACCAGAAATGCCGTTGACACATAGTGCCCTGTGTAACCCACCCCCAGCAGGGATTGTTTCTGCCCCCTCCTGCTGTCCTGGCTCGGTCGTGGTTGTGTCCTCATAAGGGACCTGCTGGGCTAGGGGACACTGGAGTCCTGCAGGGCAGGAGGAGCAGCCAGGACCAGCCTGGGGTCCCTGAGCTAAGCATGGTCCAGCCAGTGGCTTGTGTGTGGAGGGGAGGC
Organism: Alligator mississippiensis; assembly: GCF_030867095.1. Classification (NCBI taxonomy): domain Eukaryota; kingdom Metazoa; phylum Chordata; order Crocodylia; family Alligatoridae; genus Alligator; species Alligator mississippiensis. Next base: position 3,409,132 of record NC_081827.1, on the reverse strand, counting down.
CCTGGTGTCTCCCTGCCTGGCCATGGCCTGAGCTGTGCCCACAGGTGAGCCCCAGATACTCCTCCAGGACCCTGAGTCCCCCCAGTCCCTCTTCCTCACGTGCCTTTTAAGTCCCCCCTTCCACCACAGCCTTGCGCTCATCCCCAGGCTGACAGCCCCATAATCCTCATGAGGGAGGTCTGAGGGGCAGGTTTGGGGTACAGGTATTTGGGAACTTGGGGTTTGTGGAATGGGGGGGGGGGTCTGAGGAGATGGACCCCATACCCCAAACCCCATTTGTGCCCTCACACCCGTGTACCTCTTAGCAGGAATCCCTTTCCTGCCTGCCCCCCAGTGTAGCAAGAAGCCCCCCTTCCATCATATATTCCCCTCTGAACACAGATAGCAAAGGCCTCTTGCATGCATTGCTTTCCGCTCCTTGGATGTCTTCTCTTCTACCTTTTCTTCCTTCCCTTGCTCACTATAAGATATCAAATCATTTGGGTAATTTTTTTGGTATGAGGAATTGTGTTTTAGGAAATGCCAGAGGTGCTCGTATAGGTATAATCTGGTAGTTTACATATTGATGTGTGCATTTTGTATTTTCCCTTATTCTATGTATTTGTGTGCCATGCCATTTCCACCTCTCGTACCTTATACTCTTCACCCTGTAACTGAATGCGCTCTGCCTTCACAAGTAAGTGACACCCTGTAGCAAGGCTGGCAAGGGCGGGAATCCGACCCCCGCCTCCCTGTGCTGGCAGGCCCTGCGCGGGCGAGCGGAGCAGTGAGTGGATGTGTCAGGAGCGCAGGCGGCAGCCGTCCTGGGCTGGGACAAGAAGACGCTCTTGGCTCCGAAATGATACCTTGTATTAGACCAAGTGGGAAATGGCAATTGTGTGTGTCTACTTGAACGTGCAACATGGTAGCGAGCACCAGTGCCGAGGTAACAGTAACCGGTGACGCCTGGAAACCGCGGAACAAGAGCAGGAAGAACTCAAGGGGAGCCCGTGTAGCGGCCGGGAGCTCCCTGAGCCTTCACTCTTAAAGGGACAGGAGCCCCGGGTTGAACTAATCAGAGCCAAGACCAACTTTGGGGGCTGAATATCGCCAGATCAACCGCTTCCCGGAGCCTTATTCAGGACAACGGTAAATTAATCAAAACTCCTCAACGGACTCCCAAAACTGCACAGACCTGCGAACATGACCCTGGGGCTGACAGCTGCCGTCCAGTAGCCACCATGGGGGGCATCCATAAGGGTCAATGACTGCTGGACTGAGCAAGCCCCAAAACTGGGGAGTCACCAAAGTCTGCAAACAGATGAAAGGCAGTGAAGAGTGACCCTCAGGGGCGCCTCCTTGATCTCCAAGTCGACCAGCGCCCGACCTGTGCAGCCAGAAGGACCAGCCGGAGACCCCCTCCTGGAAGATAAACCACGTTGGGAGAAGCCTCAATTGGCCATCAATGGCAGAGTCCAATTCTTTTGGGATAGGTATACCTGACACCAGTGCTTCACAAATATTCATAGCTAGCTTGTGTGTGTGTGTGTGCATGTGTGCACGTGCATGCATGAGTGTGTGCTTGAAGGGATCGGCCCCAAGATTTATGCTTTGATTTCATTGCAATATTTCGATCCATCTAAGCAACTAGAATGTTAAGGATCTCGAGTTGGTCATTTGTAGCGAAGACCCTCAGCTCACTGCCCCTCACAGCAGGGTTTGGGGCAGAGGGGCGATGAGGGATGTCTGTGTTCAGCCTCGGTACCCAAGCCCACCTCTCCTCTAACCTCTGTACCCCAAATTCACTGCTCCTCAGGCCTGTGTACCCCAAACCCCATTTGTCCCTGAGACACCCCCCCCCCCCCCACATAACTCAAACTCTCTGCCTCCCACAAATTGTGGGCTCTGAGGTACAGGGGTTTGACTCCTCAGGTCTCCCTTACCCCAAACCCCACAATTCTCCTCAGATCCCTACCCACAAACCTACTGTCTTCAGACCCTCACTATCCCAACCTCAAGTTCTCTCCTCAGAGCCATGTACCCCGAAGCCCACTTGTCCCCTCAAGCGGGTAGCCCAAGGGGAGAAACCCCCAGGGGGGCAGTGGGGTGGGGGTCGAGGGCCTGTTCTCAGCCCTGCCAGGCTGCAGGTGGGGGTTTCATACATTTCATAGATTTTTAGAGTCAGAAGGGACCTCAGTAGATCAAATCCAACCCCTGCCCTGGGCACGAAAGAGCGCTGGGGTCAGATGACCCCAGCCAGGTGCTTGTCCAGTCTCCTTCTAAAGACCCCAAGGCAGGGGAAAGCATCGCTTCCCTTGGATGCCCATTCCTGAGTTTGGCAACCCTCACCATAAAGAAATTTTTCCTAATGTCTAATCTAAATCTGCTGTTTGTCAGTTTATGGCCAGTGTTCCTAGTAATGCCAAGGGGCGCCCTGGTAAACAGTGTGTCCCCTATTCTTTGCTGCCCCCCCCCCATTATTCCATGATTTTGTAAGAAGAACAAACAAGATCATCCTAGACAAGTTAAATACATGCTTATTTATATTTTATTTAGTTTTTGCAGCATCAAAAATCTTCAGTTATAAAATATTCTAGTTCTCTTTTGTTGCAGGCTATCCAGATTACATCAACAAGATAGCAGTGTGCCATTTTTGGAGGAAGTTAGACAACAAATAAGCTTAAAAGCAACAATAACAATTTTGACATGGGAGGACAATTCATTTTTAAAAATAAATGTCTCCCCACTGCCCCGCCCCCCCATATCCAGTTTGATATGAACTGACATGCCAATAGCTTTTGAAGGAAGCTGAGCTACAGCAGCACATTCCCTGTGGCCAGCTCAGCACTTTGAATTTGCAAATGGACAAGCACCCAAAATTGCCAATTCAGAGCAGTGGCTTTCTGCTTGGTCAATTGGATATTCAGCCATATGGGAATTATTTTATATAATCAAACAAAAACTAAGCAAGATGCCTCAATAGACCATAACAGAGAATTAAAAGCAGTGTAACAGATGGACATCTGATGGTTCACCTGGATTTTAACACCCCCTCCCCCCCCCATGAATTTGTAGACAGCCACAAGATCCCTTCTCAGTCTCCTTTTGCTGTGCTGGAAAGGGCTGGGCTGGGCCTGGCTCGGAGGCACTGCAAGGAGCTGCCCACGGGGGCAGTTGGGGCATTGCTGAGGGACTCACCCCCTGGGCCAGGGGGGAACAGCCTGGTGGGCTGATGCTGCCCCTGGCTCTGCTCTGGGGAGTGGCTGGGAAGGGCTGAGCAGGCAGCTTCTGGGGCTGCGGACGACCCCAGGCTGGGACCTGGGGTGGGAGGAAGGGGCTGCACAGGGGGAGCCACCAGGATGAAGGAGGTGGAGCCAGCTGGGCCCCATGTCCCCCAGACAACCGCTCTGCTGCTGGGGAAACCTCTGTGCCCCACCCATCTGGCCCTGATCCTGCTGCAGACAGGGCTGGGGTGCAGTGGGGTAGGGGCAGAAATAAGTCCCTTTCTTAAAAGAAGCAAAAAATCCCTCCTTTTTCCCAAACCCCACCCTGGTGTCACACCCCCGGCACAGGGGCTCAGGGCAGGGAGGAGTGCTGGGAGCCACTGCTTCTCCCCATGGCTCATGGGTCTAGGCTGGGTGCAGTGGTGCCCCTGAGGGTGATCAGCCCTCCCTCCCCCAGGACCCTGTTGAGGCTGAAGGTGGTTGCTTATTTCCAGTTCCTTATTCCGGTTCCTTTTTCACAGCTAATCTAGACCCAATAAATGCTTGTTATTATAATGAATTACACATTCTAAAGAGAGAGAATTTCATTAACTAAGCTTTTATTGGGTCTAGATTAGCTTTGAAGAAGGAACCAGGAATGAGGAACTGCGAGTAAGCAACCAACTTCAGCCTTGTAGGACCCTACATTTCTCCTGCCCCAGCTCTGAGCTGCTCACAACCCAGCCCCACGTCACCATCTTCTCCCCTGGCCCCAGAAGCGGGTGTTGGGGTCACCAGGAGGGGGGCATTGGGGTGCAGCTGGGGCTGGACGCTGGACTCCCTGGCCTGTATCTGACACCTCTGGGCTCCAGGGGTGATCGGTGTTGTGGGTGCCAGAGGTCCCCAGTTCCAATCCTGGATGAGGCCATGTCCACCTACCCAGCAGCAGCACTTCCAGCCCCTAGTCAGTCCTTGCTGAAAGGCCTGAAGCTGGAGGCAGACAGGGCTGGCTCAGTCCAGACAGGACCAGCATTTCTTTCCAGCCCTCCTCAAACTGCATTTTCTTCCTTTCTCCTTAAAGTCTCTCATCCCAGCAGCCACTGCCCCACAAGGCACATGCACTGTCTGTGTGTGTCAGTCCCGGCTCCCCCTGTCCCTGTCTGTCTCCCATGGCAGCTCAGAGGGGCAGAGCCACTGCCCTTTCACTGGGTTCCCTACAGCAGTGGCTCAAACTGGTGGAAAAGCCCCAGGCCAGGCCAGGCAAGGTGCCTCTGCTCAGCACCTGGAGGTGCAGTGCAGGGTGGAGAAATGGCATGGTGGCAGACAGTGGGAAGAGGATGCCCCAGCCCAGGCAGGGCAGAGCCCCTGAGGCCCAGCTGGTGGTGCCCAAGAGAACCCATCCTGCTATAACAAGTGGGCAGCCAGGACTGAGCCAGCAGTGAGGGTTCAGCCTAGGGAACAAGGGAACTAGGAGAGAGACAGGACCTGGCTGCAAGGCTTCCCCCTGCCCCCAGTGGGCAGATGTGGACATCTGGATCCTCATGGCTCTGGGCCCCTTTGGGGAGGGGCTGTGTGTGGGCTGTAGAAAACCCAGTCCCTGGCACCTCCCCACCATTGGTCTCCCCCACCTGGTGGAGGCAGGGCAGGATCCCCCATGTCCTGGCGCTGGGCTCTGTGGCACAAGCAGTGCCTTCCCATCTCCTGAGCACTGCCGTGTGCATGGTGTGCAGAGCCAAGGACACCTGGGTTGCATCCCTGGCCCTGCGGGAATGTTAGTCCCTGCCCCTCTGCTCTGCTGTGGGGGAGGCACAAAGGCCAATGCTGCACCTGTGGCAGCACAGGGAAGTGGGAAGCAGCCAAGCTTAATGCCCATTAGCTGGGACCATGGAGTTTGGGGGGGGGGGGTAGGGGGAGGGGGTTCATATTCCAGGTGAAATTAGCCAAATCCATTCCAAATCCCCTTGAGTGAGCAACACCCAATCATTTTAAAAACCATACATGGCACTGCAAGCATCCTCCATCCCAGACTTTTCAGCCTAGGGCTTCAGATACTTCCAGATCCATTGGCAAGCATCCCATGTGCAGGCCCAAGCCAGGAGATCTTGGGATCTGGATGCACTCAAGTCTCACCTGCTCTTGGTCAATGGCCAGAAGAGCAATGTGGGGAGCAGTGCCCCACTCCCCTGAAGCAGGCGTGTAGCCAAGATCCTCCCACTGGGAGCCTGTACCAGACTCTCGTAGGGCGTCCGGGAGGGCTGTGCGAAACAGCAGCATTCCATTTTGGCCAGTGTTTCCATGTTTCGATGAAACAGCTTTATGTTTCAAATTATATTTCAATTTGATACAGCTCTTCCGTTCTGTTGAAACAGGATCAAAACGGCAACACTGTTTCGACAATTTGTCCATAAGCTATAATGGGGAAGCATGAAACATCCTATAACTTTGTCATTTCTGGCTTGATTTGGATGAAACCTACAGTAATGGTAACCCCTTCTGAGGGAACGAATCTTGCCAAGGTTCAGGGAGATAGGTGCAGGGACCAGGGAAAATCTACCCCAAAGTTTTGAAAGCAAAACTTGTGTCGTGTATGTGTTTAGCCACAGTGGGGTAAAAACTGCAGGCATGCTAGACCCTGCAGAGGCCACGAGGCCTGCCAAGTTTCAAGGAGATAGATGCAGGGGCTTGGGGGAAACTGTACCTCAAGCTGCAGACAAGCAAAACTCGTGACATGGGTGACACTGTGTGTTAAAGCAGAGCAGGGTGAAAGCTGCAGGGATGGTGGCCCCTGCTGAGGCCATGAAGCCTGGCAGCTGTCAAGGAGATCGGTGCAGGGCTTCTGGGTTCTGGGGCCCTGCACCCCTAGCTGCAGGCAGACAAATCTCGTGCCATGGGGGCTTGTGCAACTGGCTGTCTCTCTCTTGGGGCAGAAGCGGCTCCTGGCTCTGTATTGATTCTTTCCTCTCCTTAGTCTGTGGTTTCCTAGGTGCTAATCCTTGCTCATTAACTCATTTTCCTCACTGTGTGTTGAGCTGGTCCCTGAGTGACTCACGACTGATTGCATAATACAGTAGCTAGGCAGGATAATGAGTTAATGTTTACCCGAACCCCCTGCACCTATGTCCTTGAAACTTGGCAAGCTTCATGCCCTTAGAAGGGGTACCATTCCTGCAAGTTTCATCCAAATCAGGCCAAAAATAAAGAAGTTGTATGCTGTTTCAACCTGTAACACGGCATTCAAATGGTGAAACATTTCGATTTGCCTCATTTTGTTACGAGGCTGTTTCGACTATATCTGTTCCATTTCGATTTCACTGTTTCATCCTCAAAATGGGTTGAAACAGCCCTGAAACAAAACTGGCAATGACATTTCACACAGCCCTAGTGTCTGCTCCACAGTGCATTGGGCAGGGGCACAGCCTGTACCACACAACGTCATTCAGGTCCATCTTGCTTGGGGCAACAGGCCACTGCAGTGATGGCACTTGATCTTAGCCCGCAAGAGGCTGAGAAGCCAGGGTGGATTTTTTTTAACTATATTTATAAAATATTATAAAATATATATTTTATATAAGCTGTGGACGGCTCCATACAGAGGCTCTGGAGGCTTCAGCCCTGCCCCGCCTGCTCCTAAATCCATTCAGGGAAGCCGATGATCATCAGCACTGTCAGCTTTATTCTGGTAGCCCAGGAGTTGCATGGCGCTGGGCCCCATGGAAAGAGAGTGAGACATGGCCCCTAGCCCTCCCCCTGCCCAGCCCCACAGCACAGACACACGTGGAGGGAGGGAGGCAGGAGCAGCCTCCACCAGCAGAGGCCTGGGTATGATGTAGCCGTGACCAAGCTGCAAGCCAGACCCTGGGCCCTGTGTCCCAACCGTGACCTGATCCCGCAGCCCAGCCCAGCTGTGGGCACTGTTAGACCCTGACTCCATGCAATGCCTAATGACTGGATAGCAGCAGGCTAGTACACTCATTGGCTTCCCAAAGCAGCTTTATAGCATGGCAGCACTTGGGACACTCGTAACTGGAGTGACCCAGAGTATCTTTTACAACAGTTTTTTATTAAGCTGGATTTACATACACCCCACCTTGTTCCCTCCCTTCTCCCGCCTTTTTCCCTCTCATCTTATGATCCCACCTGTGTCTACTGTTTACTGCTTTACATACTATGATATCCCGTACATGGCACTTTTATTTCCCCACCCTATTATGACCGTTGGTGCCCTTTGTCATTGCTAAGTGTTGCTAGGGTTGTTATCTACTGGATATTCTTGTTGCTTCTTGGGCTCCCTTTCCTGCATGTCTGTGACCTTCAGCATCTTATCTTATCTTACTTTCCACTACACTAACAGGCACCATCCCTGGTATCACCTGAGTGGTGGCAGAGATGCAGCGCTGGTGACACTGCCTCCTCCCTCCTCAAGTGTTTGAGGCTTTGGTGGTCTCTGAATGACCTAGAAAACACGTGGGACGAGCCTGTGACTTGCCATCCCGGGTGTGTGGGTCCAGTTGCCTGGCAGAATTGGAGCATCTGGACATCTCCATGACTGGGGCAGGGTGGCAGGCTGCACCCACCTGCAGGGGCATGGGTGGGGTGGAGGGGTGGGGGAGTGCAGGTGCCAGGCTGAAGCCGGCTCCTTGGGACATGGGATCTGCAGCTGGGAGATGGGATTGGAACTGGGGGAGTCAGTCTGAGGTGACACACATGTCCCCTGACACACATGTCATCACTTGTGATACTGGGCCATGACAGGAGCCCATATTCCCCTTCAGGCTGATAGTGGTCAGTGCTTCCCCCTGCCTTCCTGGGGTGACTGGAGGGGATGTTTCTAAACCACCCAGAAATTGGCCCCTGCACCTGAAAGCCACTGGCAGGAAGCTCAGTCCAAGGGGGTGTCTGCTCAAACTGGGCCATGTGCCTGGTGCAGAGCACAGCATCCCCCGGCTGTCACCACTGTGGACTCCCCTGCGCTGCCCGGCTTGCATGCTCCTACCTTGGAGCCACAGCTGCCCACTGGCCCTGAACTTGGGTTTCTTCAGGACCTCGTGCTCCACACAGCACAGGTGCTCCACCCCATCTTCCTCAGGCCCGGTGGGGAGGCACAGCTCAGACTCCACGCTGTAGGACTTCACGTCCCGCGCCTGGCTGGGGGCGGGGATGTAGATCCTGTGGGGGCCTAAGCTCTCAAGAGGCCTGGGCTCCTTCTCTCCCACTCCCTTTCACAGCCAGGTCACCACCAGCTGCTTGAGGTAGTACCCCGAGATCAGGCACCTCAGGGCCTCCGGCTGCCCTGGGACCAGGGCCTGTGGGCAGGAGACCTCCCCCAGGTCTGGAGGGTGCGGATGACAGGCTGCAACAGGTGGGAGTGATGTGTTAGCGAGATGCCCCTATCTCCGGGCACCAGGCACATGCCCACCCACTACCCTGGCCAGCCTGAGCCCAGCTCCTGACACCTCTGCTGTACACTCCCAGTGGTCCTGCAGCGTGGGGGTGAAGGCCAGGGAGGACGTGAGGTGGGTCCCAGCTCTCTCCTCGGTCACTCCCCAGCCCGGGGGGAGGACGGGGAACAGTGCCTGGTACTCAGGGCTCTGTTGGTCCTCAGCACTGTCAGGCACCATCTTGTCCTCACTGTGGATCCTCTCCCATGTCGTGGTCACATCCTCGGGAAATCTCCCCTCCATCGAGCAGCAGAGGGTCACCTCCTGGGCCAACAGGCATCACTCCAGCACCTGCCCAGCCTGGGGTCGGAGCAACATGCAGGACATGGGTCAGCCTGGGATGGTCTGGGAGATGCATCCAGTGTGAGCTCAAGCTGCTCCACCCCTGGGCGTCCCTGCTGCCTCCACCCTCTCTGGCCCATCACCACCCTTTGTGACCCTGCGGCCCATCTCCCCGCTCTACCTTTCCTCTTCATACAGCAAAAAATGTTTCTGGCAGCCATGGCTCCCACTACGATCAGGATCCCAGGATGATTCCAGCTGGGCACCAGTTAGATCCACTCCTGTACTCAGCAGTGGGAAGAGAAAACATGGCAGAGATCAGCTCACAGGATTGCTCTGAAGGAAGCAGGGTCTTACCCAAGACCCCAGAGCCAGCCTACATCCTGAATCCCCTCCTCACTCCAGCTGCAGGGGTAGGGCATGGCCAGGGTCTCATCTCCCCTGTGGCTACCTCTGGCACATGGCTTGGCATCCTTTGTGTCCCAACTGTTACCCTCACAGTCGTGGCCGAGGGTTTCAGGTCAGTCGCCCCTTGGAGCACTTGTACAGGGTCGTCTGACAGGGTGACCACGGCCAGCGACAGGGTGGTATCTTTGCTCTCCAGCTCCTTCTCCAATGGCAGGCTGGCTCTGGTCTGGGCCTGGCTCCTGCCTTCATTGTATTTGGACACCTTCTTCTCTCAGAAATACCACATAACTGGCAGGGAGCGCAGGGCTACCAGCTCCACAACAGTGAACTGGCACTGCGGCAGGGCCCCCGAGCCCACCTGGGCTGTGGAGGAGGGTGCCGTGGTCACCTGCAGCTGGGAACCTGCCCAGGGGAGAGGGAGTAGCCATAAGGTCCCGCGGTCCACCCAGAGCTGGGCCATTCTCTGCAAACACGGGGCTGCTGGGATTTCTCTCTTCCAGGTGTGTTCTGGTCCCAGCACTCAGCTGCCCCTGCATGGGGGGCGACAGAGGACACTGGACCAGCTGGTTTCTTGCCTTTAGGGCAGGGGTGGGCAATTGTTTTGTGCAGAGGGCCACTTACTGAGTTTCGGCAAGCCATTGAGGGCTGCATGACAGGCAGCCCAAGGCAGATTGATATTAATTTTCTAAATTTTTTAGGGGCCCTGCAGGCCAGATAGAATGGCATTTTGCCCACCCCTGCTTAAGGGGCTCTGGTTTTTCTTGCTTGTTCGTTTGTTTTTAAGGAAAAAAATGTCACGTCCCAAGTCAAATCAGACAAATCAATTCCAAATCCATGAGCCATTCAAGAACCATATGTGGCCCTGCTACTGGCAAGCATCCCCCACCCCTGCCTGGGGGTTTCAGACACTTCCAAATGCTTTGGTGAACATCTTACATGCAGGCTGAAGTGCAGAGGCTTGCGGTTCGGATGCCCCCGAGTTTCACTTGCCCTCAGCCATATGGCCACAGAAGCAAGCTACAGAGGAGTCTCCCATTTCCATAAAGTCAGTGTGTAGCTGAGATCTTCCCCCTGGAAGTGAAAGTGGGAGGCTATCTATGCATTCCCTCAGTCAGGGTACTACCCCCTGCCATGCTCCTGGTTTTTCCCTGAGAATAGGAAAACCACCTTGGTGGTGAGGGCATTTCTTCAGGAGCTCAGCGCGAGCAGGCTGCACTGAATACAGCGCTTGTAAACACCCCCTGGTAGGACATCTCCATGCCCTGCTCACCCCAGGGGCAGAGGGCAGTGTGGGCCAGCTCAGCCCTGCCAGCCCCCACTTACTTGCTTTCCCCAGGACGAGGAGAGCAGGATCAGGCCGTGCAAGAAGCAAGGCCCAGGTGTCCATCCATTGGACTACTTCCACGATCTCCTGCACATCTGCTATTTCTACCCTGGGAGGCCAAGTTTCCTGGGATTTCTGGGCGGTCACTATTATGTGCTTTGACCTTCCCCACATCACAGGGAGGAGCTGGGAGAAGGGGCCGGGTGAGGGGGGAAGCCACAGCAGAGCTTCTCCTGCCACACACCCCACAGGCTTGAAGGAGCCGGGCTGGGGCCAGCCCTGTCCCCTCGCCCTGGGGTAGGGTTACCATACGTCCGGATTTCCTGGACACATCCTCTTTTTGAGCCCTCTGATCTTTGTCCAGGCAGGATTTCTAAATCTGACCAAATGTCCAGGATTTTGCTTGGCTCCACTGGTGGGAGCAGGGGAGGGTGATGGGAGTTATCAGGGGCTGGGGCTGCCTGCCCCTCAAGCTGGGGAAGGGGCTGGGGGTCCTCCGAGGACACTGGAGAACTCAATGGCTGCGTGGGCAGCACAGGGGCCAGCGTCTCTGCTCCGAGGGGTGGAGCAGCCAGGAAACACTGAGAGGGGAGGGAGGAGGGGGTGGGAATCATGGCCAGGCTGCCAGGCGGAGCTGGGCGGAGTGGGGAGGCACAAGCCTCCCTTCCTCTCCCCTGCAGCCCGCGCTGGGCTGGCTATGCCCTGCGCCGCCTGCATGAATCGGAGCTGCTGCGCTCCAGCTCGGTCAGGATGGGGACAGCTGGGCCCTGCGGGCAGGGCGGGGAGTCAGGGGGCTGTGGGCCGGGAGTGAGGGACACTGGCAGGCAGCAGTGCTGTGTGCCACTTGGAGTCGAGTCTCAGTATTGCCAACAACACCGTGTTGTTGAGATGCTATTTTTGAAGTGTGTGTGTGTGTGGGGGGGTGTATTTGTGAAGGTGTGGGGGGCTGTGTGTGTGGTGGGGGTTGGAGCCTGGGGAGGGAGGGTCAGCTTTGGAAGTCCGAGGAGGGGAGGGTTTCCTGCCCCTCCAGTGGTGAAAAGGGGGCTGGGACACTTCGAGGGTAGCAGGGAGCTCTGTGTGGCCCTGGCCATGGCCTAGCTGTATGGGGAGCAAAAGGTGTGATGGAGAGGGCCAGGAGAAGCTGGGGGGGGGGGAGGGGGAGGGGGAGATGGAGAGGGAGGGGGAGGAGGCAGTGGCCAAGCTTCCTGGTGCAGTGCCACAGCCACAGCCTGGATGGGGGGTTGCCCTAAGTCCCCCCTCCTTTTCCCTCCAGCCTGTGCTGGGGCCAGACACACTTCTGCATTGCTTGCACGAGTCAGGATGGGGACAGCTGGGGCCCCTCCTGCAGGGCTGGGTGGGCAGGGGCACGGGGACTGGGTTGGGTGTGCAGGGCACTGTCAGGGCTGGGGTCAGTGGGTTGGGAGTGAGGGGCAGCAGCAGGGCTGTGGAGGTGCTGTGACTTGGCAGTGAGGGGCAATGGAATGGGCAAAGGCAGGGCACTGTCATATCACTGCCACCCGGACCATCATATCCCACCTCCCCGCGTGACAGGTGTCCTCTTTCTTGGACGTGGAAATACGGTAACCCTACCCTGGGGAGAGTAGGGGAGGGTCAGCCCCGAGCTCTGTACTGTGTGTGAAGCCCCCTCTGCTCTGACAGCCGGTGGGGAAAGTGCAATGGGTGGAGCCCCAGCTGGACCAGGTCATCGGACAATTGGTCCAGGGGTGTGGGTGGGCAGCTCCCACTGCTGCTTGCACAATGGGGAACCAAGGTGGGGAAGGGGAGTTACACCCCACTCTTGGCTCCACCATGCCATGCCCCTGGACAAACTACCGGGCTCTAATTGCCCCCCAATCTGGCCCAGACGGTGCCCCATTCATGGTGAATTGGACACTGGCCATGCCATGTTGTGGCACAATCAGAGCCAAGTAGCTCCTCCAGAAGTGCAGTGCCAGGCAGCCAAGTGGAGGTGGGGAGCACTTGCCCCCTGATCTTTGCACTGGGCAAGGCAGGCTGCAGGTCTGAGCTGGGATCTGTTCCTTGCCTCCACCCCACACCACCACTCCTTTGAAAGTGGCATGATGCCATGTAATGTGCCTCACTGCCTGACCCACTCAGCAGTAGGATGCATATGGTGGTGCCCACCACTTTCAAAGCAGTGGGAGCAGGGAGGTGCAGAGGCAAGGAGTTCTCCAGCCCGGTGGTTCAACCAAGGCTGGCCCCAGTCTGGCCCCTGGCCCCTGGCTGGGGCAGGGAGGCAGCCAGGGCTGGTGCAGCCAGGTCCAGGAGCCAGAGTTGCCAGGGCCAGGATCACGGCCAGTGCAGCTGGGATGCAGCCAGGGATGAGGGCTGTTGGGGCCGGGGGCTGCTGGAGCCAGGGCCAGGGCTGGAAATATAGCCAGGCAGCCTGGATAGCAGCTCTATTCAGGTAAGTCTATTCCTCACAAGCTGGCAGAGGGCAGATTCAGACTAGACATCACGAGGCGCTACTTCACAGTCAGGGCAGCTAGGACCTGGAACCAACTTCCAAGTGAAGTGGTGCTGGCCCCTACCCTGGGGGTCTTTAAGAGGAGGCTAGACAAACTTTGCTGGGGTCGTTTGACCCCAATACTTTTTCCTGCTCATGGCAGGGGGTTGGACTTGATGATCTGCTCAGGTCCCCTCTGACCCTACCAACTATGAAACTATGAAACTATGAAGTTGCGGGGGGGGGGGGGGGGCGGGGGGAGGGCAGATGGGGCATGGTGGGTGGGGGACAGATTGAGGCTCCTATCATGAAAGAGGGGGTGAGACAAGGACTGGGGATGGGGGTGCTACCTAGCCACAGCAATGCTAGGACCCTGGGTCCTGGGTCCAGGGCGGGGAGTGGGACAGAGCCTCAGGTGGCTCTTCCAGAGGGCGCAGGGGAGGGCAGCTCCCCAGTGCTGCATGCACCTCCTCAGGCCACCCCCGTGGCAGCCCTTTCCAATGGTCCCCAGGGCAGCTGGCCTCATTGCAGCAGATAGAGCTCCCTAAGTGTCTCTACAGTTGGGCAGGTCCTCTGCCTGCCACCCCCCTGAGCACATAGGATTTGCCAGACAGGGCAGTAGGGGCCGTGGGGGAAGAGGCGGAGGCTAGGTCACACGCTGCTTGGCCCTGTGAGAACACGGATATCCTTGTGACATACCTGGCCAATCCAAGTCCAAGGCTGCTGCACACACATGCAGCCCTCTTCCCTCCTGTGAATCTTTCTCATGCAATGCACATGGCTGAAGCTGTTGCAGGTGGGCACTGCCAGGGGATGATGCCAGGCCCACCAGAGGGATGAGCCACAGCACACAGCCACCAGCCAGGAGCCACTGGCCATGAGGAATGTGCTGGAGAGTGCCCAGGGGCTAGACACAGGAACAGGGAGGATGCAGCCCTGCCAGGATGTGACTCAGCCCCCGGGACAAAGGAGGCTGCACAGGATGGATCCAAATGTCCATTTTAGAAGGGAGAGGAGAGGGAGCTCTAGTGAGGATCACTTCAGGGGCTCAGCGTGGGCAGGCTTTGCTGGACACAGGGCTTGCAAACAGTTCCCTCAGCAGGACACCTCCATGCCCCTTTCCCTCTGAAGCAGAGGGCAGCATTGCCTGGCCACAGAGCTGGATACTGCCCCTGATCTGCTGAACAGGCTTCATGTTTCATGGTGTGCAGGGAGATTTGTCCCCTGGGGGAGACCAGAGTTTTGTTCCTTGGTGCTAGTACAGCTGCCTGCAGCTGAGAAGGAGTGCTGCACTGAGAGTCAGATGGGGGAGAAGAAACGCCAACACCCCCCACACTTCCCTCTCACCTGCCAGGGCTGGTTCCCAGCTTGTGGCAGTGGCAGGCAGGGACCATGCTCTGCAGCTGGCTCCCCCTCCTTGCCTGGCAGGTTTCAGCTTCCTGCTGCCCTGGGCAGGGCCTCTGCTCAGGGCTCCAGGTGTCTCTGCTGCAGTCATCCATGCCAGGGTCCCTGTCTACTCCCAAGGATTCGCCCCAGCCAGCTCAGTGCACTTCAGCAGGCTGCAAGTGGCAAATGGGCCCAGCATGCTCCAGCTCCCCAGTTTGTATCCCCTCACACAGCTTCTAGAGTGAGCCAGAGCTCTCTGGAAAGGATCCTTGCAGCCCGTCCAGATGACAGGGTGCAAGGAGTCAGGCCTGTGGCAGCCTCGTGGGTTCCCCCACTACCTTCAGCAAATCTCGCTTATCTGCATCCCCCCTGCAGCAGCAGGCACTGGCCACACACTGAGATGATAGCAGGGGCGCTGGGCACTCACCCCACACCCGGATCTCCAAGGACACTTGCTCCTTTCTGATCTGTTTGACATCATGGAGGAAGCAGCACCAGATCACCAACCCCTTGTCCTGCACCATGGGCATGAAAGTCATGTAAGATGTGATGTGGGTCCCAAATCTCTCCTTCATCAGCCCTGGCGGAGGAAAAAGAGCAGCTCATGCTTTTGATTCTCTTGGACCCTAGTGCTGTCAGGTGCTGTCTTGTCCTCACTGTAGATCCTTTTTCAGGTCACACTCAGAGTGACCACCTTATTAAAATGCATATTAAATGACTGCTCTCCCCCTTCCTAACCCTGCCAGTGGTAAAGCCAGAACAGAGCCGAGTAGGGCAGGGGTGGATGTGGGCCCCTCGCTCTGCTGCCTTTCTCCCAGGCCATAATCAGGGCACAACTCCATGCTGCTTCTGCCCCTGCTGCTGCCAGGTGGGCAAGGTCTGAGAGTGGCACAGGGCTCCCTGGAGAAGGGCAGCAGGGTGGGGAGCCCTGAGTCTGCAGTAGGCAGCCCACCTCATGCACAAATGGAGGGGGCATATGCCCCCCATGCCTATGGAAGGAAGAGGAAATAGTCTTAAGACTCAACTCCCCCTTCCCTATAGCCTGAAGCACTTGCTGGAGTGGGGAGCAGGGGCCGTGAGCAGTCCAGGCTGGAGAAGGAGGGGGACCAGAGCAGGTGAGTGTCAGAGCTGCCACCTTTATTCTGTCACTTGGCAGGCAAAAACCACGGGAAGATACAGAAGGTAGCCAGAGACAGAGATAGGCTATTGACCATGGAGCTGCTCCCCTGGGACTGGGATCTTCCACAAGGACCCATGAAACAACCACAGAGGCTCAAACTGGCTAATAGCTCACAGCTCATTCCCAATGAGGACATGGAGACACTTGGAGCGGCAAGGGACTTGACCCAGCTGCCCCAGAGAAATCTGCCAAGATGCAACAGAGACCATTGACCATCTCCTATGGCTCTTCCCATACACCAAGGGGCTATGGAAAAAAGTACACTGGCTCTGAGAAGAGTTGACAGGAGCTAGGCTGATACCAAAAGAGACGGTGCTGTACAGACACCTGACTAAATATCAGGGGTCCCCAACAACCTGTTTTGACAAGTTCATGTCCTGCGTAAGGAGCACCATGTGGAAATGCAGGAGCCTCCTGATGCAGATACATGGAGCTTGAGGAAACAGACTGTGTTAAAATGTTCTGAGTGAACTCCAGTCCTACTACTAGAAATCAATGGGAGGGGACAGAGAAGATGCAGCCAACTCCACCTGGCAAAAGGAGACTTAGCACAGGCTGTTCAGAGACCCCCATAGAGGGGGAGTGGACAGGGACAGTGAAGAGGACAACAAAACCACCAGACCTGGAGACAGTGATGATGACAGCAGCAATGGAAGCAACAGCAACACTGACAGTGACAATGACAGTGAACGAACTGAGAATGTAACTGCCAATATCAGGGCTATGACTAAGAGACAGTGTGATTGAGTTAGGGCAGGAGTGGGCAAAATATGGCCCGCAGGCTGGATCTGTGGGGCCCCTAAAAAATTTAGAAAATATTTCTCTGTTCCTGGCTGCCTGTTAAAGATGACAGAAGACAGGGGCAGTAGGACCCAGGGGGAGCCTCAGAAAGACTGAGCAGTACAGCCCTGCCACCACCCCCCAGTCATTTCCCTGCCTTCCTGCTTCAGCACTGCTCCAGCACAACTGCTCCAGCACCATGTAGCTCCTGGCTGCATTGCTGGAGAGGCCAGTATGTGTGTGTAGGGAGGGGCAGTGTGTGTGTGTGTGTGTGTGTGTGTGTGTAGGGAGAGGCACAGTGTATGTGTCAGTGTATAGGGAGGTGGAGAGTGTGTGTGTGTTTGTAGAGGGCAGAGTATTGTGTGTAGGGAGGGGCAGAGTGTGTCTGTGGGGAGAGGCAGTGTGTGTGTGTGTGGGGAGGGGCAGAGTGTGTGTAGGGGGAGGAGCAGAGTGTGTGTGGGGGGTGTAGGGAGAGGCAGAGTGTATGCCTTTGTGTGTAGGGAGGGGGAGAGTGTGTGTGTTTGTAGGGAGCAGAGTATGTGTGGGTGGGGGTGTAGGGAGGGGCAGAGTGGGTGGGGGAGGGGCAGAGTGTGTGGGGGGAGGGGCAGTATGTGTGTGTGTGGGATGGGCAGAGTGTGTGTGTTTGCAGGATAAGTCCCACACGCACACACCACCATACACGTGCACCCACAGCCACCCTCACATTGCTGTACATATAGACCCCCATACCCACATCCCCTCAAATATCCCAGCCACCCTCCCCCAACACATACCCCATGAACCCCATATGTACCTACACCCCGCATATCCACAAACACACCCACATGCTCCCTCACCCCACACCTCCACCCCTATCATAGACTCATAGACACTAGGGCTGGAAGGGACCTCGAAAGATCATCGAGTCCAGGCCCCCCATCCGAAGGGCAGGAAGTCAGCTGGGGTCATAGGATCCCAGCAAGATAAGCATCCAATTTTCTCTTGAAGGTGTTCAATGAAGGCGCTTGAACCACCTCCGGTGGCAGGCTGTTCCAGACCCTGAGGGCTCGGACAGTAAAGAAATTCTTCCTTTTGTCCAGCCTGAAATGGTCTTACAGTAGTTTATAACCATTCAACCTCGTCATCCCTTGGGGCGCTCTGGTGAACAAACATCCCCCCAGATACTGGTGGTCACCCCGATACACTTATAGGTGGCCATCAGATCACTCCTGAGCCTCTGCTTTTACAGCCTAAAGAGCCCCAGGGCTCTCAGCCTGTCATCATAAGGTCTGTTTTCCTGAACTCTGATCATGCGCGTGGCTCTTCTCTGGACTCTCTCAAGCTTCTCCACATCCTTTTTGAATTGTGGAGCCCAAAACTGGACGCAGTACTCCAGCTGCGGCCTCACCAAGGCCGAGTACAACGGGAGAATGATGTTCTGGGATTTGCTTGAGAAGCATCTATGGATGCAAGCCAGCGTTTTGGTCACTTTACTAGACGCAGCATCACATTGCAGGCTCATGTTCATCTTGTGGTCAATGATGACCATCCACCCCCCACACCCATGCCCTCCCCACATACCCACACCCTCCACAAACTATACGTACCCTCCATGCCTTCCACCTCTCCACAATATACCAAAGTAGCACTCCATTTTAAGCTATTGTACAATCACATCTATGTACACTACACCAAAGGTTCCCAACCCCCGAGCTGCAGTCCGGTACTGGGCCACAAAGGGTTGGTTGCCGGTCCACAATATGCCGGTCACTTCTGGTCTGCAGTATGCTGATCCACAGTTTGCTGGTCTGCGGTTTGCCTGTCCATGGTCTGAAAAGGTTGGAAATCACTGCACTACACACAGATGAAAACCAGGACAAAAATATTTTTTGAAATCAAATGAATGAATGTTGTAGATGTTCAAGTTTTAGAATATAAATTTGTATTTTGCTGGTTTCGAGATAGCAAAACCCCTTGTTGAAAGGAGTATTTCCAATGGCAAGGGGAGGGACTTCTGGTGTCAAAGGTCAGGGGTAAAGAGGTGGGACTTCGGGTCACAAAATGGTGATCAAGGGGCTGGGCACCTGTCAAGGGGCGGCCCTCAACAACTTGCCAAAACTCTGTAAGCAGCCATCTGCCTGAAATAATTGCCTGTTCCTGGGCTAGGAAAAGGACTGTGGATGGGTGCATGGGAGCACGGATCTGTGGTTGCATTTCTTGTAACTGGTGCCTGGGCTTTAAATGTGGCTTAAGGTGTGTGAGGAAAAGCTTTTGCTAGAGGATTCTAATATTATAAAAGCCTAGGTCTGTCTGTCTGTCTGTAACGTTTTGTTTTCACTCTGATTGGCTGATGGAAACAGCCAATTGGAGTGCTCCAAGCATGTGGGAGTGCTGCAATGATTCTGAAGCCACATGGAGGACTGGACAGAGGGAGGGAGAGATGCTGGCCCTGGCTCCCCACCGTACTCCCTGCAAGAGGCAGAACAGCGGCAGCATGGGGCTTTAGGTGGCAGCACTCCATCCCAGCCCCCTCCCCCCCCACCCCCATCATTCTTGACTGGCAATTAGCTAGTGTATATTTGCTCACCAAATGGGAAGATGAGAACCTGATGGTGTTTAACACTGAAAAATGCAAGGTTCTCCACTTTGGGAGGAAAAACCTGCAGTATGTTTATAGGCTCGGCAGTGCTATGTTGGCTAGCACTATGGAAGAAAGAGACTTGGGGGTCATCACTGACCACAAGATGAACATGAGCCTGCAATGCGATGCTGCAGCCAGTAAAGCGAGCAAAATGCTGGCTTGCATCCATAGATGCTTCTCAAGCAAATCCCGGGACATCATTCTCCCCTTGTACTCGGCCTTGGTGAGGCTGCAGCTGGAGTACTGCATCCAGTTTGGGGCCCCACAATTCAAAAATGCTGTGGAGAAGCTTGAGAGAGTCCAGAGAAGAGCCACGCACATGATCAGAGGTCAGGAAAACAGACCTTATGATGACAGGCTGAGAGCCCTGGGGCTCTTTAGCCTGGAAAAGCGCAGGCTCAGGGGTGATCTGATGACCACCTACAAGTTTATCAGGGGTGACCACCAGTATCTGGGGGAATGTTTGTTCACCGGAGCGTCCCCAGGGATGATGAGGTCAAACTACTACAAGACCATTTCAGGCTGGACACAAGGAAGAATTTCTTTCCTGTCCGAGCCCCCAAGGTCTGGAACAGCCTGTCACCGGAGGTGGTTCAAGCACCTACATTGAACACCTTCAAGAGAAAATTGGATGCTTATCTTGCTGGGATCCTATGACCCCAGCTGACTGCCTGCCCTTTGGGTGGGGGCCTGGACTCGATCTTCCGAGGTCCCTTCCAGCCCTAATGTCTGTGAAATTTATGACATCTATGAAATCTATGAAACTGTATGAGTCACGTACCCCTCCCATGTAAATTGGTTCCCGGATAAATGGGAGTGATTGGGAATGATTGAAATAGAATGGTAGCAGGCCTCTACTGAATGGCCTGTAACGACTGAGCCATCACCTTGCATTGATTCATCCAGGAACCAGGGATCTCACCCAGGAACAGAGACAAGAACCCAGCATTTGAAAGACAAAAGAGCCTGCAGAACCAGCAACTTTTACCATTGTACCCCACCATTACAGACACCTGAAACTGCACATCCCTGCATGGAGCACACATGCTCAGTACGCCTGCGGCTGACCCTTGCCTGGGCATGCCTCCTGTCACTAGGGTCACACAAGGTCTGCCCCTATAAAAAGAGGCAGTGAAGACAGACCCAGTGGGACACTTTCTCCATCTGGAGCAGCACCATGCCACACCACCTATCCACCCAGAGGCCCTACTAGCAACCCCCCTCTGGGCAACACCTACTGGACAAGGACCCCTTTCCAGCCTGGATAGGTATGTATCACCCCCCACTCCCTCTTTAACCAAGGACTTGGACTCTGCTTCTCTTCCCCACCTGGACTCCAGCCGTTCCACTGAGTCTCTTTCTCCTGCTGCCATTGTGAGTGCTTGTGTGTGTGTGTGTGTGTATGTGAACCAATAACTTCATGGGGCTGTGTAGTGTGTTGTCTGTGTAATAAAATTGTTATTTGGACCCCTAAGTTGGGTTTTACTTTACTATAGTTTGGCTCTGCTCCAATCTCTGCTCTGCGCCCCTCTAACTTCTGTCTCATTTCTCCCTCTCCTGCTTCTGGCTCACCGCCACCTCCAACACCTGTCCTGAGCTCCTCTCTGCCTCCAACCCCCCTTGTTTCTTTGCTACTGTCTTATCCCCACGGCCTTTTCCTTTTCCCCTGAGCAACCAGGTTTCTGCCTCAGTTTCTTTCCCGGCTGTTTCCTTGCCACCACTTATCTGCTCCCCCCCCCCATCTCAGCTGTCTGCCTCAGTTTCTAGTCCCAGTCTACCTTTAGTAAACCCAAGGCTCAGTTTCTCAGCCAGCTTCTCAGTAGCCCACCGGTTCTAATCCTGGTTCTAGCCGGTGTCACTCCCTACCCTTTAACTCTCTCTCTCACCTGAACCTTCCCCCAAGTATCCCAGGTACCCCAAGCACATACATACACACTGTAGCATCCAAGTTAGGAACCTACCTGTGTGTATGCGTAGGTGGGATGTATGTGTGTGAACTGGTGAGTGTGTGTGTGTGTGTATATATATATATATAATGCATTGTGTGTATGATATATGAATTAGTGATCTGTGTCTGACTTTTGGGGTGTATCATGTATGTGCCTGAATTGGTGATAGGTATGCATGTGCCTAGGCTGGTTTGGATGTGTATGTGCCTGAGCTGGTAGTGTGTGTGTGTATGCACCTAATTGATTTCTGTGTTTGTATATGTGCAATTGTGTCACACCCTCCTGTCTAAGTGCAATATTGAGATCCTGAGAATTGGCCTGACCCCACAGGGCTACAATACCACTGCCCTGCCCTGCCCAGCCCAGCCCAGTCAGCCTGTGGGCACTGCCTTGAGTTGGAACAAGAGACATGGTGCTGGTGATGCTGCCTCTTTCCTCAGCTGCCTCCTCCATCCTCACTTGTTTGATGCTCCGGTGGGCTCTGATTGGCTAGAAAATAAGAACAAGCCTGTGACTTTCCATCCAGGGTGCACAGGCCTGTTCACCCAGCAGAACCAGAGCCTCTGGGTATCCTCATGGGCCAGACAGGGCTGTAGGTTGCACCAACCTGCTGAGGGATGGAAGGAGTCAGGCACTGGGCTGAAGCCTGCTCCTTGGCACATGGGGTTAATGACTGTGAGAAGTGATTGGAGATATGGGACTCAGCCTGGGGCTGAGAGCAACCCCTGTCACATGTCACCACATGCGACTCCGGGCCATGATGGGAGCCCATGCTCCCCATGGCCCTTTGGACTCAGAGCACCGGTGCCTTTCCCTGTCCTGGATGACCAGAGGGGATGTCCTCAAACCAGTAATCATCCCTTGCACCTGAGAACCAGTGGCAGGAAGCTCAGCCCAAGGGGACATCTGCTCAAACAGGGCAACACACCTGGGCAGAGCACCACAGCCCCTGCATGCCACCATCCTGGCCCTGGCCTGCATTTCCTGGACTGCAAACTCCTACCTTTGAGCCGCAGCTTCCTGCTGGACTTTGGCTTCTTCAGGGCCTCGTGTTCCACATGACATTGGTAATCAGTCACACCATCCTCCGTCCCCACCGTGGGGAGGCTCAGCTCAGAGTCTACACTGTAGGACTTCCTGTCCGGCACACGGCTGGGGGTGTGGGTCCTGTGTTGTGGTGGGGGTGAGCTCTCCAGGGGCCTGGGCTCCTTCCTTCTTTCTCTCTTTTGCAGCCAGGTCATTGCTAGCTGCTTGGGGTAGAACTGTGATAGAAGGCCCTTCAGGGTCATTGGCTCTCCAGAGACTGGGGCCTGTGGACGGAAGACCTCCCCCAGGTCTGGAGGGGGTGGATGGCAACCTGCAACAGGTGGAAGCAGCATGTTAGCAAGCCTCCCCTATCTCCAAGTGCTTGGCACACACCCACCTGCTGCCCTGGCCAGTCTTAGCCCAGCTCCTGGCAGCATCTATTGTGGGCTCCCATCACCCAGCTAGCATGGCCCCGGGCACCAACTGTTGCAGACAGCCTCTGGGAGGGCCTGTTGTAAGTGGTCACACAGTGCCATGGGGTCACAGACCCTCTGGGCTGGGCTGGGTGACAGGTGGTTCTGCTCCCCTATGGACCACCAAGACATCACACCTACCAATGCAGCCCAGGATGCCATCAGCCTTGGCATCAAGGGCACACTGCTGGCTCATGTTCATCTTCTTGTCCCGTCACCTCCAGGTCCTTTTCTGCAGAGCTGCTGCCCAGCCAGTCACCCCCAGCCTGCCCCGGTGCAGGGGATTGCTTCATCCTAAGTGCAGGACTTTGAACTTGTTCTTGTTGAACCTCATGAGATTTCTTTTGGTCCAAACCTCCAACTTGTCTAAGTCACTGTGAATCCTAGCTCTACCCTCCAGTGTATCTACTCCAGTGTATCCTAGCCCCACCCTCCAGTATATCTACTCTCCAGACAGGAGATGGCTTGGAGCTGGGGAAGACGGTCTGGGCTCAGGAGACATCACTGCTAGGAACTCTGGGCCTTGACAGAACCCCTTGTTCCCCACAGTCCCTGGGACTGAGAGCACTTGTTGCCTCCCCCTGTCTGCCCAGGGTGTGTGGGTGGGTGTTCTCAAATGGCCCAGAAATAGTTGTTGTGGAGGAGAACCAGTGGCTGGAAGCTCAGCCTGAGGGGGCATCTGCAAACAACTACAGGAGGGAGCGGCATGTCAGCATGAAGACCTTGTATCCTCACACCCAACACACGCTCACCCACTGCCCTGGCCAGCCTGAGCCCAGCAATTCAAAAGCCTCTACCATGGGCTCCCCTCTACCACACAGTTCAGCCCTGGCACCTCCTGTTGCAGACACCCTTTGGGATGTCCTATTACGAGGTGTCAGGCAGTGCCATGGGGTCACAGTCACTGTGGGCTCAGTCAGGTGGCAGGCAGGTCTGCTCCCCTATGGACCCACCACAACCAGAACCGAAGTGGGGCCTGTGAAAAGGCTCCTTGACCCAGATCAGCCGCTGGGCCTGTCGCATCCCCCACCGCTTACCACTGTTCCTCTCGATGTGGGTCTCCAGGGTGAGGTGTCCCACACGGCAGATGTACTCTGCCCCCTGGTCCCTGGATGTCCAGTGGGTGAGTCTGGTCTCCTGCTGGAAGCTCTTCCCGTCCCGTGCCAGGACGGCCGTGCCGGGCTCCACCCTGCACTCAGCCGAGTCCCGCAGGATCACAGCAGTGGCCTCCCCCTTGCGCCTCCGCAGCCAGGTCACGCTCAGCTCCCCTGGGAAATGCCCCGCGATGCGGCAGCTCAGGGTGACTCCCTTTCCCGTGGCCATGGATTTGGGCTGGGATATTTCGGACACCTCTGGAGGCCGCAGGAGACCTGGGGAAGGGAACAGGTAGAGGCAGGGACAGGCCCCGTCAGGGGACCCACAGCCTGGCAGGGGCTGCTCCCCAGCCCCTCACACACCACACAGACCCCACACCCCCTACAGCGGGACTGGGACCCCAGGACACGGCCCCTCCTCACCCGTGGCCCTCAGGCTGAGCTCTCTCTCGCTCGGGGGCTCTCCGGGGCCGTGCTGGACGCACACTTGCACTCGCAGCTCCGGCCGGGTCAGGCTCCGGCTGGGCACTCTCCAGACGCTCGTCGCGGTGAACGTGCCATCCGCGTTCTTGTCTATCTGCGCGGGGTCTTCCCTCCAGCTCCCGGCCCCGTCCCAGCCCCACTGGATCGGGGGCACCTCCCTGGGGTAGAAGTTGTGGAGCTGAACAGCAAACGGCACCTTGTCGCGGGGGTCCCACTCTGGCAACACCTGGATCTCAGACACCTGTGGTCGGGCTGGGAAGGCAGTGTGGGTGTTAGTGCAAAGGACTACCGGTATCCTGTTTGGGGCGAAAAGATGGTTGGGCCCTTCCGGGAGTTGGATGGGGTTGGAGCAAAGCAGTGAGGGCTTTGTGAGACCTGTCCCACCACTGAAGCACTGGTAGGAGCTGGTGCATCCTCCACCCCATCCCTCTATGCAGCAGGCACTGCCCCCTCCGGATATGGTATTAGGGGTGGAGGGCACTCACCCCACACCTGGATCTCTGGAGAAACTCGCTCCTCTCTGATACATTTGGTCTCATGGAGGAAGCAGCACCGAACCCTCACCCCGTCGTCCTGCACTGTGGGGGTGAAGGTCAGGGAGGATGTGAGGCAGGTCCCAGCTCTCTGCATTGTCACTCTCCAGCCCGGGGGGAGGGCGGGGAGCAGCTGCTGGTGCTCGGGGCTCTCCTGGTCCCCAGCGCTCTCAGGCACCGTCCTGTCCTCACTGCAGATCCTCTCCCATGTCACGGCCACGTCCTCGGGGAACGTCCCCTCCATGGAGCAGTGCAGGATCACCTCCTGGCCCAGCAGGCACTGCTCTGGCACCTGCACCTCTGAGAAGGAGTAAGGGACTGCCCAGCCTGGGTCAGAGTAATGAACATAAAGGACATGAGTCAGCCTGGGATTGATGGGAGATGCCTCCAATCTGAGCCCAGAGTCGGCATCCCTGAGACTGAAGACTGCCTGGGCAGCAGGAGTGTGGGTGTGGGAAAGACCACTCCACCCCTGGGTATCAGTTGCCCTCAACCCTCCCTGGCCCATCCCTCCCTTGGTAAGTCTGCATCCCAACAGCATCTTCCCACTACCTTTGCTCCTATTTGTACAGCGGGAAAGGATTGTAGCGACTGCGGCTACCATTACAACCAGGATCCCCAGGATGGGTCCAATCAGGGTACTGATTTCATCCACCTCTGTGGTGTGCACTGAAAAGAGAAAGCCAGGCAGAGCTCAGCTGTAGCGTGTGACCTGGCATCCTCTCTGCCCCAGATGCTGCCCTCGCAGTTAGGGGTGAGGGGTTGCTCTGGGATGCCAGGGATCCCTGCGCCTGGCCATGCACTGGGAGTACAGCAGCCTGGACGCAGCAGCCCAGGAGGCCCCTCAAGGCCTGTGTCGCTCTGCTCCTTGGTGCTCCAGCTCCTCTGGGAGGGAAGGAGTGTTCCTGCTGCTTAATGCGGCCCCACACCATGCTGGTCTGCAGCTCGCACAGCTTACAGTCTGACCTGGAGCAGCTCTGTGATACCACGGGGAGGGGGCAAGGGAACAGGCTCTGTGTCCAGAGTTAGGGCAGCAGGCAGGACCTGATATGCGCTCTCACCTAGAATGACCAAGGAAACATCCTCCTGTAGCGACTGCTCCAGAGCCGCATGGTGGACACAGCAGGAAAACACGCGTCCAGCATCACCACGGGCAGGGGTGAAGGTGTAGGTCAAGGTGAGGCTGAATGTCCCATCCAGGTTCCTCTGGGGGCTGGAGCGGGTGGAGCCCTTCAGGACCTGCCCGTCTCTCAGCCATGCCACGTCCACGTCACTGGGGAAGAACCCCGCCACGTGGCACAGGAGGGAGGTCTCAACATCAGCCGTGACTGGTTGTCTCGGGATGGAAATCTTCGGGGCAGCTGGAAGTAAAGAGTCAGTGCGCTGTGCAGCACCTAGGGTGGGCCATGTGCAAATGCCCTCACTAGGTTGGACTGTTACTGCACCCCTGTACCAGGTGTACCAGGCTTTCCCACCACCAAGCTGCACATCCAGGGTAGGTCAGACAAGGGGATGTGGAAATCACTCGAGCCCAGAGAGCTTTCTGTTCCCTACAGGAGTTTCTGGAGAGGTGTTGGGGGCTGAGGAGGGCAGTGCCCAGCTGAGATGCAGCCTGGCCCCACAGCACAACAGCTAGTGACTCTCACTGAGACTAATAAAGCTGTGATGTCCAGTGCATGAAAAGGGGCTTGAACTTCCCTGGTTCCCTGGCTGCAGAGACCCAGCACAGTTTGGGTTTAAGGCAGGGAGAGCTGTGAGGATGGTGCTGACCAAGCTGGATTGTAGCCGGCAGTGGCAGGGGCACTTTGGGGGCTCCGTGCGGGCAGTCTGCACTGTAAGTGATGCTTGTCAATAGCTCCTAAATAGCACATCTCCATGCGCTTCTCACCAGGGCAGAGGGCAGTGTGGGCATGGGCACAGGGCATGGAGACTGCCTCTCCTGGGTTTATGATTCATCATAAGGGCGGGTGTTGTCCCCAGGTGAAGATAAGAGTTTGGAACTGTTTTGTTGAAAGTGAGGCTGACTGGACGTGAGGAGAAAGAGGGAGGCTCTGAGACAGTCCTGGTTTGTGTCGGCTACCTGCGAGGACCATAGGTGACCTGAAAAATGGATCGGGTTCAGGTCAGAAAAGATATTTTCAGGTTAGGCTCAGGCCACATGCTGGGGATGCTCTGGGGTGCTGGGGATCCCTGCAGTTGGCCATGCACTGGGATGCAGGGGCCTGGAAGCAGCAGCCTGGAAATCCCCTCCAGGCCTGCATCCCTCTGCTCCTTGGTGCTTCAGCTGTACTGGGAGGGAAGGAGCATTCCCCCATTCCCCCTGGCTAATGCAGCCCCTGACCATGCTGGACTGCTGCTCAGAGCTGCCTACATGCTGGCTTGGAGCAGGTCTGTGCTGCCTTGGGGAAGGAGGCAAGGGAACTGCTCCCATGTCCAGAATCAGGGCAGCAGCCAGGACCCGGCACGGGCTCTCACCTACAATGTCCAGGCGGACGTCCTCCTTCAGCGACTGCCCCAGAGCTGCATGGCGGACGCGGCAGGAGAAGACGCTGCCGATATCACTGATGACAGGGGTGAAGGTGTAGGTCAGGGTGAGGCTGAAAATCCCATCCAGGTTCTTCTGGGAGTTGGAGCGGGTGGAGCCCTCCAGGACCTGCCCATCTCTCAGCCACGCCAAGTCCACATCCACGGGGAAGAACCCCGCCATGTGGCACAGGAGGGAGGTCTTGGCATTGGCCACAGCTGGCTGTCTTGGGATGGAGACTCTTGGGCCAACTGGAAGGAAAGAGTCACTGTACCATGTGTGACCCAGAGTGGGGCATGTGTCATTCCACCTGCTAGTTGGGTTGGCACTGAACCACTGAGACCACGTGGGCCCCGGACCCTGCGTCAGTCCCATTGCTCCATTGACAGACCACCCCCGTGCCCCGGCAGGTGTCACTGCACCTCTGTTGGTCTGGGGATCTTGGGTGGTCAGAGGGGAGAGGACAGCACTGCACACATGTCTGACAGTGTGAGACCCTGCATCCCCCAGCTGGCACTCAACATGCATCATCCACATGCCCACTGCATGAGGCTTCCCGCTGCTCCAGGGGCAATATCGAAGGCCCTGCCCATTGGCTGGCCCAGACAGGAGCATGGCAAGAATATCACTGGTGTCTGAAATGTATTGCTCACTAACCACATCATTCTGCTCTGGTGGAGGTGTGTTGTGTGT
Source organism: Alligator mississippiensis (assembly GCF_030867095.1). NCBI lineage: Eukaryota > Metazoa > Chordata > Crocodylia > Alligatoridae > Alligator > Alligator mississippiensis. The sequence goes on along the minus strand of NC_081827.1, from coordinate 3,381,290 downwards.
GCCACCTCTGAGCACATCCAGCCCCAGTATGGCCACTGTCATGGCCATCCTAGTTGCTGCAGCCAGATCCTCACCGAGCAGGTGCAGGGTAGTCTCCCCCTGGTGTTGATGTTCCCTGTGCCACACGACACACTTGTACATGCCCTTGTCCCATGGAGTCACCGTGGCCAGCGACAGGGAGGCGTCTCCACTTTGCAGCTCCTTTTCCGACGGCAGACTGGCTCCAGGCTGGACCCGGCTCCTGCCCTGGTCATACCAGGCCATCTTCTGCTCCCCTAAATACCACTGCACCCGCAGGGAGCGCAGGACCACTGGACTCCCAACTGTGAACCGGCACTGCAGCTGGGCCCCCGAGCCCAGACGGGCCCAGGAGGAGGGCACAGTGGTCACCTGAAGCTTGGGACCTGCGCAGGGAAGAGGAAGCAGCCATGAGACCCCGCAGGGCTGGGCCAGACAGCAAGAAACATGAACCAAGACTGGCCCAGCTGCTGCAGGGACCTGGTGCTGTGTGGCAGACCCTGGCCTGGGGGCAGGTGACTGCTGCGCCCTGAGAACGACTTGATTTCACATGAACACGCTGAGCTGCGTCTGTGTTGTCATCCCGTGGTGCAGCTGCTCCAGACCCCGCACGCACCTCCCGCACAGGGACCCTGTTCTCTCCCCACAGCCAGGACAGTGCTTGGGGCATTTCTGCCAATGCCCTTCCTCTGCTTCATGCCCATATGATTGGCCAGGCTGCCCCGTCTTGGGCTGCACGCCATGGCCCTGCCCCCAAACCCACCCCAGGACAGCAGCAAGGCTGCACTTACCGTCTGGTGCAAAGAGGGAAGATAGGAGAACGACTACGGGAAGGAGGAAAGGCCCCAGATTCTCATCCCAGACCCCCATCTGTGCTCAGAGAGTCCTTGTTGCATGAGCATAACATCCATTTCCAGGAATTGCTGTCTGAGTTTCACTTTCACATGGGAAGCAGCCAGGGCCCAGGTTGGAATAATTAGGAAAAGGCTCCATCCTGTGTCAGGAAATTTTAATGCACCGGGAACTGAGCAAGGACCAGCCCTGGCCCCTCTGCACTGCCCAGTGGCTTTGAGGAGCAGGGAGGTGGGAGGGGAGGGGGACTGTCATTCCGGGGCCTCCCTTGTCCTAGTAGCAGGAGTCCAGGGCAGGCTCGGGGCTGGGGGGCTCTGGGGATCCCGGCCCCTCCTGCTCCCTGCCCAGGGTCTGCTCCCAGGGTCCCAGTGCTCCCCATGTCCCAGACCCGCAGCCCCTGGGCAGGGAAAGGTGCACAGCACGAGGGGCTGTGCACGCTTTGGGGTCTAGTCCCTCAGCTCCTCCAGGTCTCAGTGCCCCAGGACCCCTGGCTGCAGGGGAAGGGAGACCTCCCCCGGACCCTGTCCAGGCCTTTCCCGCTCCCCCACCTATCTCTGTATGGGGTAGGTACCCCCAGCACTTTAGGCCTGGACTGAATGACACTTGCCCAAAGAGGCTCGGGGACACAGCAAGTGCCAGCTGGCGGTGGTAACTAGCTCCCACAGGTGGCCGTGGCAGTGGATGAGCAGGTGGGGAACGGTGGTGAGTGCCTTGAATAGAAGCGGTGCCCTCCCTGGGACCTGCATCGGCATTGAAATCCCAAACAAGCCCCACTTTGCTCCACGTGGTCTGAGCCGGGCTGCTCTCTTGCAGCTGGTCTTTCCACAGACCTGCAGTCTGGCCCGCAGCAGTACCCAGGCGCCTCAGGAAAGGGCTGCACCAGCTGGAGCCTGCCATGATGAGGGATGGCATGTAGGATGCCTGCCAAAAGACGTTTGAAATATCTGAAGCCCCTGGTGGGGGTGGAGGAAGTTTGCCAGTTGGAGGGGCACTTATGGGTCTGGAGTGACTCATGGATTTGATTTGATTTGATTTGATTTGATTTGGCCTGGAACACTACATATATGGATAAGCCTGTTGCATATTCCCCTCCCAGCACAGGAAGCACCCTCCAGCCCATGCACAAGCCCCACAGCTTCCTTCTAGAAGCCCCTTAGCCCAGTGGCTTCTGGCCTGCAGACCACATGGACTGTGTGTCTGTCAATCCTGCATTCCCCGCATCCCTGTCTTCCCCAGGGAAGCTCTGCTGGTCTGACTGGTACAAAGGCCCCAAGCCTGGGGGCCATCCTAAGTGGGAAGTTGTTTAACCTGCACAGCGAGGGACCAAGGGGGTTGGAGAACCTGGCTGGTGGCAGAGAGTAGGGTGTTCACTCTGAGCAGAGGGGGCTGTCAAGTTTCCAGCCCAGCCCTGGACGGCTGCAACCCCCTGCCCCTCCATGTTGCTGTGGGTGAGGCAGAAAGGCCAATGCTGTGTAATGTGCATGTTGTGTAATGTCTTGTGTGACTTGGAGGTGTGATATGAGTGTGTAACAGAAGGGAGCAGCCCCATGGGGTCCTGCAGACACTGAGTTTGGCAGCAGGTCCTGGAGCCCCAGGGAGCAGGAAAAGGACGTGGTCCCACATGAGTGGGGAGAGGAGGTTGTCCCGGCCTGGCGGAGCACCAGCCCAAGGCACTGCCTACCTGGAGCCTCCCCAGGCCAGGCTGGGCAGCTCTGGAGATGGGGATGTGCATACTCTACACATGCTGAATGTGTGTACTCCAGTGGTACTGACCACTGCCTGTTACTTTTACTTACCTTTTAAGTGTACGTTTCATAGATTTCATAGACTTCATAGACATTAGGGCTGGAAGGGACCTTGGAAGATCATCGAGTCCAGCCCCCCGCCCTAAGGGCAGGAAGTCAGCTGGGGTCATAGGATCCCAGCAAGATAAGCATTCAGTTTCGTCTTGAAAGTGTTCAACGAAGGCGCTTGAACCACCTCCGGTGGCAGGCTGTTCCAGACCTTGGGGGCTCGGACAGTAAAGAATTTCTTCCTTATCTCCAGCCTGAAACGGTCTTGTAGTAGTTTGTGACCATTCGTCCTCGTCATCCCTTGGGGCGCTCTGGTGAACAAACGTTCCCCCAGATACTGGTGGTCACCCCTGATAAACTTGTAGGTGGCCACCAGATCACCCCTGAGCCTGCGCTTTTCCAGGCTAAAGAGCCCCAGGGCTCTCAGCCTGTCATCGTAGGGTCTGCTTCCCTGACCTCTGATCATGCGCGTGGCTCTTCTCTGCACTCTCTCAAGCTTCTCCACATCCTTTTTGATTTGTGGAGCCCAAAACTGGACGCAGTACTCCAGCTGTGGCCTCACTAAGGCTGAGTTATTGTTATACCAGGAATGTCTATTTACCTGTCCCTTTGACCCACTGGCCTGTGACCTCAATCCCTGGGACTTTCTACATTAAGTGAGAAAATGGTTTGGTCTGTTGTGTTCATACTGGGCAATGCAGGGGTTTTGGTCCAGCTGTTCCTGGGGCAGCACAGGGAGGAGGGAAGGAGCCAGCCTGAGCCATTAACTGGAGGCCAGGGAGAAGATGCTTCAGGGCCCCATGAGCTGCTCTGTATAGAAACTCCTTCCTGTACTCCTCTGTGTCCTGCAGGATCTCAGCTATGAGCTTCCCCAGCCCCTCCACAGCCAAATCACACTCAGCTGCCCTGGGAAATGCCCCATGATGCAGCAGCTCAGCGTGGCTCCCTTCTCAGTGTGGCCGAAGACTCAGTCCAGGAAATTTCCAACAACTCCAGGGACCGCAGGAGACCTGGGAAGGGAACAGGCAGAGGCAGGGACAGGCCCCGTCAGGGGAGCCGCGGCCTGGCAGGGGCTGCTCCCCGGCCCCTCACACACCACACAGACCCAACACCCCTGCAGCGGGGCTGGGACCCCAGGACACGGCCCCTCCTCACCCGCGGCCCTCAGGCTGAGCTCTCTCTCGCTCGCGGGCTCTCCGGGGCCGTGCTGGATGCACACTCGCACTCGCAGCTCCGGCCGGGTCAGGCTCTGGCTGGGCACTCTCCAGCCTATAGTAGAGTTGGGGAAGCCCAGACAGGGAATTACTCATTTGCTGCTTTGGCCACAGCTGCCAGGAATCATGCTGCCTCACCAGTGCCAGAGGTGTCTGGAGCTAGGCAACAAGCCCTGTGATGTCATGCAGAAAAACACCATGGAGCAGCCAGGGGAATAAGGGGGCCAGTTCCCCCACTTACTATTTCTACAGTGCAGAGGGGCATGAACAAAGGACTCTAGTGATGCTGGGATGAGCAGCGGGGACGAGCGCTACAGGAGGTGGTGGGGCTAGCACGGTCTTGGTCTGGGACCCTAGAGGTTCTCCCAGGGAAACTGGGTCCTCTGGAGAAAGAGGCCCTGGCCAGGGCCATAGGAAGGGCAGCCCATGTGTTTTAGGGTTGTGGGAGAGGAAACTCCTGACCCTGATTTACTGCAGATGATTTGTCTTAACACAGGAGACGTGAGCTACAGCAAGAGAATGGAAACCAGGCCTGACTGGATGGGACACTTTAGAAGAACCCCTACAAGGACAGTGGAAGGGATAAAAAGAGGGAGACCATATGCCAGAGAGAGATGGATGCAATAGGTGAGAGGAAGTTAACCTGCCCACACTTCTTTATTTCGGTATCAGATGGACAACTAGAAAGTCCTAGCAGATGCCCAGGGAGATGCTGTGCCTAGTTCCTATCTGTGAAGTTCACAGCAGGGACTGGTGGTGATAACTGTTGCAGAGGCCTGTGCTGGGGCTGTAAGGGTGGAGGAGCCCCTGTTGTAGGTAGTGTGGGGGCCTTGCCCAAGGCCACGGTGGACTGTTTGCATGAGAGGGAGTGAACCAGACAATGGAGCTTTCTTCTTTCTATGGGACAGAATTCTATAAAAATTTTCCGCCAAGTTGTGGTGGACAAGTGTTGGGAGGCAGTCAAAGACTCCCTAGCAGGGCATGCAGCATGGGCCAAGCCATAGAGAGGGGCTTGACCATACCGATGCTCAGTGTAGTGAATGTGCAATTGCCAACTTGGAGGAGAAAACCAGGCAGAGCTCAGTTCTGGCACGTGGCCTGGCATCCTCTGTGCTCCAGCTGTTGCTTTTGCAGTCATAGGCCAGGGTTTTCTCTAGGGATCCCTGCAGCCAGCCATGGACCAGGAATGCAGGGGTCTGGATACAGCAGCCCAGGAGGCCCCTCCAGGCTGGCATCCCTCTGGTCCTTGGTGCTCCATGTCCTCTGTGAGGGAAGGAGTCTTCTCTCAGGATAATGCAGCCCCAGGCCATGCTGGTCTGCAGCTCAACACCACCTGCATACCGCCCTGGTGCAGCTCTGTGCTACCTCAGAGAGGGGACAAGGGAACTGCCGCCATGCTCAGAGTCAGGGCAGCACACAGGTCCCAGTGCAGACTCTCACCTGGAATATCCATGGTGATGCCCTCCTGCAGTGGCTGCCCCAGAGCTTCATGGCACATGCAGCAAGAAAAGATGCTGCCAGCTTGGCTGTGGACTGGGATGAAAGTGTCAGTCAGGATGAGGCTGAAGGTCCCATTTGTTTCTCTCAGGCCTGGAGTGGGTGGAGATCCCAAGGACCCGTCCATCTCTCAGCCACACCAGAACCACCTTCCTGGTGTAGACCCCCACAACGAGCGGCACAGGAGGGAGCTCCTGGCGTTGGCCACGGCTGGTTGCCTCAGGATGTAGGTTGTCAGGGCAGCTGAAAGGAAAGTCACTGAGCCATGCGAGACCCCAGGCAGGGCGAGTACAAGTACTCACGAGGTAGGGCTGCCACAGTGCTATTGAGGCCAAGTGGGGCCTGGCCCCCGTGTCAGCCCTGATGCTCAACTGACCCTGCTGGGGCCGTATGGGGCTGGGGGCCAGGAATGGTCAGAGGGGATAGGACAGTGGTGCCCATGAGTCTGGTAGCAGGGGGCTGTCTCTGACCCAGCCAGCAAGCCAGCACTCAATGCCCGACTGCATGCCCAACCACATACCCACATCATGAGGCTTCCCACTGCTCCTGGGGCGAGGCTGAGGGCCTGCCCCTGGCCAGGGTTAGACAGAACCATGGCAATGAGACCCTGAAGTGCATCACTCACTTGCTACTTTGGACTGCCATGGCATGGGTCTGAGTGTGTGTCGCCTCCACACACATCCAGCCTCAGTACTGGCACAGCCACTGAAATCCCAAAGAGCCCCTGTCTGGTACTCACCAAGCATGTGCAGGGTACTGTTCCTTTGCTTCTGCTTTGCCCCATGCCAGAGAATACATTATTAGTACATGCCTTTAGCCATGGTGACCCCATGGGACATCAACAGGGAGGTGTCTCCACTTCCCAGCTCCTTCTTCAACAGTAGGCTGGCTCCAGACTAGGCCTGGCTACTGCATCCTGCCCCGATTGTACCTTCCAGTCCCCTAAGTACTATTGCACCTGCAGGGAGCGCAGAGTCACCGGCCCTCCCAACAGTGAACCGACACTGCAGCAGGGCCCCGAGCCCACCTGGGCTGTGGAGGAGGGCGTTGTGGTCACCTGCAGCTGGGAACCTGCCCAGGGGAGAGGAAACAGCCGTTAGGACCCATGGGGCTGGGCCAGGCTGCGGGGAAACAGGAACTGGGACTGGCCCAGCCATTGCTGTGACTAGGGTGACCACCTTTTCAAAATGTAAAGGTGGGACACATTCCCCCCCCCTCCACTTCCACTGGCAGCAGGGCCAGAGAAGGGCTGGTTGGGGCAGTGGTGGTTTTAGGCCACCCACTGCAGGCCTGGAGCTCCTCATCATGCTTCCCTTACCCCAGGATCCCTGCGCCACCATAGTGATGCATCCCCTGCCAGCTTGGCAGCAGAGGGAGAGCACCTACACCCCACCACTGCAGCCCCCACTTCTGCAGTCCTGGTAGGAAACAGGTCACTGTGGTGGTGCGGGGCTCCCAGGGGAAGGGCAGCAGGGCAGGGAGCCCTGGGCCTGCTATCAGTAGGCTGCATCTGCCCCAACCCTGCACACAAGTCTGGGGGGCACGTGCATCCCATAACCCCCTTCCTGGGGGTTGTGCACAGTGGTGGAGAGCCGCCCTCCACCACACTCCCAGATAAGCCATCTGTGGCCCTGCCCTACTCCCTGCTCTGGCCCTGGAGCCTTGCGCACCCCCGTGGCTGGGCAGCATCCTCAGTCCCTGCCCCACTATGGAGGCATAGGTGATGAAATACTGGGAATAAAGAGGCTTAGCTCTCCTGCGCTAAACTAATTTTGTGGTGGCTGGTGACAACAACCACCCCATGGCACTGCCATCATGAAGTGCCTGGCGCCACTCAGTGTGCAGCCATACCAGCTCTGCATGTGTGCTTAGCTCTGCACAGCTCTAATCCTCCAGCACCACCACCTAGCCCTGCTGCTGCAGCACCACACCCAGCACCCCCGCTGTGTGCTTCTCTGCTGTTGTGTACAGCATCAGTGCGTGCTGGCCTCACAACAGTCCTGGGGAGGGAGGATCGGGGGTTAGGCAGGCACACCCCACACTGGTCCCTGCTCCTCCTGCATGCAAAAGCAGCACAGTAGGAGTTTCTTTAAGTTTTACTCACTCCCCCTCCCAGATAGTATTTTCTCCCATTGCCTATGCATTGGAGCCTCAATCTGCTCTGCACCCCCCCCCCCCAGTAGATTTACCTGCAGGGAGCAGCTCTTCCCGCTGTCTGGCTGTATTCCTGGCCACATGCAGGAGTGCGTCCTGCATCCCTGCACTTCACTGCCAGCAGCCCCAAGCAGCCCCTTGCAGGCTGGAATGCTGCCCATCTGCAAGGGGAACCGGGATCCTTGCATAATGCTGCGAATCCAGGATAAATGCTGTTCAGGAGTCATGCAGCTTGGGTCCGGGACTTGATGTTCCCATTCTGGGACTGTCCTCCCTAATTAGGGATGGGTGGTCATCCTACCTGGGATTTGGTGCCATGGGGCAGACCCTGGGCTGGGGTCACAAGCCTCCTGCACTTTGGGGATGTCTGGACTTCAGAGACCATACTGAGCTGCATCTGCAATGTCATCTCTTGGTGCAGCCACTCCAGACTCCGCACGTGCCTCCCTCATGGGGACCCCATTCTCTCCCCAGAGCCAGGGTAGTGCTCGGGGGCATTTCTGTCGATGCCCTTCTTCTGTTCTAGGCCCATCTGTCTGGTTTTTCCAGGCTGCCCTGTCCCACGTGCACACCACGGCCCAACACCATCTGTCCTCACACCCAGGCCAGGAGAGCAGTGGGCCTGGAACTTACCATACGGCACAAAAGGAAAAACAGGAGAAGCATGGGAAGAAGCACAGAGCCCAGGGGCTGCTCCTAGGGCATCATCTCTCTGTCCGTCCTTCCAGAGTTGTTGTAGCATGAGCATTAAGTGGATTCCTAGCAGCTCCTCTTGGCTTTCATGTTCACTTGGGAAGGAGCCAGACCCCAGACTGGAATCAACAGGAAAAGTCTCCACCTTATGCTGAAGGTTTTCATATGCTGGTTGCTGAGCCAGCCCTGGGCCTGGCCCCTCTCCATTGCCTGCTGGATCTGAGGAGTGGAAGGGAGTCAGCCTGGGCCTCCGCTTCCCTGGTAGCAAGAGCCCAGGGCAGGCTCGGGAGGGGGGACAGGGCTCTGAGGATCCTCTCCTGCTCCCTGGCTAGTGTCTGCTCCCAGGACCCCAGTGCTCTGAGCAACCCAGACCTGCAGGCCCCAGGCAGGGAAAGGCTGCAGAGCAGGAAGGGCCATGTGCACTTTGGGGTCTGGTCCCTGAGCTCCTCCAGGTCTCAGTGTCCCCAGGCCCCTGGTCGCAGAGGAAAGGAGGCCTCCCCAGGTCATATCCATGCCTTTCCACTCTCCTACCTGTCTCTGCACTCCTGTCACTTCCAGTTGCACCCCCCCCTGCCCCCGCAACCACCTGGCTCCTAGCCCCATCAGTGCTGCCATGGGCTGTGCAGGGCCCTGCACCAAGGCACTGTCTGGGGAGAGATGGGGGCTGGTGTGTGGCCGTCAGCAGCCTGGGGCCTGGACTGATCAGGTACAGCCCAGGCGAGACTTCCCCTCCCTCCAGGTGACCTTGGCCATGTGCTGTCAGCCACTCACCCCTGCCCACGTCAACCCAGTGCTGTGGCCACCATAGAGGAGGTGTCCCCTGCTGCTGCTGGTTTCCATATACTTCAATGCACTTGTGCAGCTCACATCTGACCCGGCCACCCTTGGCAGGGACAGCAAGGCATCACCACTCTCCAGCTCCGACAGGCTCCCACCAGGCTGGGCCTGGCCCTTGCGTGCCTGCTTCCCTGGGTACCAGTGGCCTGGAAATTGCCAGTGCAATAAGAAGGAGAGAAGCATGCAGCCAGATTGAGACTACAAATGCGGTTCCTGACCTGGAGACCTGTACAGGGAACTGTGAGAGTAAAGCTGGTAAGGCTGGTTCACAGAGTATCCTGCCAGAGGTGAGGATGGGAATGTAAGGTGTGAAATGTATGCATTTGTGGGGACCAACAGAAGTGGGACACCTGGCATGAGAAATTCAAGCTGGCAGCTAAGGTAAATGGTTGGGCCGAGACTGTCCAGCTAGGCTTCCTGGGTCTGGTACTGCTAGGGAAGGTTGGGGTGGTCTACTACAGCCTCAGTGGTGAAATTAAGAAAAATTACAAGCGTTTAATAGAGGCTGTTGGGAGACCTTTTAACCCAGCTGCAGGCCTTGGCAGGGCCAGCATGGCTTTCAGTCTGTGAGTAAGGACACAAAGTCAGCACAAAATTTTGGCTTGGCACTCAGACAATTAGCTGGAAAGGCTTTCCTATAGCTTGGCTCAGACATACATGATACGCTTGCCTGAGACCATTTTATAAAACATACCTGCAGTGGGGAGACAAATGCTAAATTTTGTCAGGGAAAAGCTCAGAGCCTGGAGGCAGCCATAAACCTAACCACTTACTGGAGCTGGCAGATTAGATGGGAGCCCTAATTTACCAAGACAAGGAGGATCGAGTACATATGCCTGCCAAAGAAGGACAAGCTGGTGGTACAATACACACCCCAGCAGGCAATAACAGAGATCATGCAAAAACTTCACGGTACAACAGACAAAATCCGACAGACTTTGGAGAGTTAGAGCCAGAGCAGATGTGCTAGTAGGGACCCACCTGGACCACAGCTGATAGGGTTACAGCAGGGGACTGCTGGTTGATGCTGGCACTGTGCTGGCCATGACCATTTCTGGAGGGGCTGCCCACAGTAAAGATGCCATTCCAGGCAGGACAAGTAAGTCAGGCAGTGGAGAAGGACACATCCGGTACTGATACACCCAGAGGCCTACAGGAGAGGGTAGTAATTGTTGGTTCCTCAGGATTGGGGTATTACTTGGAAGGAAAGGTAGAAGAGGTTCCTTCCCAATTTCTGCAGGATTCAGGTTCAGGTGTCCCTTGTACTTAGCCAGGTTTGGGAGTGCGCCACAACCGAGGGGGAATGAAAATGTTGATTCTGTAAACTAGTGGTCAAAGGCAGCCAACGGAGAGACACCCAAATCCCAGGGGAGTGAAATACACCCATAAACTTCCAAGACTGCAGGTGCCACGTGACTGCCTCGAAATGAAGGCTGGAAACCCAAGATGCCTTGTTAGCCACTGACTTTCAAAAAAGTCTCAGGTCAGTGTGGTTTTTGTAGATTGTTCCTGATTGTAACAGAGCAAGGACAGCCTGTTCCTTTGATGTTACAAAGTTGCGAGTCCGGGCAGCCCCGGGCAAAGTTAATTACTTAGTAGGCACGTTGGGAAAGGATGGCACCAGGGTGAAGGTGAACCGATTAGGAGCCAGCAGTGATTTAAGTCCAGGCAGGGTGGTTTTCTTCACCCCGTGGGGCACAGTGGAGACATTCAGCAGGGATGCCAGGAGCAGCAAACCCAAGGCTGGAACATCTTGCCGATTGGAGGGGCTGACCATGTGGAGGTAACCATGGCAACCGGTGAGGCAAGGAGGTGAGAGAGAGGAGAGACTTATGGGCCGAGAGAAGGTCCCACGGAGAAAGGATCCGCTGGTACCAGCAAGAGAGAGAAAAGAGTGGGGTGCACAGTGGTGGAGGGCAAAAGGAAGACTACCAGCTGTGAGAGCAGCCGGGGTTCTCCACGACCTGCAGGGAATTCACTACTAACTAAACCAGTTTTCTTTTACCCCACCTTGGGGTGGGGTACTACACCTCTCCCGTTGGGGAATTAACTTCTTATTCTTCCATCATTCCAAAGCACGGCAGGGAGCCCAAGGGGAGAGATTTCATTATTCGCCCCCACCCCGCCCCACTGTTCCTTGGTGGGATGATGTTTTCCACCACCCCCGGCCCAGCTACCCAACAGGGTGTGTGTGAAGTAGTAGTAGAGAAGGACCTAGCAGTGGCTCCTACAAGTGAAATGTTGATCACTGGTAGACTGAAGAGTTGGAGCAGCGAAGAGGAGGGCTTTTTGAGAGTCCCAATGTGGGATTGGGAGCCTTGGTGGGAATGGCAGGGGGTAAGAGCCACAGGGGTGAAATCCCAGCGCGTGTTGCTAGCACGTCAGCAAAACCTCAAGAATCCTATTGGAGAAAGCCAATGTGCTCTGCCTGCGAGATCATGACTTGGGATGCTCAGGCCCAATAAAGCACCATATTAATAAACAGTGACAGTGCTAGTCTGCCATTGGGCATACCCCGCCCCCCCCAGTGTTGTGGATTAATATGCACTGAGGCCCTGGGCAAACACAAAATTGGAAGCTGCCTCCCACCACGGGAGCTGTTCTCCCTGACACCCGTCCCCCTGTCCTGCTATGGCCACACACACTTTACTTATTCTCTGCCCAGACACAAAAACCGCATTCTCCCTGCCACGAACACAAACACATGCATGCACATATGTGCACTAACATGCACGTACACAGGGATGTAGGTGGACACGCACTCCACTCACTCTCTGCACTTGGACACAGACACAAATACTCAACCTGCTATGAACAGACATGCACGGACACGTGCACGTGTGCACACAGACAGGCACACACTCTAGTCGCTCACGGTCTGCACAGACACAAACTGTTTCCCTTCTGCCATAAACACAGATGCATGCATGCACATGCAGGAATGTGCACACACACACGCGCGCATGCACTCTACTCAGTCTCAGCAGAGACTCATGGGGGTGCATGCTGGTGCACAGCGACCCCCTCCACCCCAATATTGGCTGTGCACCCTGTGGAAGCAGAACCCTGCTGGCTCAGTGATTGGCTCCTGGGGGACCACCCTGGTTGGCAACTGGCCGCTGGGGGACCTAGTCACCCATGCTCATTCTGCACATGGATACAGAGACAAACACAGTCTGACTGCCATGAACAGCCCCCCCCATACCCCTCACTCCCAACCCATACCCCACCCCACACCACTTCCATCCCTGCTGGTGCCCCAACTCCTGAACCACAACCCTCTAGTGCTGCCAGTGCCCCACACTCCCAACCCAGTGCCCCCCCCCAGACTGCAGCACCCTGCCCCCTGGGCCCTCACTCCCTACTCACAGCGCTCCCCGCACCTTGCTGGTGCCCCTCTCTCCCGACCTGCAGCCCCTGGCCCCTCCAAGCCCTCCCGGACTCGGCGCGGTGGCTCGGCTCCATGCAGGCGGTGGCGAGGCACGTCCAGCCCCAGCGGGGCCGAGGGGACAGGAAGAGAGGCTTGTGCCCCCCGCCACAGTCCCCTCCTCCCGGGGCGGCGGCGGCTTCTGGCTGCTCAGCCCGCCCTAGCACAGGCCCCGTCCCCCGCGCTGCCCCCCGGTGCCGGTCGCAGCTGCAGCCCTGCCCACCCCGCAGGAAGCAAGCGGCCGCATTTCCCCCACGCCCGGCGGTGGGGGAGGGGGAGGCGATCGCAAGGAGCCCCGCACGGGTCTGCGCCCCACAGCTGCGGGCAGGGCAGGGCCGGGCCGTGCGTGCTCCCTCCCCGCCGCCTCCCCCTGCTCCCGCCCCGGAGCAAAGGGAAGCCCCGGCCAACCCGCTGGGAGAGATGAGTGCACGCACTACCTGCGTGCCTTGGCTCCTGCGCGCAGCCCGGGGAAGGCTCCCGAATCCCACCTACCTCTGCCGCCGTGCGAGGGTGGCTGGGCCCGCCTCGGGTCCCCCTCGACTCGCCCGCCGTGACTTCGCTTGAAAGAAAGCAGCTGCTCAGTGCTGCAAGGGGCCAGGAAACTCCCCAGACCACCCACATGCTGAGTTCACACGGCGCAGAGTTTATTCCAAGCTGGAGGTTACCGGGTTGCGCTCACCTCGCTAATTATCTCATTAGCGACGGAAATCACTGTAGCTAACAGTCACCCGGATCCGGAGAGCGCCCGATCCTTTCGCTTAGCTCCAGCTGGAGGAGTCTGCCCCGCGCGTTAACTCCTCAGCGGCCGCTCTCCGCGTGTCTGGGCCGGCAGCTGCCCTCCTCCCTAGGGCTGGCTCTTCTCCAGCGGTCCCGGTGGTGCGGCCCCTCCGCCGCCCCATGAACATTCAGACAGCCATGCCAGTGGCTCTGCTTAGACACCAGCCAATTCCTTCAGTACTCTTAGATGCAGCTCTCCCGGGCCTGCCAACTTGAACATGTCCAATTCATCCAAGTGACTCTGCACCAAGTCAGCATCGACGGTTGGTGTCCCTCTGATGCCCATCTAAGGACCCATTAAGAGGCTTATCTTGAGCCCTGTTCAGGAACACCGAGGCTAAAAACTCATTGAAGAGCTCAGCCTTGCCCCCACTGCCTGTCACTAATTGCTTCTTCTTGTTCAGGAGGGGTCCTATGCTGGCCAGCACCTTCCCTTTACTCCCTACATACCTACAAAAAAAAGACTTTTTGTCGTCTTTAATTAGTGTTGGCAGCCTTAGCTCTGTAGTTGCTTTGGCATTTCTAGCTGCCTCCCTGCAAGTGTGGACCAAGGAGGTGTACTCCTCCTTGGGAGCTCCCCCCTGCTTCCACCACCTACATGCCTTCTTTTTTGCCCTTAGGCTCCTCTGGATCTCGCTGTTTAGCCAAGGAAGTTTTTTGGCTCCTTTCCCCCTTTTCCCTCGTACTGGGATAGTCTCTCTTGCTTCCTTTAAGAACAACCACACTTCCTGAGCTCCTCCTGGCAGCTGCGGGGGGGCAGAGCAGGGCAGGAGCAGCCCTGTACTGAACTGCTCCTGTGGGGAGCACAACTGGTGCAGGTTTAGATGTGTGCAAGGACACAGTTTAATGCACCTTACTTTTCTGTGCAGAAAATTCAGGTGCATTGATTGCATGTGCAGATGCACCCAGCGTAATTTTAGTGGATGTGGGGGTGCAGCCAATTAAAAAAGGGGAATAATATAATATACTGTGAATTATATATGATGTGGCTGTAAATCTGTAACTACCTACATTTCCCACAAACATCAGCAAGAGGAAAAGGAAGTGGTGTCGCAGGACAGAGCTGACCTGGAATATGTTAATCAAGATAAGCTGCTGGCAGGGAGCAGAGACAGAGGGAGGAGAAGAAGCAACCGGCTGTAATAAGAGGGAGCGAGACACACAACCAGACTGAGACTACAAACACGGTTTCTGACCTGGAGACCTGTACAGGGCACCAGTGGGATTAGGGCTGGGTTGTAGGGTATGACTCTGGAGGTGGGGATGGGAATGTAAGATGTGAAATGTGTGCATTTGCAAGACTGACTGTTGCTAGCCTCGCCTGTATGCTGTGATACTGTGATGTGATACCATGATACTGCATACTGACCTGTACTTGTTCTCTCTCTTTGGCCAGTTGGCCTGTGCCCTGAATCCCCAATACCCCATGCATAAAGTTGGAAGCCCCAATTGGCTCGTTGTGTATTCTGGGGTATGGCATCACTCAGGGCATGCTATACCAGGCCTGCAGGGAAGGGCCAGGAAGGGCATTCAAATCTCCTTGACCAACAGAAGGCAAGTAGCTCTGGCTCTGCTCACTACATGGCCACCTGCCCAGTGCCTGGGGCCCTGGTTTGAGAGCCTGTGGGTGGGATGTGGGGCTGGACTCTGGCTCTGCCCCTCCTAATCCTTTGTTCCTGGGCCCTGAGGCCAGGATGTGCTCCATGGGACAGGGGGATGACCATGCCCTGCAGGCTTTGCACCTGGGACATGGGCCTCTAGCCCAGGTGGGCAAGGGCTGTACCTCAAGAGTAGCAGCAGCATCCTTCTGGGGCAGCCTGGGGTCCTGTGCCCATGGCAGTGGCAGGAGATGCTCTATAGGGAGAGTCTAGGAACAGGGGTCTGGAGAGACTTGTACCCAGCAGACCCTCCCTGGCACCCCATGCTTGGGGCTGAGTGACACCAGTTTGGGGCCTTGAGCTGGGACAAAGCAGGGGTTTTCATCTCTCCCCCCTCCCAGTGCTATCTGCTGCAGCATCAGTGCTGGCCAGGGGGACGCAGACATTACCACAGCAGCCGAGCTGTTGTCTGCTGCAGGGGGCCCAGTCAGGCTCCACCTCTGTTATGCTAGCAGGTTCCCTCTGGTGCAGCATTTTCTCGGGTGTGGAGACATAGCGCTGGGGCCCTTTGAACCTGCCTGGGTGCAGCTGGGTGCCAGGCTGGATTGAGACTGGCCCTGAGGGGCACAGCAAGCCTGGCTCTGATTGCAAAAGGCAAAACAGGACTCTTGCAAGATTTGAACACAGGACTTTTCCTACACTCAGCAAGAATCATTCCTTTAGACCTACAAGTAAGCCAAGGCTGCAGTACCAGGCACATCAGACTACTACTCCAAAGGCCTGCAGGTTCTCCCTGCCCTGGGGCTCCCAACTCCAGATCCATGGGTAGAGGTGTGGAGGACACCCAGGCTCCCCCAATGGGTGGCACCAGGCCTGGCAGCCTAGGCACAAGGCCTAAGTCCCTGCAGAGCTGGTTTGGGCAGGGCTCAGACAGAGCAGAGCTTCCAAGGATGGGCAGTGCTGAGCTTTCTGCCAGCCCCAACCCGGCACTGGTGAGGATGGGTCTCTCCAGATCCCTGTTCTGGGATGCTCCCTGCAGAGCATCTCCTACCACTGCCATGGGGACAAGGCCCTGGGCTGCCCCAGGATGACACTGCTGCTACTGTCTAAACTCTACATAAGATGACCGTCAACCCTGACAAAACACCGACCAAACACCCAAACCTGCCCCAGGGAAAGCAGGGGAACCACTGCAGCACATCTGCTGCTTCTATGGAATATTGCCAGTAGACAGTCCACAGACCCCAGGCAGAAGCTGTGTCCCAGCTGCAGAGGAAGGCAAACCCCCCCAGTCTGGACCAATCTGACCAGGGAGAAATCCCTTCCTGCCCCCAGTGCACCGTCAATCTGAGTTTGAGCAGAGGGGCAAGACTCTCGACCCAAGACCCTCCAAGGTTTGTCCCAGCAGGAGCATTTCACAGCCCGGCCCCATCCCCAGCCGGCTGCAGCCAGCACTCGGTGCCTCCCAGGGAAGCTTCAAGCCCCCTCCCCTCCCCCCCCCCCCCCCGGACACATGGAGCAGAAAGTTGGGGGGGAGGGCAACCAGCACAGCCCAGAAGCCTGAGAGATCCCCAGAGCAGAACACAGGCATTGCTGCACCTACATCATGCCAGTCCAGTACCTGACTCCCATCCTTGAGGCTTCCCTTCTCTTGTGGCTATTGCACCACCACACTAGTCTCACCATGAAGACATTTTTCTGGATATCCAGCCTTGGCAGGTGCCTGTGTAGTAAGCACAGAAGGAGCTACTTGCATTTCACATTGGTCCAGGAGCATCTAAAGTCCCTTTCAGCCCTTCTCTGCAGGCCTGGCAATTTCTAGCCCACTAATCCCCAGGAAAGCAGGGCAAGAACGGAGGCTGCAAGCCCCATGGCCCTGGCACTTGCTTCCCCAACTCCCATATCTCCCCCTGCCTCTGGCATCACCAGATCCCAGCCTCTCCCCTCTGTCCGGCACAGCCCTGCCAGGTCTCTGGGGTCTCATGGATGCTTCCTCTCCCCTGTGTTGGTTCCCAGTTGCAGGCACCCTCTTCCAAGGCCTGCTGGAGCTCCAGGGCCCTGCTGCAGTGCTGGTCAATGCTGGGGGAGCAGTCACCCTGCACGGCCCATGGGTGACATGGTATTAGTGGGAGGAGAGAATAGCACAGTCAGACCCGGGCAAGGGCCAGGACCAGACTGGGGGGAGCCTGTCAGAGAAGGATCTGGAGAGCAGAGATACCCCACTGTCACTGGGCACCCGTGTCAGACATGGGCTGTACAAGTGAATCGAAGGGTGTGGAGACAAGCAGCAGCAGGGGACACCCTCTCTGTGGTGGCCACAGCACTGGGCTGACCAGGGGCATGTTAATGCATGGGTTTGCAGGGCCCAGGTCCAGGGGCCCATGCCAATCAGGGCCCCCCTGGGAAAAATTCAGAGGTGGGGGCTAGCTTTTTAAAAATGTATTTATTTTGTAAAAACATGTCTATATATAGACATATGTGACGGGCTTGCTGGCAGGGGCTTGCTGGGAGCAGCCTGGCCTGTGGGTTTGGCAAAGTTCAAAATTGATTGGTGGGGAAATTTCTCCTTCCCCACCACCAGGTGCTGGCAGGGGAACACCCCTACCCAGGGGTGAAGTGAAGAATTGGACCAGAGGGAGAACTAGCCCTCTCGCTTTCCCAGTTGGTCCCTTTTGTCACCTGGAGAGAATAAAAGGGCAGTGCACCCACTTCCCAGCAGTTGGTTCAATGGGGGATGGAGAAGAGGGGGTTGAGCTGACCAGTGGGACGAAGCAATTGCCCCCAGAAGAGCCCCAGAAGACACCGCCTCGGAGGGGAAGTGGCCCTGCAGCTCGGTGCAGAGGCAGCGTGTGGTGCGTTTCCAACCTCCCGGGCAGTTCAGTGCACAGGCGGTGTGTGCCAGGTCCAGAGGGGCCGAAGCCCCCAGGCCACAGGCAGCAGCTCGGGTCTCCAACCCCTGGCAGGAGGCCGGGCAGCTCGGTGTGCAGGCAGCACACGGAGGGTCCCAGAGGAACTGAAGCCCCAGAGGCACAGGCAGTAGCTTGGGCACTAGTGGTTCTGTGGTAGACTCCACCTGCCACGTGGATGGTCCTGGGGTTCAAGTGCCAGCCAAAGCACCAGAGGGGTGAGTTGCCAGGGAAGAGGGGATCCCCACCGGGGAGGAGAGTTCCCCTCACCTCCTCCTCCCCCTCGGGCGCATGGATTCTGTGCCTCAAATCTTGTGAGATGTGTGCTTCATATCTGGGAACTCCTGCCCAGCCCCTGGCTTGTTTACTTTTCATCCCATCCAGGAAGAGCACACACCAGCTGCTGCAGCTTCCTGAGCCTGACAAAGGGGTTTTGAACCCCAAAGCTTGCTTAATAACTATTCTCCAACCATTTGGGTTGGTCTAATAAAAGATATCAAATTCACCCAAGGAACCCTGTCTGCCTGTGTCCTTAGACCAACACGGCTACAACCCAAACCCCTGCCTCATGCTTTGTCACTTGACATCCTTTCTAGAGTATGAACATGCATAACTGTTGGCACCTTTTTGCTTCCCTGATCCTTCCTAGGTATCCTGAGGGTTTGCACACCCAGTTGTACCTATATTAACTATAGTCCCTACATTTCCTGTGTATATGTTATGTCCTGGCTCGTCCCTGTTTTATTAAATTATAGATAGTTAAGTCGGACAGGTGTTCTGTCTCTGCTGTGTAGGGAGAGGAGGGAAGCTGCGCACCGCAGGCAGCTACAGCTCCCACGGCAGTTCAGCACTGATCTGATCCCTTCAGTTGAAGAGGGGGTACATCTCTGAGCACCCTCGGGTTACACATATATAACCCCCCCCCCCCCCCGACAGGTCTTCA
Organism: Alligator mississippiensis; assembly: GCF_030867095.1. Classification (NCBI taxonomy): domain Eukaryota; kingdom Metazoa; phylum Chordata; order Crocodylia; family Alligatoridae; genus Alligator; species Alligator mississippiensis. The sequence goes on along the minus strand of NC_081827.1, from coordinate 3,362,581 downwards.
GTGCGGTGCAGCCCCCACCCCTGCGGCTAGTCCCCCATGTTGCTGGCTCATAGCGGAGCCAGGGCTCTGTTGGGTTGCTCCGGTGCCGCTTGCCAGCCCTGTTCTGGCAACAACCCCGGCCCTTCACAGCACATTAGTCAGTGTGGCCCCGCACTGCCACACCGGGCCCTGCACATTCACAGCAGGTGTGTCTGCTGCCAGGCTGGGCAGCTGGTTTGTGGCTGGACCAGGAGGACTGGGGCTGGCGGGAGCCGGGAAACGGGAGTGTGGCTGGCCCATGGGTGTGGGGCTGCACAGAGCTGTATGCATCCTTCAGGTGGGCAGGCACCGGCTCCCTTCCAAGGCAGAGGCCTGCAGGGACAGGTCAGAGTGGCTGGGCTGTCACACACAAAAGCCTCCTATTATCTCTCCCTTACAAAATGACTGCGTTGCCTGGGACATTGCACTTTGGCAGCCATGCCAGCAAGCCTCAAATAAATAATATATTTAAAAAAAAATCTTCCTTCCCTTTCTCTCTCTCTCTTTCAAAGCCCAAGAGGTTGGGGGGGAAAGAATGACACCTCCAAGTTACCAGCAGTTAGCAGGCTGCTTGCCTACCATCCCCCCACCTCCCAACCCCAGTCCACTCACCTCGGTGTTTGAGTGGGTGAGCGAGGTTGTGTGCGTCCACCCCCCTGCCCTGAGCTAATCCCCAGCCCTGTGCCTGCCCGAGGTGCAGTAGAGGAAGTGGCATGGGTGTGTTCATTGGCAATGCATAGGGGGTGCACATATAGGTGCATGTGCACCCCCTGAGCATGGCAGTGTACTGCCGGAGAAAAGGCACTGCCGACACTGCTGGTGGTGCCTGCGGGCAGTTGCTGCTCTCCCCCTTCGCTGCTGACACCGCTGGTGTTGTCTGTGGGTGGTTGCCGACCCCTGGTCAGTGCTCACTGCCCCTCTGCCACCGGCAGTGCCAGCGGCATCTGCAGAAGCTCACCACTTGCCACCGCCATGCTCCCACCGCCGACAGCATTGCCGTGCCCCCCCAGCCGCCGGGGGCATGCGTCATTCATGGGTGCGTTAACAAGTTTAGCCTGTTTAATGTTTTAGGAATGATTAAGAAAACATTGAGATGTATTGTGTAGGTCTACTACCTTATTTTAATTGCACGAATTACTAATGGTATTCTTAGACTTGTACTTGAGGCTATCGGTATGGCCTGTATTTTTCTTGTAGTAGTTTACTGTAGCGTAGGTACAGTGCACAATGTGTATTTTGAAAAAAAAAACCAGTCAACCACGGGTCTACATGAACACTAAACTAAAACTTCATTCCTTTTGTGTTATCATACATTTATGGCAATCCGATGCATCCAAGTCATTTTCCTAAGGCAGTTGATTTTGTTCAGTTTGGTATGTACGAAGTAGTTCATTCAGCATTGTGTGCTGTGCTATATTGATTAGTGCATTGTGTAAGCATTTCACGGGTCTGTTTATTAATGATTTTTGATACATTCATGTTTATAATGTGGATTGGGGGGTCTCCAACTTTCTGTTTGCCCAAGGCCCCAGTAAATCTTAATCTGCCTCTGGGGCTGACACAGGCATGGGTTGCAGGGCTGGGAGCCCGTGGCTGAGGCCACCAGGAAGGAGCAGGAGGGTAAAGTCTCCGCTGGGATGTACCGGATCAGTCCAGGCCCCAGGCTGCTGATGGCTGCATGCCAGCCCCTGTCCCATCCCAGAAAGGGACGGGTCGGGGAGCAGAAAAGGCCTGGACATGGCCTGGGGGATGCCTCCCTTCCCCTGTGGCCAGGGGTCTCGGGACGCTGAGACCTGGAGGAGCTGAGGGATGGGACCTCAGAGTGCACACAGTCCCTCCTGCTGTGCACCTTGCCCCTGCCCAGGGCTGCGGGTTTGGGCTGTCAGGCAGCACTGGGGCTGGGATCCCCAGGCAGGGAGCAGGAGGGGCCGGGATCCCCAGAGCCCTCCAGACCCAAACCTGCCCAGGACTCCTGTTACCAGGGCAGGGGGGGCCCTGGCCTGACTCTCCCCTCTGCTCCCCAGAGCCAAGTAGGGTGACCACATTTTCAAAATGGAAAGGCTGGACACATGCCTCCTTCTCCTCTCTGTTTCCCCCAGCCCCGAGCAGAGCCCCCTGCCCCACCTACTGCCGTGGAGAGGCAGCCCCTGCCCACCTGGCAGCAGTGAGGGGCACAACTCCACACTGCCACCACCACCACTGCTGCCGGGTGGGCAGGGGGCACAAGGCTGGCACAGGGCTCCTGAGTGAAAGGCAGCAGGGCAGGGAGCCCCAAGCCCACAATGAGCAGCTCCCATCTACCTCCACCCTGCATGCAAATCCGGGGAGGCATATACCCCCTTCATGCCCTCTGGATGAGCCATGTCTGGCTCCTACCACTCCCACCCCAGCCCCAGGATGCATGCATCACCTGGCTGGGCATCACCTACAGCCTCTGCCCTGCTCTCTCCCTCACAGTGGGGGCTCAATCTGCCCCTGCCACACACCCAACCTATGCCCACCCCATAGACACCTGCAGGGAGCTGCTCTCCAGGCTGCCTGGCCCTTCCCTGGCTACAGGTGTGTGTTTGCTGTGCCCCTTGCATCCCACTCCCGGCAGCCCCAAGCAGCCCCTTGAAGTCCGGAACGCTGCCCGCCTGCAAGGAGAAATCTGAATCCCTGCACGATACTGCAAATCCAGGACAAAGGCCATCTCAGAGTCAGGTATCTCGGAGTCATGCACCCCAGGGCCGGGACTTGAGGTTCCCATTCCAGACCCGTCCTGCACAAAGAAGGAACGGTGGTCAGAGCCGCGGGGCATTGCAGAGGGGCGAGGGCCAAGCCTTACTCAACTCCTGGCATGTTAAAGCTTTGGGGAAATACTGTGAGCATAGAAGTAGTTTTTCCAGGGTCGTGGAAATACCACAATGGTGGCAGAGGTAGGTGTCTTATAAATGGCTCTGTGTGGTGTGTGGTGCACTGAGTCCGCTTGTGGACAGGACTCCCTATGAGAGCCTCATAGTTAGCGTCCCATTGGCCACCTTCCAGTGAGATGATCTCAGCTACGCACTGACTTTACTGAAAAGAGAGACTCCGCCCTAGCTTGCTCCTGCAGCCATAAGGCTGGGGGCAAGTGAAACCCAGGGACATCCAAACTTCAAGTCTCCGGGCTTGGGCCTGTTCATAGGATGCCCACCAAAGGATTTGGAAGCATCTGAAGCCCCAGGCAGGGGTGGAGGATGTTTGCTGGTAGTAAGGTCACTTACGGCTCTTGAATGGCTCACAGGGATTTGGAATTAATTTGGCTGATTTGACTTGGGACATGAAAATTTTCCTTAAAAAAAAAAAAAAAAACCGTTGAAGCCTCCAGCACAAGGTGGAGCCTTTGCCTCTTGATCCCAGCCTCTGGGCTGGCTCCTTCCCAAGTGAAAGCGAAAGCCAGAGAGAAGTTCCTGGGAATCCATTTTAGCCCCAGGGACAAGGACTCTGTGAGGACAGAGGGAAAGATGCAGCCCTGGGTGCAGCGCCTGGGCACCCTGCTCCTTTCCGTGGCCCTGCTCCTTTCTCCCCTCTTCCCTGCCCCTCAGGGTAAGTCCCAGTCCTTCTGCCCCCCCGGGTGTGGGTGTGGGAGAGCCGGGGGCTGGGGCGGGGTGGTTGTGCAGCCCTGGGGCAGCCTGGCCAAACCCCGTGGAAGGCACGTGTGGGTGAGGGAGAGGGGGCAGTTCAGCGTGTGGGGGTGAAGTCCCATCACCCCAAGTGCAGCAGGCCCCTGCCCCCCCCCAGCCCTGCATCTCCCTGCACCAGGTCCCCGCAGCGGGCTGTGCCGTCCTGGGCAGCCTCTCCCCTGCGCTGGCCCAGCCCCGCGGGGTCTCATGGCTGCTCCCTCTCCCTTGGGCAGGTTCCCAGCTGCAGGTGTACATGGAGCCCTTGTCCACGGCCCACGTGGGCTCGGGGGCCCTGCTGCAGTGCCGGTTCAGTGTCGGGGGGCCGGTGGTCCTGGACTCCCTGCAGGTGATGTGGTATTTCTGGGAGCAGAAGGTGTCCTGGTACGAGCAGGGCAGGAGCCATGCCCAGCCCGGAGCCAGCCTGCCATCGGAGAAGGTGCTGGAGAGTGGAGACGCCTCCCTGTCACTGGCCACGGTGACCCTGTCAGATGGAGGTGTCTACCGGTGTGTTGTGGAATATGGGGCTCAGAAGAACCAGGGGGAGACCACCCTGCGCCTGCTCGGTGAGGACTTGAGAGGGTCCCGTGGTTTGCTTGGGACAATGCTGGGGCTGGACATGGGTACGTGGGTGGTAGACACAGGCATAGACCTGCGCCACATTCAAGTGAGTAAGCAATGATATTTAGACACCAAGTGTCTCTTTGACATGGTCCTGTCCAATCCCAGCCACAGGCAGGGCCCCTCACTCCAGGAGCAGTGCGAACCCTCACACAACAGGCAAAACAGCCTGGCATTCAGGACTAGCTAGGGGAGGCATGGTCTCGTGCTGCCAGTCACACGAGCAGTGCTGTCCTCTCCCAGGCCCAGACCCATGTGGCCCTGGGGATGCCTGCCTGGGAGGTCTATCGGTTGAGCATTGGGGCTGACACAGGGTCCAGGCCTGATGTGGTCTCAGCAGCTCGGTGCCAGCCCTGCCTGGCAGGGGGACCAGCACACGCATCACACAAACTCCAACAGTGACTCCCTTCTTCCAGCTGCCCCGAAGATCTACATCCCAAGACAACCAGCCGTGGCTGACACCGAGACCTCCCTGCTGTGCCACGTGGGGGGGTTCTTCCCTGAGGACGTGGATGTGACATGGCTGAAAGACAAGAAGGCCCAGGAGGGCTACACCCGCTCCAGCCCCCAGAGGAACCCGGACGGGACCTTCAACCTCACCCTGACCTACACCTTCACCCCTGCCCTCAGCGATGCCGACAGTGTCTTCTCCTGCCGTGTCCGCCATGCGGCTCTGGGGCAGCCACTGCAGGAGGACGTCTTCCTGGACATCCGAGGTGAGAGCCCACACTGGGACCTGCCCGCTGCCCTGACTCTGGAAGTTTCCTTGCCCCTCCCCGAGGTAGCACAGGGCTGGTCCAGGCCAGCGTGCAGGCAGTGCTGGGTTGCAGACCATCATGGTCTGGGGTTGCATTAGCTAGTGGGACTGCTTCTTCCCTCCTGGAGGAGCTGGAGCACCAGGGAGCAGAGGGACACAGGCCTTAAGTGTCCTCCTGGGCTGCTGTGTCCAGGCCCATATGTTCCCAGTCAATGGGTGGACAGCAGGGACCTCCAGCATCCCAGAGCAAACCCTGACCCATGGCTGTGAGGGCAGCAGCTGGGGCACAAAGGATGCCAGGCCATGCACCAGAGGTAGCTGCAGGGGAGACGAGGCCCTGCCTGTGCCCTGCCCCTGCAGCTGGAGGGAGGAGGTGTTTCCAGGTGAGGGCTGGCCCAGAGGTCTCAGGCAAGACCCTGCTCCCTTCAAAACAATGCTACAAGCTTAGGTCTGACTTCTTCTCTCCTCTCACTACTGAGTGCAGCACCGGATCAGACTGGTACCGTGGTTGGAGCCGTCCTGGGGACCCTGCTCGGAGCAGGAGCTGCAGCTGCTGCAGCCATTTACTTCTGGAGAAACAGAAGAAAAGGTAGAGGGGGAAGATGCTGTTGGGCTGCAGGGTCACAGAGGGAGGGGATGAGCCAGGGAGTGGGAGGACACCCATGATGCAGGGGTGGAGAGGCCTGGCCCCAGGCAGGGTTCAACCCTGTGAATCCCAGCCCTGAGCTCAGACCTCAGAGTGGACATGTCTCCCAGACAACCCCAGGCTGACCCGTGTCCTGCATGTTGGTTGCTTGGCCTCCAGGGTGGGCAGTCTCCTACAATGTCGCAGAGGTGCAGGGGCCGGAGCGGTGCCTGCTGGGCCAGGAGGTGACCCTGCGCTGCTTCATGGAGGGGATGTTCCCCGAGGACGTGGACGTGACATGGGCGAGGATCCACAGTGAGGACAGGACGGTGCCTGAGAGCGCTGGGGACCCAGAGAGCCCCAGGGACCCAGAGAGCCCCGAGCACCAGCCGCTGTTGCCCGCCCTTCCCCCGGGCTGGAGAGTGACCGAGGAGAGAGCTGGGACCCGCCTCACGTCCTCCCTGACCTTCACCCCCACGCTGCAGGACGACGGGGTGCGGGTCCGGTGCGTCTTCCTCCACGAGGCCAAACGGATCAGAGAGGAGCGAGTGTCCCTAGAGATCCGAGTGTGGGGTGAGTGCCCAGCGCCCTACTTTCGGGTGTGGCCAGGGCCTGCTGCTGTGAGGAAGGGATGTATCCAAGGGTAGGCAGTTACTTCAGGATCTGTGCGGGAGGGAGGGTGGGCTGATGCTGGAAGGCAGCCCCACATTCTTCACAGTGCGGGTCTGCACTATGCTGTGCCTGACTTGGCAGTGGTGGCGCTGGGAGAGGGGACCATGGAGGGGCTATGGAGAATTTTTGTGTGCCTGCATCCTCCCACGTAGTCCTGCTCCCAGCACCACCACCATCCGGCCTGAGTGCAGTGGGAGCCAGCCCAGCTGGCATGTGGATCCTGGGGCACATGCCCCCTATGCCCTCCTGGGGTGTGTCCCCCACCCCATGGCTCTGTCCCATGCCCTGGTTGTGCAGGGCCTACCCCTACCCCAGCCCCACTCCCTCTCTCACCACCATTGTGGGGGGGACAGATCAAGGCCCCAGCAGTGAGGGAGGAAGTGGGAAGTGGGGCTAGGGCTGAGGCCTCAATCTGCCCTGCTCCCCACCCACAGCCCTTTCCCCACGCCCTGCCCCTTCCCCTGCAGACTTACATGCATGCCCCCAAAGAATTTTTTTCTCCTTCTGCCTTGATTGCCCCCCCTTCCCACCCCACAGACTTATCTGGGGTGGGGGGTTGGTGCATGGTTGGTCTTGGGTTGCTTTTAAATGCCAAAGGTGCTGTCCTACTTAAAAAGGGTGGAGAGCACTGATCTACAACATTCATTCATTTGATTTCAACAAATATTTTTGTCTCGATTTACATGCATTTGTGCAGTGCACACAGAGGTGATTGCACAATAGCTTCAAATGAAGTCTTACTCTTGAATATTGTGGGGGGTAGGGGGCATGGGGTATAAGTATGTGGGGGGCTGTGTGTGAGGGGAGGGTAGCAGGTGTGCGTGGGGGGGGTGGGTATGGGGTTCTGTGTGTACGGCAGTGCGAGGGGGTGTGGGTGCATGCACATGGTGGGGTGTTTGTGTGGGACTCACGCTGTGAACCCTCATTCACCCTGTCCCTCCACCCAGCCCCAACACACACACACATACCCCCGCAGCAACAGCTGGGCAGGAACTGGGGGCCCAAAGTGTGGTGGCAGGAGCACGGGGTCCAGGCTGACAGGGCTCTGTGGAGGAGGGGTGAGCCATAGAGCCCTGCTGGCCTGTGCACCACTCTTCTGCTGCTCCACTTTGGGTCCCACCAGCGCTGGCCCTAGGGACACCGGTGCGGGCCTCACGCTCCAGCCCAGCTGTCACTGCACTCCCGCTCGCCCTTGCCTGTAGCTGCTATTTCCCTGCTTTCCTGCCTGCTGCTGCGTCTGCTCCAGCACAACGTAATTCCTGGTTGCATGGCTGTGACAGCAGGAACTGGCCTGGCCTGGTCCGGAGGACTGGGACAAGCACCTGCAGACCTCCCCTGCCTCCCTCTCCCCTACACATTATCTGAATTTCCCTCTGGCACAGGGAGCTGGAAACAGCTCCAGGGTCCCAGGCCAGAAGTCTCTGCAAGGCACAGGCTGCCGGGTGGGGACTAGAGGGAGTGGGGAGAAAAGGAGGGGGTGTGCTGGGGGGCAGGGCCCATGGTCCTTGCAGGCTCCTTGGTCCTGCCACTGGCTCTGTCTTACTGCCCTTGGCTCCTGTCATTTTTGACAGGCAGGAAGAGGCAGACAGATACTAATTTTCTATATTATTTAGAGGCCCCACATGCCGGATAGAATGGCCTGGTGTGAATCCAGCCCGTGGCCCATATTTTGCCTTCCCCAATGTAGCTGGAGACAGGACAGCTACTGGGGTGACCAGGCCTCACACAACTCTCACTGCATTACCCCAGCCCCACCCAGCTCCCTGGGGGTCCCAACCATCCATCTCCCCCAAGCAGGATCCCAGCAGTCCCTCGCACTAACCCTCCCAACTGTCTCCCCCAGCCCGGCCGCAGGTGTCTGAGATCCAGGTGTTGCCAGAGTGGGACCCCCGCGACAAGGTGCCGTTTGCTGTCCAGCTCCACAACTTCTACCCCAGGGAGGTGCCCCCGATCCAGTGGGGCTGGGACGGAGCCGGGAGCTGGAGGGAAGACCCCGCACAGATAGACAAGAACACGGACGGCACGTTCACCGCGACGAGCGTCTGGAGAGTGCCCAGCCGGAGCCTGACCCGGCCGGAGCTGCGAGTGCGAGTGTGCGTCCAGCACGGCCCCGGAGAGCCCGCGAGCGAGAGAGAGCTCAGCCTGAGGGCCGCGGGTGAGGAGGGGCCGTGTCCTGGGGTCCCAGCCCCGCTGCAGGGGTGTGGGGTCTGTGTGGTGTGCGAGGGCCCGGGGAGCAGCCCCTGCCAGGCCGTGGCTCCCCTGACGGGGCCTGTCCCTGCCTCTGCCTGTTCCCTTCCCCAGGTCTCCTGCGGCCCCCGGACGTGTCCGACATCTTCCGGCCCGAGTCTGTGACCACGGGGAAGGAAGTCATCCTAAGCTGCCGCATCGCGGGGCATTTCCTGGGGGAGCTGAGCGTGACCTGGCTGCGGAGGGGCAAGGGGGAGGACACTGCTGTGATCCTGCGGGACTCAGCTGAGTGCAGGGTGGAGCCCGGCACGGCCGTCCTGGCACGGGACGGGAAGAGCTTCCAGCAGGAGACCAGACTCATCCTCTTGTCACCAGAGTACCTGGCAGAAAAATTCATCTCCAAGTTTAAGGAAAAAGGGGCAGAGTACATCTGCCGTGTGGGACACCTCGCCCTGGAGACCCCCATCGAGAGGAGCACTGGTAAGCGGTGGGGACAGGACAGGCTCGGCAGCCGTTCTGGGATAAGAGGCCTTGTCATGGGCCCCGCTCTGGTCCTGGTCGTGGGGGGTCCATAGGGGAGCAGACCCGCCTGTCGCCCGGCCCAGCCCAGAGGGGCTGTGACCCCCTGGCCCTGCCTGACCCCTCACTCCAGGCCCTCCAACAGGAAGCACCAGGGGCTGAACTGCCTGGGTATGGGATGGGAGCCCATGGCAGAGGCTGCCAGGAGCTGGGCTCAGACCCCCGGGGCATTGGTGGGCATGTGTCTGGTGCCCGGGGACAGGGGCATCTCGCTGACACGCCGCTCCCACCTGTTGCAGCCTGCCGTCCGCGCCCTCCGCACCTGGGGGAGGTCTCCCACCCGCAGGCCCTGGTCCCGGGGCAGCCGGAGACCCTGCGGTGCCTCATCTCGGGGTTTTACCCCGGGCAGCTGGCGGTGACGTGGCTGCGAAAGGGAGCGGGAGAGAAGGCGCCCAGGCCCCTGGAGAGCTCAGACCCCCACAGGATGCACACCCCCGCCCCCAGCCCCGCGCCGGACGGGAAGTCCTACAGCGTGGAGTCCGAGCTGCGCCTCCCCCCCGCGGGGCCCGAGGACGACGGGGTGGAGTACCTGTGCCGCGTGCAGCACGAGGCCCTGAAGGAGCCCGAGTCCAGGTCCAGCGGGCGGCTGCGGGTCCAGGTAGGAGCGTGTGGGCCGGGCAGCGCGGGGTAAGTCCGCGATGGTGACACCCGGGGGCTGCTGCGCTCTGCACCGGGGTCATGGCCCCGTCTGAACAGACACCCCTTTGGACTGAGCTTCCTGCCTCTGGTTCTCAAGCGCAGGGGGCAATTTCTGGGTGGTTTGGGGTACATCCCCTCCGGTCACTGCAGGAAAATGGGGGAAAGCACCGAGCACTATCAGCCTGAAGGAGAACATGGCCTCCTGTCACGGCCCAGAGTCACAAGCGGCGAGGCTGTGTGAGACAGGATGTACCCGGGGCTGGGCTGGGTGGGTGCGGGGAGCCCATGGGAGAGGCGTCTGCATCGCTGGGCGCAGGCTGGTTGGGGCGGTGGGTGGGTATGTGTTGGGTGTCACAGACAGGACACCTCTCCCTCCTGTAGCTGCCATAGACACCCCCTTGGGCTGAGCTTCCGGTCACTGGTTCTCAGCCTCAGCGGCGATTGCTGGGCCATTGGGAACGTCCACTCAGGCATCCCGGGCAGGCAGGGGAGGCAGCGAGTGCTCTCAGCCCCGGTGGCTGTGGGGAACATGGGCTCCCGTCAAGGCCGAGTTCCTAGCAATGATGCGTGTCAGGGGATGTTCCTGACCCCGGACTGGCTCCCCCTGCTCCGATCCAGCTCCTGTCTGGAGACCGCACATCCCAAGGAGCATCCTTGTGCCTGGCTCCTGCGCTCCCCCGTGCCCCAGCAGGCAGGTGCAGCCTTGGCCCTGCCTGACTCAGGGGAAACCCAGAGGCTCGGTCTCTGCCAGTTGAACAGACCCCTGGGCCCAGGTGACAAGTCACAGGCTCGCTCCACTTCTTTCCTAGGCCAGAGAGCATTCTCCAGAGCCTCGAACAGCTGAGGAGGGAGGAGGCAGCTGAAGACAGAGACAGTGTCACCAGCACCACATCTCGTGTGCTCACCCAGGCGATGGCAGAGATGGTGCTGGTAGCTGGACTGTACTTGCTGGGCTGGGCTGGGGGATCAACCTGGGGCTGGGGTGCAGGACCCAGGGACTGCATCGTGCCTCGGTCATCCTGGGTCTATGTTGGTAGGGGCTGCTCTAGCCGTCTCCCACACACGTGGTCAGGCGCGGTGAGGAACCTAGGGCTGGGGGTGTCTCTACCTCTTGGTCCATATGGAGCCCAGCTCCATGTAGCCCCTGGGCTGCTGCAATAAAGATGACAGTGCTGATGCTCACCTGCTCCAGTCTCCCTCCTGCCCAGGCCTGGCCACCTACACAGGGGCTGCAGCTTGGGGCTCTGCTCCCCCCTGTGCTGGATGCTGCACGTTGTGGGGAAGGGTGGGGGGGGGAGGGCCTCTGGCCTGCACCCTCCTTCCTTGGCAGCCCTCTCCAAGGCCTCCTAGGGCAGGTGGGCATTGCCAGGTGATGGTGCTATGCCTCATAGAAGAGATAAGCTATGGCACAGCCACCATCCAGGAGCCAACGGCTGTGAGGAAAGTGATTGAAACAACCGGGTGTTGGACATGGGAACGGGGAGGCTGCGGGCCCTGCCAGGATGCTTGCAGCCCCCCTGGGGTGAAGGAAGCTGGGCCAGCTGAATCCCAGCCCGCAGTTCCTGCTGCTTCCCCAAACCCTTGGCTCAGGGACCAGTGCGTGGCTGAGAGAATGAAGCTTGAGACAGGAGTTTCCCCTCCACTGATGTTGGGTCCCTCGGCAGCAGCACACGCTGATACAGGGACAGGCATTACTCACCTTGCACGCAGGTCTTGTCCCCTGTCCTGGGGATCAGGCAGTTCAGGGTCTCGCTGGGGCCGTGTTCAGTAGTCCAGCTCTTCAGTTGTGCAGCGAGCCTTTGTTCCCAGACTGGTTTATACCTCTTGTTCCCTGCGCGTTATTTTTACTATTGCTCTGACTCCTTCCTGTGGGCTGTTCGCAAACTACTTCTGTAGTGGATTTCCTACCCTGGGTGGTTCCCTAACCCTCCTGCACACACACCCCATCCCAGAACCAGCCCCTGTGCACCTCTCTTATCACTGACCCTTCCCATCGTGCAGCCTTTCCCTCCATTCCTCTCCCGGGACCACTGACCGTGCCGGCACCTGACACCATGCAGAGCTGCTTGCTCAGCATCGGACAGGCTCAGCAAGTGGGCAGACGAGAATCTGATGGTGTTCAACGCCGATAAATGCAAGGTTCTCCACCTTGGGAAGAAAAACCCGTAGCATCCTTATAGGCTCGGCAGTGCTATGTTGGCTAGCACTATGGAAGAAAGAGACTTGGGGTTCATCATTGACCACAAGATGAACATGAGCCTGCAGTGCGATGCTGCGGCTAGTAAAGCGACCAAAACGCTGGCTTGCATCCATAGATACTTCTCAAGCAAATCCCGGGACGTCATTCTCCCCCTGTACTCGGCCTTAGTGAGGCCGCAGCTGGAGTACTGTGTCCAGTTTTGGGGTCCACAATTCAAAAAGGATGTGGAGAAGCTTGACAGAGTGCAGAGAAGAGCCACGCGCATGATCAGAGGTCAGGGAAGCAGACCCTACGATGACAGGCTGAGAGCCCTGGGGCTCTTTAGCCTGGAAAAGCGCAGGCTCAGGGCTGATCTGATGGCCACCTACAAGTTTATCAGGGGTGACCACCAGTATCTGGGGGAACATCTGTTCACCAGAGCGCCCCAAGGGATGACGAGGTCGAATGGTCATAAACTACTACAAGACCGTTTCAGGCTGGACATAAGGAAGAACTTCTTTACTGTCCGAGCCCCCAAGGTCTGGAACAGCCTGCCACCGGAGGTGATTCAAGCACCTACATTGATCACCTTCAAGAGCAAACTGGATGCTTATCTTGCTGGGATCCTATGACCCCAGCTGACTTCCTGCCCTTTAGGCAGGGGGCTGGACTCGATGATCTTCCGAGGTCCCTTCCAGCCCTAATGTCTATGAAATCTATGAAATTGGAGACAGTGACCTCCTTGCCCGCTCCATCACCCTGCAGCACCTCGCAGGAGTGGGCACTGCATGGGCTGGTTACAGGGTGGAGGGTAATGGGGGCTTCGGGTGAGCAGGATCTAGTGGATGCTGTTTGGATGCAAGTGGCTGCCTGGGCCGGAGGTGAATGAGTGAGGGTCTGAGAGCGTTGGACACAGAGAGGAGGTCCCAGGGCAAACAGGGAGAAGGCCTTCTTCCACTTCAAGGAGGTCTTGCTAGACCTGGGCTGCATGGCTCCTGGGGAGATCCAGGCATTGCAGGTCTCCACAGCTTCAGCTGCCCGCCCAGGTCTTCCAGGTCCCCCAGGTGACACCTACAGCCGTGAGGAGGCTGGTACCGGAGCCTCAGATGTGAAAGGCAGTGTCCCCTGCCCTGTGTATTGTCTGGAGCCCAGCAGGACTGGGGCCTGTGGGCATCTCCTGATGGCCATGTCCCAGGTGCAGCAAAGGCTGCCAGGTGTGCCAGGCTTCCCAATACTGAGCTGCACAGCGCAACACAGACACAGGGATGTGGAGCACATGGGGCCAGAGAGTTTTCTGGTCCTGACAGGGGCTCATGGAGGTGCTGGGCACTGGGGAGGGCAGTGCCCAGCTCAAATACAGCCTGGCCTGACAGGGACATGACATACAGGTGGTTTGCTCCATAGTAATGAAAGTGTGAGCACCAAGGGTGCAGCATTGTCAACACCACAGTGTCAAAAATCATAAAACAAACTCTCAAAAATCAAGAGATTTGGAAAGTAAATCATGAGATGCTATTTTTTGAAGTATGTGTGTGGGGGGGTAATTGGTGAAGGTGTGGGGGGCTGTGGGTTTGTGTGGGGTTTGAAGCTGGGGGAGAGGGGCGCATGCCTTGGCAGGATGTGGGGTACTGTGGGTCAGGAGTGAGGGGCAGCAGCAGGGCTGCGGGGAGTGTGGCTTGGGAGTAAGGAGCAGACACACACACACACCCTGCCCACCGCTCTGTTGCATGACTCCCCCCGGCCCCAGGACCCCATTCAACCCAACCTCTGCCCCACTCCCTCCCTCACCGTGGCTTCCTTGATCCGCCCCCTCCCACCACTTCCCTCTCCCTCTGCCCCTTCCCTTCCACCGACAGACCAGCTTGCTGCTCTTTACATACAGCAGAAGAAAAAAATCCCGAGATTTGACTTCTCTATCAGGAGATCATGAGTCAGAGTTAATTTAATTTGGAAATCAGGAGTTTCATGATTTTTTCATGAGAGTTGGCATTCCTAGGTCTGTGCAGAAGGGCTGGGCGGGGAGCCCAGGGCTGGGGGCTGTCTTTCACCCTCTGTCCTTAGGGCCCAGCCCTGTACAGCCCCCTCGCTACAGGAATAAAGATGACCGTGCTGATGCTCAGCCACTCCAGTCTCCCTCCTGCCCAGGCTGGCCCTGGCCACTCACACCGCAGCTGCAGCTCAGGCCTGTGCTTCCCGCTGCACCAGGCAAGGGGAGCAGGGCTCTGGGCTGCACCCTGCCTGCCAGCCTGCTCTGCTCTCCCCAGGAGAGCAGGGCTGGCCCCAGCCTGGTTCCTGCAGGCTGTGGGGTGCGGCAGGAGCAGCTCCAGCTTCACCCTGGACCTTGGCCCCTGCTCCCAGCCCCTCCCTGTGACACGGGGAAGGGGAAAGTACAAAGGCACGGCCCAGGGAACCACGCTGCCTCGCAGGAGAGGAGATGCTGACTGTGACAAGATAGACAGATGCCTGGGCTCTGTAGCATACCAGGCAGGAGCTCGAAGATCCCTGAGCCTGGCTGGACACCCTGAGCCACATGCAAGGCTTCTTGCCTCTGCTTTCAGCACTGTCTGGGAACGGGGGCTGGAAACCCCTGACTGCAGCCCCCACAGGCGAGGCTCGCTGGGCCCTGTGCAGACACGTGTGTTGTAGTCTGGGGAACTCTGAACCTGCAGTTTGGGCTGCCTCTGCCGGGCACTCACCCAGGCCACTGCCTGCATGGGGCCATTGAACCAGGCCATGGGGGGAGACTTTCCCTGGCCTGGGGAGCAGAACAACTGGGGCCCTGAGTGGGTTCAACTGGCAACCTCCCAGTTCCAGCCCCCCACAGTGGCAGAGACATCACAGACGTCTCAGCCGCCCACCCCCTGACAGCACTGCGGGTGCTGCACGAAGACCTCCCCTGGGTCCAGGCTGTGAGGATCCTGGGCAAGGGGTGGCAGCTTTGCCCCTCAAGCCTGCCCGGACCAGGGGAGGGCAGGAGGGGCAGATAGACACAGCGTGTCCATGCACCAGGCTGAGCAGCAGCGGAAGTGGCAGCAACATTGCCAGGGGCAAGGACAGTGAATGGACTGAGACTGTAAATGCCCAATCACGGCCTGGACTAAGGAGCTGCGATCGGGTTAGGGAAGGGCAGTGGGTGGGTGCGCGTGGTGCAGGGGAGTGGGTGCATTTATTATAACGGGTGCACACTTTCTTAATGTGGTTGAAGGTATGAGATGGAAAGTTTATACTAGATAATTCTAATATAGTAAAGGGCTTCATCTGTCTGTCTGTCTGTCCTAACGCCTTTGCTCAAGTGCGCATGCGCCACCTAGATAGGGTTACCATATGTCTGGGTGTCCCCAGATCTGTCCCTGCTGTTTTTAAGCCCTCTAATCACTGTCCAGGAGGGTTGTTTTTAAACTTCCCAAATGTCTGGGATTTCCCTTTGTTTGGGGATGGGAGCAGAGGGAGGGCAATGGGAGGCAGCGGGGAGCACACACGGACCTGCCTGCAGCTACAGAGGCGCAGACCCGCGCAATGCTTCCTGCTGCCTCCAATTGCCTCCCCCTCTCCCACTCCCGGAGCACAGCAAAATCCCAGACATTATGTCGGGGAGGGGGGCTACGGCTGGGACAAGGCAGTGGGGAGGGGAGGGTTGCCTGTTCTCCAGTGGGGTAAAGAGGCGGTGAGCATGGGGTGAGCCAGTGTCCATGCTCGGAGGGCTGAGAAACTGCTGCCCCAGGAGAGAGGGAAGGAGGGGGAGGGAGGGCTATGGCCAGGCAGCCCTCAGGGCACTGCAGCCCTATCGCAGGGTGGGGAGGCCACAAGCCTCCCCTCTTGTCCCCTCAGCCTGCGCTGGGGCCAGACACACTCCATAGCCACCTGCATGAGTCGGAGCCACCGCACTCCAGTCTGGGCAGGATGGGCACAGCTGGGGCCTCTGGGAAGGCTGGGTGTCAGGGGTCTGAGGGGCACCAGGGTGGGGACAGGGGACTATGTGTTGGGAATGTGGGGGGCACTAGCCAGGGGGCTGTGGGTCAGGAGTGAGGGGCACCATCAGGGCCTGGGGCGGGGGGGTGGGGGGGCACTGCAGTTTGGAGAGTGAGGGGCACTGGCAGGGCTGGAGGGGCTGAGGCTTGGGAGTGTGGGGCACCGGGGTAGGGACAGGGGATTGTGGGTTGGGTGTGCGGGGGGCACTGGCAGTGTCAGGAGGCTGTGGGTTAGGCATGAGGGGCACCATCAAGGACACCAGCACGGCCCGGGGGTCAGGGTACTGCAGTTTGGTGAGTGAGGGGCACTAGCAGGGCTAGGTCAGTGGGTTGGGAGTGAGGGGCAGGGGCAGGGCCGCCCTTCGGGGTTGGCCATGTAAACACTCCTTTGAAATTTATCATTCATGCTGGGCAATTGGCTAGTATTAGATTTTTTTTTTTTTAAATGACACATGAAACTGGGCAAAGGAGTCTCAGGAGACAGCGAGGAGGGCAGCACCAGGCTGAGCAGCAGTGGAAGTGACAGCGACATCGGAGGGACAAGGACAGCGAATGGACTGAGAATGTAAACCCCAATCCAGGTGTGTGAAGAAAAGCTTGTGCTGGATGCTGTCTAGATACAGTGATATATGTACTAGCTAACTGCCCATCAAAAATGAGGGATTTCAGGGAGTGATGACATGCCCCCTCCATCCTCACCCCCCGCCCCCACAGCCTTCGGGGCCGGCCATGCAAAGACGCCCTCCACCTGCCTCTGCCTCCCAGCTGCAGCGGAGCTTCCTCCACCTCCTCTCCCCACTCCTCTCCCCCTACCCTCCCTCCCTGCCAGCTAGTGTCAGGGTGAGGGGGGCGGCGCTGCCCCCGTGACCCCCCCTCCCCTTCCCTTCCCATTTCCACCCCTTCCATCCTTCCCTGCAGCCCAGTACTGTCAACATCCACCACCATGACCCTCCCCTTCACCTCCCCTTGCCCAGCACCTGCCTGGGCCCACGGAGCCTTCCTCCCTTCCCACCACCTCCTCCTCCCTGCCAGCTGTTATTGGGGCCCCCTTCCCACTCCCCTCCCTCCCTCCCTGCTTCCTGGCCCCAACAACAGCTGCCACCATGATCCCCCACTTCACCTCCCTCTGCCCCACTCCCCTCCCTCCCTGCCGCGGCTCCGGCTCCCTGCTGGCTGTTCTGGGAGGCATCAGGGACAGGCGCCGGGGGAGGGGTCAGGAGGCGGTGCCACCACCCTGACCCCCCTTTGCCCTCAGGCATGGAGGTGGGGGGCGGGGGAAGGCCTGCTGCTCTGGCAGCCGCACATGTCTGCTGCTTCCACAAACTTCCCCAGCAGCTGCATAAAGTTGGGCCTAAGTTCATCTTGCTGGGTCCTGTGACCCCAGGTGACTTCCTGCCCCCGGGGTAGGGGCTGGACTCGATGATCTCCCCAGGTCCCCTCCAGCCCTGATGTCTCTGAAATCTAGCCCTTGCCTGCACAGCTAATTGGTGCCCACCCTCTTGGTGGCACATGCACAGATGGCCAAAAGCATTATGGAAAAATGGACACACACACAGACAGACAGGCAAAGCCCTTTATTGTATTAGAATAGGAATATATTTTTCAAACAAACAAACAAGCAAAAAAACCAGGCAAAGCAGTCCCAGGTCACCCCCCAGGGACACGGCTCTGGGCTGGGGTGGTCCTGGGCTCCAGAGTGACTCCCACCCCAGCCTGGCTCCAGCCTGGCCAGGCCTGGCCAAGGGAGATGGGATGAGCTGAAGGGCACATGTCTCTGGGCTGGACACAGGCCCCAGGCCTCCTGGGCAGGGATTATCATATTCTCAGGTCCAAAAAAGAGGACACCTGTCACATGGGAGAGGGGGGGTGGGGGAGTATGACTGGGGGGTAGTAACATGCCAGGGCCCTGTCCCTGCCCATGCTGCTGCCCTTCACTCCCAACCCACTGACCCCAGCCCTGCCAGTGCCCCTCACCAAACTGCAGTACCTTGCCTCGCTGGGGCATGATGGTGCCCCTCACTCCCAACCCACAACCCCCCCAGTCCCTGCTGGTGCCCCCTCACTCCAGACCTGCAGCCCCCTGGCACTGCATTCCCAACCCACAGTCCCCCAGGCTCCAACCCCCTGTGCCCCACACTCAAAGCACAGCCCCCGAGCCCTGCCAGTGCCCTGTGACAAGCTACCCTAACAATCACCCCACACCCAGATCTCCAGGGACTCTCGCTCTTCTCTGATCCATTTGGCTTAGTGGACGAAGATGCACCGGACCCGCACCCCATCATCCTGAACCATGGGGGTGAAGGTCAGGTAGGACACAAGGCAGGTCCCAGCTCTCTCCTCTGTCACTCTCCACCCTCTCGACCATGGCACCAGTCTGATCTGCTGCTGCATTCAGGGAGGCTGGGGCATGGTCTTGGGGAAGCTGCTTCCTGCAATGTGTCTTTGGTGTGGGGGCTATGAGTGGGAAAGCAGGAGGTTGCAGGTTGCAGGAGCACCTGCTATAGACCTGCCACAGAAGGGCGGGATCCCGGTGCTGGGCTCTGTGGCACGGGCAGTGACTTCTCCCTATCTCCTTAGAGCTGCTGTGTGCACAGTACCCAAAGCCCAGGACATCTCGGTTGCAGCCCCTGTTCTGATGCACAGCAACATCCTACCCCTCTGCTCTGCTGTGGGTGAAGCAGAAAGGCTGGTGTTGCACCTGGGACAGTGCAGGGAGGCAGGAACAAGCTGAGCCCAAGACCCATCAGGTAGGATAAGGAAGGAGATGCTGCAGGGCCCCAGGGGAAGCTCTGTACAGAGGATCTGGAGGCTTCAGCCCTTCCCACCTGGCTCCTAAATCCACTTGGGGAAGCAGGTGAATGTCAGCACTCTCATCTTTATTCTGGCAGCCTGGGGGCCACATCAGCCTGGGCCCCCCATGGACAGAGAGTGAGAGACAGCCCCCAGCCCTGGGCTCCCTGTCCAGCCCCACCGCACAGGTCACATGAGGAGGGCAGGGAGGCAGGAGCAGCTTCCAACAGCAAAGGCCTGGGTTTGATGTAACCACGACCCAGTCTCCAGCCAGACCCTGGCCCCTGCATCCCAGCCCAGCCCAGCTGTGGACAGTGTCCCTGGAGTCCCGTGGGTCATGGCAGAGATGCAGTGCTGGTAACTGCTTCTGTCTTTGACTGCCTCCTCAGCTCTTTGAGGCTTTGGTGGTCACTGTATGACCTAGAAAACAAGTGCAATGAGCCTGTGACTTGCCATCCAGGGTGCACAGGTCCATTTCTTGGCACAATCAGAGCCTGTGGGCTGCCCCTTCCACTGGGGCATGGGGGAGTGCAGGTGCCAGACTCAAGCCTCCACCTTAGGATGAGGAGGTCTCCGGCTGTGGGGTCACTGGCTGGAAGATGGCATCAGAACTGGGGGAGACAATCTTTGGCCAGGAGCATCGCCTGACACACACCTTTCCCTGTCACTCTGAGACACGACAGGAGGTCGCGTTCCCCTTCAGGCTAAGAGCACTCAGTGCCTTCCCCTGACTACCTGGGGTGACTAGAATCAGAGCGGGGCCCACGACAAGGCCCCTTATCCTGGAATAGCCACTGGGACTGTGCCATCCCCCACCACTTACCGCTGCTCCTCTCGATGGGGGTCTCCAGGGTGAGGTGTCCCACACGGCAGATGTACTCTGCCCCCTTGTCCTGGGATGTCCAGCGGGTGAGTCTGGTCTCCTGCTGGAAGCTCTTCCCGTCCCGTGCCAGGACGGCCGTGCCGGGCTCCACCCTGCACTCAGCCGAGTCCCGCAGGATCACAGCAGTGGCCTCCCCCTTGCCCCTCCGCAGCCAGGTCACGCTCAGCTCCCCCGGGAAATGCCCCGCGATGCGGCAGCTCAGGGTGACTCCCTTCCCCGTGGGCATGGACTCAGGCTGGGAGATTTCGGACACGTCCGGGGGCCGCAGGAGACCTGGGGAAGGGAACAGGCAGAGGCAGGGACAGGCCCCGTCAGGGGAGCCGCGGCCTGGCAGGGGCTGCTCACCGGCCCCTCACACACCACACAGACCCCACACCCCTGCAGCGGGGCTGGGACCCCAGGACACGGCCCCTCCTCACCCGCGGCCCTCAGGCTGAGCTCTCTCTCGCTCGCGGGCTCTCCGGGGCCGTGCTGGACGCACACTCGCACTCGCAGCTCCGGCTGGGTCAGGCTCCGGCTGGGCACTCTCCAGACGCTCGTCGCGGTGAACGTGCCGTCCGCGTTCTTGTCTATCTGCGCGGGGTCTTCCCTCCAGCTCCCGGCCCCGTCCCAGCCCCACTGGATTGGGGGCACCTCCATGGGGTAGAAGTTGTGGAGCTGGACAGCAAACGGCACCTTGTCGTGGGGGTCCCACTCTGGCAACACCTGGATCTCGGACACCTGCGGCCGGGCTGGGGGAGACAGCAGGGGTGTTAATGTGAGGGACTGCCAGGACCCTGCTTGGGGGTGTGGATAGTTGGGCCGGGGAGCTGCATGGGAGTTGGATGAGGCCTGCACACTTGCAAGAGCTGACCAGTTCCCAGCTCCACCCTGTCCTGACAGAAGCAGGCCATGACCGCACCCGGAGGTGGTATCGTGGTGCTGGGCACTCACCCCACACCTGGATCTCTGGGGACACTCGCTCCTCTCTGATCCGTTTGGCCTTGTGGAGGAAGATGCACCGGATCTGCACCCCATCGTCCTGCAGCGTGGGGGTGAAGGTCAGGGAGGACGTGAGGCGGGTCCCAGCTCTCTCCTCGGTCACTCTCCAGCCCGGGGGGAGGGCGGGGAACAGCGGCTGGTGCTTGGGGCTCTCCTGGTCCCCAGCGCTCTCAGGCACCGTCCTGTCCTTGCTGTGGATCCTCTCCCATGTCACGTCCACGTCCTTGGGGAACGTCCCCTCCATGGAGCAGCGCAGGGTCACCTCCTGGCCCAGCAGGCACTGCTCCGGCCCCTCCACCTTTGAGACATTGTAGGAGACCACCCAGCCTGGGGGCCAAGCACATGAAACACAGGACACGGGTCAGCCTGGGATCATCTGGGAGATGTGACCAGTCTGAGGCCTCCACACCCTGCCCTGCCCCAGTATCTCTGCTGCATTAAGGTCGCACTCCCCCTCTGACCTGCCCCTCCCTCTGTAACCCTGCAGCCCAACAACATCTTCCCACTCTACCTTTTTTTCTGTTCCTACAGCAGTAAATGCCTAGAGCTACTGCAACTCCAATCAGGATCCCCAGGACTCCCAGGGCTGCTCCAACTGTGATGCACATCCGGTACTCTTCTGTGCTCGGAAGAGGGAGGAGAGAACAAGGCAGAGCTCAGCTCACAGCATTGCTCTGAAGTGAGCAGGGTCTTGCCCGAGACCCCCAAGACCACCGAGCCATCCGTCACCTGGAATCCCCTCCACCCTCCAGCTGCAGGGGCAGTGCACATGTAGGGCCCCATCTGCCCTGCAGCCACCTCGGGCACATGGCTGGGCATGCTCTCTGTCCCAGCTGCTGCCCATGCAGTCATGGGCCAGGATTTGCTCTGGGATGCTGAGGACCCAGCCATGCACCAGAACAAAGGGGCCTGCATACAGCAGCCCAGGAGGCCCCTCCTGGCCTGCACCCCTCTGCTCCTGGGTGCTCCAGCTCCTCCCGGAGGGAAGAAGTGTTCCCACCGGCTAAAGCAGCCCCAGACCATGCTGGTCTGCAGCTCAGTGCCACTCGCACACTGGCCTGGAGCAGCTCTGTGCTACCTCGGGGAGGGGGAAGGGATCTACCCCCACGTTGGGAGTCAGGGCAGCAGGCAGGTCCCGACACAGGCTCTCACCTAGGATGATCAGGAGGACGTCCTCCTCCTGCAGCGTCTGCCCCAGAGCCACATGGTGGATGCGGCAGGAGAAGACACTGCTGGTGTCGCTGTGGGCGGGGGAAAAGGTGTAGGTCAGGGTGAGGTTGAAGGTCTCGTCCTGGTTCCTCTGGGGGCTGGAGCGGGTGGAGCCCTTCAGGACCTGCCCGTCTCTCAGCCACGCCACGTCCATGTCCTTGGGGAGGAACCCTCCCACGTGGCACAGGAGGGACATCTCAGCATTGGCCACGGCTGCTTGTTTCTGGATGGAGATCGTCGGGGCACCTGGAAGGAGAGAGTAAGTGTGCTCTGCGGGAATGGGAGTGTGGGTGTGTGAGTCCCGTGGTTAGGTTGGACTGAGACTTGCGTGCTGGCTGTACAAGGCTTTACCATCATGGCACTGCACAACCAGGGTAGGTCAGACAAAGGGGTGGAGAGCACTCAAGGCCAGAGAGCTTTCTGTTCCCTACAGGAGTCCCTGGAGAGGTGTTGGGGGCTGAGGGGGGCAGTGCCCAGCTGAGATGCAGCCTGGCCTCACAGCACGACAGCCAGCCACTCCCACTGACACTAATGCAGCTGTGATGTCCAGTGCAGGAGAAGGGGCTTGAACTTCCCTGGTTCCCTGGCTGCAGAGACCCAGCGAAGTTCAGGTTTAAAGGCAGCGAGAGCAGTGACAGCAGGGCTGGTGGGGGAGGCTGGATTGTAGCTGGTAGTGCCGGGGGGTGCTTTGTGGGCTCTGCATAGGCAGGCTGCTCTGTCAATGATGCTGCTCAATAGCGCCAAAGAAGCACATCTCCATGCCCTTCTCACCCTGGGGCAGAGGGCAGCTTGGGCCTGGGCATGGGGTGCAGGGGCTGCCCCTCATGGGTTCTCCATGACTTTATGATTCATTGTAAGGGGTAGGTGTTGTCCCCAGGTGAAGACTAGAGTTTGCGACTGTTTTGTTGAAAGTGGGCTGACTGGTCACGAGGAGAATGAGACAGGCTCTGAGGGAGCTGCAGAGTCCTGCTCTGGGTCGGCTACCCGTGGGTCGGCTACCCGCGGGTGTCTGCAGGTGACCTGCAAAGTGGGTCGGGTTCAGGTCAGAAAAACATATTTTCAAGTTAGGCTCAGGTCAGATGCTGGGGATCCCTGCAGCTGGACATGCCCCGGGGATGCAGGGGCCAGGGTGCAGCAACCCAGGTGGCCCCCCCAGGCCTGTGTCCCCCTGCTTTGTGGTGCTCCAGCTCCTCCAGGAGGGAAGAAGTGTTCCCACAGACTAATGCATCCCCAGACCATGATGCTCTGCAGTCAGTGATGCCTGCATGCTCTGTACTACCTCGGGGGAGGGCGCAAGGGAACTGCCTCTGTGTCCAGGGTGAGGGCAGCAGGCAGGTCCCTGTGCAGGCTCTCACCTAGGATGTGCAGGGAGATGTCCTTCTGCAATGGATGACCCAGAGCCGCATGGTGGACACGGCATGAGAAGTTGCTGCCGGCATCGCTGCGGGTGGGGGTGAAGGTGTAGGTCAGGGTGAGGTTGAAGGTCCCGTCCGGGTTCCTCTGGGGGCTGGAGCGGGTGGAGCCCTTCAGGACCTGCCCGTCTCTCAGCCACGCCACGTCCACGTGCTTGGGGAAGAACCCCCCGACGTGGCACAGGAGGGAGGTCTCGACATGGGCTATGGCTGATTCTTTTGGGATGGAGATCTTCGGGTCAGCTGGAAAGTAGAGAGTCACTGAGCACGTTTGGATTTAGGATTTCAGACTTGGGACTTGTGCCATCCCCCACCCTGGGTCTGTGTGCCACTGAGGCCACATGGGGCCTGGGCCCTGTCTCAGCCCAGATGCTCAACTGACAGACCCCACAGGCAAGTGTCACCATGGCTGTGTGGATCTCAGGGCCTGGGAGAAGTCAGCACTGCTCAAGTGTCTGGCAGCAGGAGATTCTGCCTCCCCAAGCTGGCAGTGAATGCCAGGGCATCTGCCCTCTGTATTAGGCTTCCCACTGCTCCTGGGGTGAGACCGTTGGCCCTGCCTGTGGCTGGGCTTGGACATGGCTACAGCAAACAGCCCATCAGGCTCTGCAGAGCATTGCTTATTCACCACCTCAGTTGCATGTGGCGCAGGTCTGCGTTCTTGTGTGCCTCACCCACCCATGGCCAGCCCCAGCACAGCCCCCGCCACGCTGTGGGCCCCTTTCCGGTCCTCACCGAGCAGGTGCAGAGTGGTATTCCCCTCGTGATGCTGTGCCCTGTACCCCACAACACACCGGTACAAGCCCCCGTCAGGCACGGTCACCATGGCAAGCGACAGGGAGGCATTTCCACTCTCCAGCTCCTTCTCCAATGGCAGGCTGGCTCTGGGTTGGTCCTGACCCCTGCTTCGGTTGTACCAAGCCACCATCCGCCCCAAGAAATACCAGGTCACCTGCAGGGAGTCCAGGGCCACGGGCTCCCCGACATCGAACTGGCACTGCAGCAGGGTCCCCAAGCCCACGCGAGCCGTGGAGGAGGGCGCTGTGGTCACCTGTAGCTGGGAACCTGCCCCGGGGAGAGGAAGCAGCCATGAGACCCCGCAGGGCTGGGCCGGCGCAGGGGAGAGGCTGCCCAGGACGGCACAGCCCTCTGCGGGGACCTGGTGCAGGGAGATGGGGGCTGGGGGACAGGGGCCTGCTGCACTCGGGGTGACGGGACTTCACCCCCACACACTGAACTGCCCCCTCTCCCTCAGCCGCACGGTCCTCCCACGGGGTTTGGCCAGGCTGCCCCCACAGCTGCACATTGGCCCCAGACCTACACTGCCCCCACACCCGCCCCAGGGGAGCAGTGAGACGGGGACTTACCGTGTGGGGCAGGGAAGAGTGGAGAAAGGAGCAGGGCCACGGGAAGGAGCTGGGTGCCCAGGCACTGCACCCAGGGCTGCATCTTTCCTTCTGGCTTCACAGATTCCTTGAATCCTGCAGCTAAAATGGATTCCCAGGAACTTCTCTCTGGCTTTCGCTTTTACTTGGGAAGGGGCCAGGCCCCACCCTGGAGTCAACAGGAAAAGGCTCCATCCTGTTCCATAAGCTGAAATGGGTCTGGGACCTGGGCCAGGCCTAGCTCATGCCCTTCTCCACAGCCCTCTGAGGAGCACCCGTGGACGGCCCTGTCCTGGTAACAGGAGCCCGGGGCAGTCTTGGGGCTGGGGACTCTGGGCATCCAGGCCTGGGGTCTGCTCCCAGAACCCCTGTCCTGTCCATTCTCACATCCCGGCTCCACCGGGCGAAGCTCACGCGGGAGAGGAGCCAGTGTGCGGGGCGGGCACCGGCTCCATCCTGCTCCCCGGGTGCGCGGCCGGGGCGGAGAACCGGGGTGCACGTGTGCCCGGCCCGGGGAGCCCCCCACCTCCCGCAGTGGAGCCAGGCGGACCCCGCGCTCCTGCCGCCGCCGCTTCCCTCCCGCCCGCGCTGCAGCAATCCTGCCTGCGCTCGGGGCCGGGGCCGGGGCCGGGGGCGCGGGTGGGAGCCGGGAACGCTGTCCCGTGGAAGTGAGCGGGGCTCGGGGCTGCACGCTGGGAAGTGCTCGCAGCTGCGGCCGGATGAAATGCCCCGGCGCCCGGATCCAGCCTGCCTCTACTTTGCCCGCCCGAGCTAAAGAGCTGCCCGGTGCCCTTGGTGTGGGACGAGCCGGGGGGCCTGGCGCTATGCCAGCCCCGGGGGCTCCTCGTTTCGCAGGATGTCCGTGTGCTCAGGCCTGCGGGAGCGGAGGCCGCGCCGCGAGAGGCAGGAGCCCGGACTCCAGCACCCGAGCGGGCCTGCCGGAGCTGCCCGCGGTCCCTGCCCTCGGGAGAGCTCTGCTACCGGGAGCTGGAGCCCGGGCTGCGGCCAGGGGGCCTTGCCCGGCGTGGGGAGGGGAGCCGCTGGGTGTGCAGGGGGGGGCTGGCCAGCAGGATGTGGCCCAATGGCGCTGGGGGCACCGGGAGAGGAGGGGTCAGGAGTGCAGGGCACCAGCAGGGCCGGGGAGGGGGCAGCGCGCCCGGGCACCGGGGTGCGGGTCGGGACGAGGAGCCGGTGCCAGGGCAGGGAAGGCACGGGGGCGGCGGGCACCAGCTCCCAGCCCCGCGGGCGGACGGCGGACGAGGCGGCGGTCGGAGCCGGGGCCGCGACTCATTCCTCTTTTCTGCCCCGAAGCGGGGCTGCTTTGAGCCCCGGGCCCCGGAGGGTGTCAAGCACACCCCGTTCCCATGGCTACTGTGGGCCGTGACGTCAGCTGACCTGCCCGGCGGCGATCTCCCTTGCGACGGGGGGGAGGGAGGGTTAAGCGGCCCCCTTGGTGCCCCTCACTCCGACCCGCAGCCCCGGCCCTCTCAATACCCCGTGCCCCCTACCCGCACCCGCCCCGCGCTGATCTCTCCCGAACCCGGCCCCACCCGCCCCGCACCAGGGCAGCCGCATCCCTCGTGGGCGCCGCCCGCCCTGCCCCGGCTCTGGCCCCCGCACCCGGGCTCCGGGGTCCTCGACCCCCCGGGGAGGAAGCGGGGGGATCGCTGGGCTCCGCGCTACCCACTTGGACGAACAGTCATGGCAGCTGGAGCTGGCGGGGAGCGGCCTTTCCCGCAGCCCCCCTCAAGCCCCCCGCTTTGCACCCACGCAGGGACCCCCGCGGGGGGGGGGGGGCAGCTGGCTCTGGGCTGTCAGTAGCCTTGTGTTTCCAGCCCTGCCCAGAGCTGCGCCAAGGCCCTGCCCCAGGCGGCTTGTTGGCCCGGGGGTGACGCTCACCTAGGGGGGACCCCATCCCAGCCCAGCGCCCCCAGTCCTGTGGGACCTCCCAGGACGAGGCCGGTCCCCTCCAACGGGAAAGGGATTTCAGTCCCGATCTATTTGAATTTTTAAAAGGCCGTGAGCCCAGCCCACTAAAACTCGGGGGCCGCCACTGGTTGGGCGGCCAGAGCCGCTAAAAATTCAACTGGGCATGGGGGACAAATCATAAGAAAACAGGGTGTGCACGTGTCGAAGGGCCAAACAAGTGCTCCCTGGGGAGACACCGAGCAGAGCACGCCGACAGGCCGCAGGGGTCTGGACCCCGCACCGCTCCGACCTGGACCAGCACCAGAACCGGGCTGCGCCGGGCCGGCGAGACGCTGCCGGGGTCCGCGGGGACTGCGGAGGCTCCGGCCTGGCCCGGCCCTCGGTGTCCCCGGGGCCAGCGGCTTCCGTCACCCGCAGCACTGGCTCCCGGGTCCGGTCCTGGTGTGGCAGTGATTTCAAGTCCCGGCTCGGGTCCCTCTAGCGAGCGCGGGGGAAGCTGCTGCCTACGATGTCATTTCGCAGTGGAGGGTTCGAGCCCCGCCAGGGCCGACTTGTTCTGCCGCTCCCCGGGCAGCGCGGGACCGCCGCGCCCCGCAGCCCCCGCCCCGGGGGAGTCTCCCCCGCGGGGCCAGCACAACCCGCCGGGGACGTAGATGCGGGGCACAGGCTGGGTCCCTGCGCTCGGGGCTGGAGCTAGTTCCCGGCACCGACAGCCGCGGGCACGAGGCGAAGCTCGGGGCTTGGCGGGCACCTCTCGCCGCTCCCGCCGTCGCCCGGTCCTGGCTGTTCACCCCCTCCGCTATCATCAGGTCCGTGGTTTCCAGCCCTGCCCGAAGCTCCGCTAAGCCACCGGGAGCAACTTGCGGGGCCTGTCCCGCCTCCCGATCCCCCGGGACCTGAGCCAGGCCGGTGCTGGGGAGCGAGGGCAGCAGTGCGGGGGGTGTGGAGATGCCCGGGGGTGATGTGGGCGGAGGGCAGCGTGCTGCATGGCTGGGCACCCATCCTGTGCCTCGGGCACCTCCTTAGACATGGGACATCGGCAGAACCAGCACATGAGGAGCTCAGCACCTTCTCCCCAGACTGGAGGTGCTGGGAGCTGTGCGGAGCCGAGTGTGCTCGCAGAGCGGGTCTAAGATGCCTGACAGAGCCGGGACGGCTGCTTTCCACGTGTGCGGGGGAGTCCCGAGAGGCAGAGAAAGGGGCTGCGGAGGCTGGGACGGAGCCAGGCCGTGAGCGCTGTGCTCCGGGCGCAGCCGTGCGGGGGCCGACTGTGTGCAGAGCACCATTTGCAGTCAAGTGGGACAGACATCATCGGCAGTGACAGCCCTGCGTTTCCTAGGCTGGGCTTATGGTGAAAAGGTGTTTGCAGCCCTCAAGAGAGACTTCCAGTGTCTGCTGTGTGCGGCACTGGTTCATAGCCCAGGAACCTGCTCTGTACAGAGGATCTGGAGACTTCAGCCCTGCCCAGCTGGCTCCTAAATCCACTTGGGGAAGCAGGTGAAAGTCAGAACTCTCATCTTTATTCTGGCAGCCTGGGGGCCACATCAGCCTAGGCCCCCCATGGATAGAGAGCCAGAGGCAGCCCCCAGCCCTGGGCTTGCTGCCCAGCCCCACTGCACAGGTCACATGTGAAGGTCAGGGAGGCAGGAGCAGCTTCCAACAGCAAAGGCCTGGGTTTGATGTAACCACGACCCAGTCTCCAGCCAGACCCTGGCCCCTGCATCCCAGCCCAGCCCAGCTGTGGACAGTGTCCCTGGAGTCCCGTGGGTCATGGCAGAGATGCAGTGCTGGTAACTGCTTCTGTCTTTGACTGCCTCCTCAGCTCTTTGAGGCTTTGGTGGTCACTGTATGACCTAGAAAACAAGTGCAATGAGCCTGTGACTTGCCATCCCAGGTGCACAGGTCCATTTCTTGGCACAATCAGAGCCTGTGGGCTTCCCCTTCCACTGGGGCATGGGGGAGTGCAGATGCCAGACTCAAGCTTCCTCCTTCCTTGGAAGAGGGAGGAGAGAACAAGGCAGAATTCAGCTCACAGCATTGCTCTGAAGTGAGCAGGGTCTTGCCCAAGACCGACAAGACCACCCAGCCATCCCTCACCTGGAATCCCCTCCACCCTAAAGCTGCAGGGGCAGTGCACAGGTAGGTCCTCATCTGCCCTGCAGCTACCTCTGGCACATGGCTGGGCATCCTCTCTGTCCCAGCTGCTGCCCGCGCAGTCGTGGGCCAGGATTTGCTCTGGGATACTGAGGATCCCTGCACCCAGCCATGCACCACAACACAGGGGCCTGGACACACAGTAGCCTAGAACCCCACTCCAGGCCTGCACCCCTCTGCTCCTGGGTGCACCAGCTCCTCCCGGAGGGAAGAAATGTTCCCACAGGCTAAAGCAGCCCCAGACCATGCTGATCTGCAGCTCAGTGCAGCCTGCACACTGGCCTGGAGAAGCTCTGCGCTACCTTGGGGTGGGGGGAAAGGATCTACCCTCATGTCGGGAGTCAGGGTAGCAGGCAGTCCTGGTGCAGGCCCTCACCTAGGATGACCAGGAGGACATCCTCCTGCAGCATCTGCCCCAGAGCCACATGGTGGGTACGAAAGAAGACACTGCTGGCGTCACTGTGGGAGGGGGTGAAGGTGTAGTTCAGGGTGAGGTTGAAGGTCCTGTCCGTGTTGCTCTGGGGGCTGGAGCGGCTGGAGCCCTCCTGGACCAGCCTGTCTCTCAGTCACTCCACATCCACATCCTTGGGGAAGAACCCCCTAACATGGCACAGGAGGGAGGTCTTAGTATGGGCTACGCCTGATTCTTTTGGGATGGAGATCTTCGGGTCAGCTGGAAAGTAGGGAGTCACTGAGCACATTTGGACTTAGGATTTAAGACTTGGGACATGTGCCATCCCCCACCCTGGATTTGGCTACCACTGAGGCCCTGAGGCCATGTGGGGTCTGGGCTCTGTCTTAGCCCAGATGCTCAACTGACAGACCCCACAGGCAAGTGTCACCATGGCCGTGCGGGTCTCAGGGCCTGGGAGAAGTCAGCACTGCCTGTGTCTGGCAGCAGGAGATTCTGCCTCCCCAAGCTAGCAGCGAATGCCAGGGCATCTGCCCACTGTATAAGGCTTCCCACTGCTCCCAGGGCAAGACAGTTGGCCCTGCCTGTGGCTGGGCTTGGACATGGCTACAGCAAACAGTCCATCCAGCTCTGCAGAGCATTGCTTATTCACCACCTCAGTTGCATGTGGCGCAGGTCTGTGTTCTTGTGTGCCTCATCCACCCATGGTCAGCCCCAGCACAGCCCCCGCCATGCTGTGGGCCCATCTCTGCTCCTCACCGAGCAGGTGCAGGGTGGTTTCTCCCTCATGCTTCTGCATCCCGTACCCCACAACACACCAGTACAAGCCCCCATCGGGCACGGTCAGTGTGGCAAGCGACAGGGAGGCACCTTCTCTCTGCAGCTCTTTCTCCAGCAGCAGGCTGGCTCTGGGCTGAGCCTGGCTCTTGCCATGTTTGTACCAGGACAGCTTGTGGTCCCAGAAATATCACATCACCCGCAGGGAGTCCAAGGCCACCGGCCCCCCGACATCGAACCGGCACTGCAGCAGGGCCCCCAAGCTCACAGGGGCCGTGGAGGAGGGCGCCGTGGTCACCTGCAGCTGGGAACCTGCCCAGGGGAGAGGAAGCAGCCGTGAGATCCCGTAGGGCTGGGCTGGCATAGAGGAGAGGCTGCCCAGGACGGCACAGCCCACTGCAGGGACCTGGTGCAGGGAGATGGGGGCTGGGGGGCAGGGGCCTGCTGGGCTCGGGGTGACGGGACTTCACCCCCACACGTTGAACTGCCCCATCTCCCTCACCCACACACTCCTCCCACGGGGTTTGGCCAGGCTGCCCTAGGGCTGAACACCTGCCCCAGCCCCCGGTTGCCCCCACACCCGCACCAGGGGAGCAGTGGGACTGGGACAGATGGTGTGGGGCAGGAAAGAGTGGAGAAAGGAGGAAGGCCGCGAGAAGGAGTAGGCTACCCAGGCACTGCACCCAGGGCTGCATCTTTCCTTCTGTTTCACAGATTCCTTGTACCCTGCAGCTAAATTGGATTCCCAGGAACTTCTCTCTGGCTTTCGCTTTTACTTGGGAAGGGGCCAGGCCCCACCCTGGAGTCAACAGGAAAAGGCTCCATCCTGTTCCATAAGCTGAAATGGGTCTGGGACCTGGGCAAGGCCTAGCTCATGCCCTTCTCCACAGCCCCGTGGCTCTGAGGAGCACCCGTGGACTGCCCTGTCCTGGTAACAGGAGCCCGGGGCAGTCTTGGGGCTGGGGACTCTGGGCATCCTTGTCTGGGGTCTGCTCCCAGAGCACCTGTCCTGCCCATGCTCACATCCCGGCTCCACCAGGCGAAGCTCATGTGCAGATCCAGGGTGTCCCGGGTGGTGGGAGAGGAGCCAGTGTGTGGGGCCAGGCACCAGCTCCATCCTGCTCCCCGGGTGCGCAGCTGGGGCGGAGAAACATGTCGGGGTCCCGGTACTGCTTCTCGGGGCTCTGCCTACACCACCCCGCTGCTCTATGCTGCAGCTGGGACTTCCCTGTGCACAGAAGAAACCCAGGGTGAGAGGAAGCAGCAGGACGGGCTGGACTTGCTTGGCACAGTCTGAGTGCAGACAGGAGCCGGGAGGAGCCCGTGGGCCGACCCAGAGAATCATAGAATCACAGAATCATAGAAGTCGGGTCAGAAGGGACCTTGTAGATCTTCAGGTCTGACCCCCTGCCTGGGCAGGAAGAAAACTGGGCTCAAGTGACCCCAGCCGGGTAGGCATCAAGCCGCTTCTTAAAGCCCCCCAGGATAGGAGCCAGCACCACTTCCCTTGGAAGTCGGTTCCAGATCCTAGCCGCCCTGACTGTAAGGTAGTTCCTACGGATGTCTAATCTGAACCTACTCTCCAACAACTTGTGGCCGTTATTCCTTGTTATCCTGGGGGGCGCTAAGGGAAACAAGGTCTCCCCCAAACCCTTCTGGTCCCCCCTAGTGAGTTTATAGACGGTCACCAGGTCCCCCTCAGCCTTCTCTTGTGGAGGCTGAACAGGGTCAGGTCCCTTAGCCTCTCGTTGTAGGGTCTGCCCTGCTGTCCCTGGATCATGTGGGTGGCCCTCCTCTGGACCCTCTCCATGTTGTTCACATCCCTCTTGAAGTGGGGTGCCCAGACCTGGACACAGTACTCCAGCTGTGGCCTGACCAGTGTCGCGTAGAGGGGGAGGATCACCTCCTTGGCCCTACTTGATATGCACCTGTGGATGCACGATAGGGTCCAGTTAGCCCTGCCGACCATGACCTCGCATTGTTGGCCCATGTTCATCTTGGAGTCAGTGATGACTCCAAGATCCCTTTCTGCCTCCGTGCTCTCAAGAAGGGAGTTTCCCATCTTATAAGTGTATTGCTGGTTACTACTGCCCAAGTGCATCACCCTGCATTTGTCTGTATTGAAACTCATCCTGTTTTTGTTAGCCCATCCCTGCAACCGATCCAAGTCTTGCTGAAGTCTTTCCCTCCCTGCTAGCGTGCCCACCTCACCCCAAATTTTGGTATCATCAGCAAATTTGAACAGGTTGCTTTTCACCTCGTCGTCCAAATCACTGATAAAGAAATTGAACAGCGCGGGTCCAAGGACCGAGCCCTGGGGGACTCCGCTGCCCACTTCCCCCCGGGTCGAATATGACCCGTCCACCACCACCTTCTGCGTACGACCCTTCAGCCAATTCGCAATCCATCTGACCATGTAGGCATCGATGCCACAGTCACTTTAGTTTTCAAATGAGGATGGGGTGGGAGACAGTGTTGAAGGCCTTGCTGAAGTCCAGAAAGACTACATCCATGGCGACACCTGCATCCAATGCTTTTGTGACCTGATTGTAAAAGGCAACCAGGTTGGTCTGACATGACCTCCCCCTCATGAAACCGTGCTGGTTGCCGTTGAGCATCATCCCCGATGCTCCAGGCTGCACTCCAGCAAAACCAGGCAGAAAGAGCAGGGGGTGTAGTGGAGGTTTCCTTCCTTCAGATACCAGAAGTTTCTTGAACATGAAACTATCAGTGCTCTGAAAAAGCTCCAGAGTGCTTGATCGTCTTGGCCTTGCCAGGGCGTCCTGGCTGCTGTGGAGGTTTAAACAGCGAAGGAAATGTAGAGTTGCACCGAGGGGGCAGATCACGATTCCTGCCCCTCACACACACCCCGTCCCTGAATGACAGACTCACTGCAAGGGCTGGAGGGCAAGAGGATTTCTCTTGCTGTGTTTTGTGAAGACTGAGTAGGATTCTTGTTCTGTCATTTAAAGTAAGTGGTAAGTATTTAATATGCTTTCAAAACTGGGCTCTGCCCAGGACATCTTCTGTCTATGCCAGTGATCAGCCAGGAAATGGAAACGCTCTTGAGTAAAATGTTTTTCCAACACAAACATCTAGGCACCAGAATACTTTTGTCCTTTATACGTACACACACATATTATACGCTATGTATTATATATGGATGTCACAGATAGTTTATGGGGCACTCACCTTAAGGGTGTCCTAGTCGGGATGTGTCTGAATGTGTGAAGAGGACCGTCCCAGCAGGCACCCCTGACCGGGAGCTCCCACCCTTTTGTCCCAGTTGGCCGAGGTACTTATAGTTCATGTGGTCCCCAGCCGGGAGTCAAGACTGAAACCTCAGTGAGGAGCCTGGGAAGATGCAGCCTGGGGATGGGCTGGGGGCTGCTGTCCTCCCAAGGGCAGTGGAGGCAGTGCGGAGGGACGAGGGTCGGCGAGCTGGCAGCGTGGTCCCACCTGTGGGGGCCTATTGAAGCCTTCACAAGTGGCTGGAGGTCTGTGCAGTGCTGGAGGATCGAGCAGGAGAGAGCAATCCCTGGAATGAGCCCTCAGAGCTCGTGAGCCAGCTTCACAAACCCCTTCAGGTGAGCACATAGCTCACAGAGCCCAGAGAGCAGGATGCCGACTGCTGCTGCGTTTGGAAACATGGGGTCAGTAAAAGAGTGGGATAAACCCTGCATGAGTGCCGGGGAAAGGACTGTGGTGCAACAGTATCAGCTTGGGGGAAAGAGATGCAGCAAGGGAGAGTTCCCAAGGCACCTGAGGGGGCTGAGACTCGGGGAGGCAAGGCCTGAGGGGAAGCCTCCACGTGCAACTGCCAAAAGGGTGAGTGAGACAAAAGGAGCTGCCTGGCCTGCCTGGGGGTGAGTGCTTTGAAAGAAGGGGAAGAAAACGGAGGGGGCCAGGTGTGAGATAACCACCCAGGAGAAACTGCCCCTGCCACCAGTTCTGGGTGGGGAGAGTTTCTGCAGGTGGCTCCTGCCCAGCACATGCAGCTCTGGCTCCAGCTCCCAGCCACCCTCACACATTCACAGCAGTTTAGTGCTGGAAGGGACCTCGTCAGCTCATCGGGTCCATCCACCCCCTGCTCTGGGCAGGAAAGACTGCTTCTCTCAAATAACCTCAGCAGGTTGTGTGTCTAGTCTCTTTTTAAAGATCTCCAAGGTAGGTGCCCCACCCAGTCTGCCTGCCCAGCATAATGAGCAGCCCCTGTGGGCAGGCGAGGTGTGCAGAAGGTGGCCAGGAGCTGGAGCCAGAGCTGACTGCTCAGCAGAAGCCTTTGGGCTGAGGCTTCCACCCACCGGCAGTGGTGTGGCAGGGTGCAGCGTGGCCGAAGCCTGAGCCCAGCTGGAGGTGTGGGGAGCGGGGGAACATCCCACCAGCTTCAGTCACAGCGGGAACTGCCCTGCCAGGTGCTGCCGATAGCTGTGGCTGGGGCTCACAGGAGCGTGGCGGGCTGCCTTCGTGGGAGTGGGGGAGGCTCAGCCCCATGTGGAGCACGGCCGTGCTGCTGAGGGTCCAACCGGTGCCTGCAGGTCCTGCTTCTTCAGGCTCCTCTGGGGTAACAGCTGGCTCAGCTCTTACCAGCTCCTTCTTTGTGGTCCCTCGCTGGTCTCTCCTGAGTCAGCCGTGCTGCCCCTTTTATCCCCCTCCAGGTGACCCAAGGGGCCAATCAGGGGACATGGAGGGTGAGTCTCTGGGGCCTGATTGGTGAGGAAAGGGAATCCCAAGTCCTCCAATCATGTTTTGCCCTTTCGAAACCCCTGGGCTAGGTCACTGCCAGCCAGCCCCTCACAGCTGTAGGACTCTTCATCCGGCACATGGCTGGGGGCGGAGGTGTGGATCCTGTGAGGGTCTGAGATCCCCAGGGGCCTTCACTTCTTCTTCCTTGCTCTCTTTCCCAGCCAGGTCATTGCCAGCTGCCTGGGGTAGGATCCTGATAGAAGGTGCTGCATGGACTCCGGCTGCCCAGGCACCAGGGCCTGCAGGCAGGAGACATCCCCCATGCCCAGAGGCCGCGGATGACAGGCTGCAACAGGTGGGAGTGGCAGGTCAGTGAGCAGCCACTATCCCTGGGCACCAGGCACATGCCCACCCATTGCGCCAGCTGGCATGAGCCCTTCTCCTTCCAGTCTCTGCGGTGGGCTCCCATCACACACCCAGGCTAGCACCAGGGGTGTCCTGTTGTACAAAGCCTCCAGGAGGCCCTGATACAAGGGGGCAGGCAGGGCCAGGGGATCACAGCCCCTCTGGGCTAAGCTGAAGTGACAGGCGGGTCAACTCCCCTATAGACCCACCACAACCAGAACCAGAACAGGGACCACGACAAGGCTCCTTATCCAGGAACCACCAGGCTTTTCCTGTCCCCACCCCACACTTACCGCTGCTCCTCTCGATGGGGGTCTCCAGGGTGAGGTGTCCCACACGGCAGATGTACTCTGCCCCCTTGTCCCGGGATGTCCAGCGGGTGAGTCTGGTCTCCTGCTGGAAGCTCTTCCCGTCCCGTGCCAGGACGGCCGTGCCGGGCTCCACCCTGCACTCAGTCGAGTCCCGCAGGATCACAGCAGTGTCCTCCCCCTTGCCCCTCCGCAGCCAGGTCACGCTCAGCTCCCCCGGGAAATGCCCCGCGATGCGGCAGCTCAGGATGACTCCCTTCCCCTTGGCCATGGACTCAGACTGGGAGATTTCGGACACGTCCGGGGGCCGCAGGAGACCTGGGGAAGGGAAGAGGCAGAGGCAGGGACAGGCCCCGTCAGGGGAGCCGCGGCCTGGCAGGGGCTGCTCCCCGGCCCCTCACACACCACACAGACCCCACACCCCTGCAGCGGGGCTGGGACCCCAGGACACGGCCCCTCCTCACCCGCGGCCCTCAGGCTGAGCTCTCTCTCGCTCGCGGGCTCTCCGGGGCCGTGCTGGACGCACACTCGCACTCGCAGCTCCGGCCGGGTCAGGCTCCGGCTGGGCACTCTCCAGACGCTCGTCGCGGTGAACGTGCCGTCCGCGTTCTTGTCTATCTGCGTGGGGTCTTCCCCCCAGCTCCCGGCCCCATCCCAGCCCCACTGGATCGGGGGCACCTCCCTGGGGTAGAAGTTGTGGAGCTGGACAGCAAACGGCACCTTGTCGCGGGGGTCCCACTCTGGCAACACCTGGATCTCAGACACTTGTGGCCAGGCTGTGGGAGACAGCAGGGGGGTTAGTGCAAGGGACTGACGTGATCCTGCTTGGGGGAGATGGATGGTTGCCCCCCCGGTGCTGTGGGGCTGGGGCAGTGCAGGGAGTGCTGGGTGAGGCTTGTCGTCAGCGCACGCTTGGCAATTTCAGAATCCTGGCGGGTGTTGAGCTGTCCCCTGACCCATCTTTCTGTGACAGCATCAGGCCCTGGTCACACCTGTAGGTGGAAGCAGCAGGGTTGGGCACTCACCCCACACCCGGATCTCCGGGGACACTCGCTCCTCTCTGATCCGTTCGGCCTCGTGGAGGAAGACGCACCGGACCCGCGCCCCGTCGTCCTGCAGCGTGGGGGTGAAGGTCAGGGAGGACGTGAGGCAGGTCCCAGCTCTCTCCTCGGTCACTCTCCAGCCCGGGGGGAGGGCGGGTAACAGCAGCTGGTGCTCGGGGCTCTCTTGGTCCATGTCACTCTCAAATGCCATTCTGTCCTTGCTGTGGATCCACTCCCACAATGTGACTGCATCCTCTGGAAATGTCCCCGCCATGGAGCAGCGCAGGGTCACCTCCTGGCCCAGCAGGCACCGCTCTGGCCCCTGCACCTCTGCGACATTGTAGGATACGGCCCAGCCCGGGGGCCCAGGCTGACACGCAGGATGAATCAGCCAGGAATCATCTGGAAGACACCTCCGGTCTAAGCTGAGAGCTGGGAGCTCTGGAGGTGAATCCTTCCCTGGGATGGGGCAGGTCTATGGCAGGAAAGGCCCCTCCCCCCATCCCCAGGGTACCTCGCTGCCCACCTCCCACCCTCTCTCGCCCATCCCCTCCTGTTGTGGTTATGCAGCCCAAAAGCAATTTCCAGTGCTACCTTCGCTCCTCTTCTTCCAGAAGTTAAATGTTCTGAAAGCTCCTACTCGCCTTGCAGCCACCGAGGAAGCTCTAATCAGAGTGGTGGCAAGAGTCATTGCTGCGCCTGGTAGGAGGAGGAGAGAACAAGGCAGAGTTCAGCTGGCAGCACCTCTCTAAGGGCAAAGCAAGGTTTTACTTGAGACCCCCAAGTCAGCCCCACCCAGGATCCTGGGAAGCTGCAGGGGCAGGGCACAGGCACTATCCTCATCGCCCCTGCTGCCTTTTTTTTTTTTTAATATTTCTGGATAGTTAGATACATCCCTAAACTTACCGGTCTTCAAGACAAAACTAGTTTCACAAACATGCAGCCGTTACAAAACTCGCTCTCACACACCTCCGCACCCTCGCACACATTACAATAGTCACACCTGTGCTCCTGCACACTACTCTGCGTTCCTTTCACCGTTAGATTTGCACTTTCCCTTTGTTCCTGCCCCTGGACACTAGTCTTTAGCCTTTAGCTCATGTCACAGTCGCTGGTGTTCTCACTGTTGCTGTCGTCCCCATCGCTGTCGCTCTCCTCATCGGCGCTGTCACTTGACTTGGTCAATGCGCTTTCTTCCTCTTGGTTTCTACTGCCTAGCCAAAGGGAGCGGGCATTGAAATCACGTGCCAGGGTTTTTTTGCCAAACAGTGCTGGCCACCTCTTCTCTGTCCTCTCTTTCTGTTTCCTGGTAGTGGCACTGCAGCTCGCTCGTCCCATTCCCGCACAGTGCTCGACTGAGAGCTTTGCCTGCCTGTACATCGGGGGTCCCTGGTCTTCCACAGGGCACTTCTCACGCAGGGGATGAAATGGTCAAAAGGGGGTTCTTGTGGTCCCCTGGTCTTGGTCAGGTGCCCGTACAGCGCCACTTCTCTAGTCATCAGCCTGACCCCTGTCCCTCCCAGCCGAGCCGGTTTACCTTCTTCCACCCCCCCGGCATATGAACAGAACCACAGGAGAGGTTCGGTGGTCTCTGTTTGGCCTTGGATATGCTCCCACATGGCCTGACACCCGTCGTGGGGAGCAGGTCCCAGGTTGACAGTCTGTTTCTCACTATGACCAGTTCCTGCATCTCGTTGTGGACGGTCATCTCCCCTGCTTCTACCACTGGTGCATGGCCTGGGCGCCTTTATGTCAGGTTGTGGTCATGATCCCAACTCCCCGGCCTGCCCAGCAGAAGTGCTCACCCCAGTCTGCCCTGTCCTCAACATAACACACAGGTAGACTTAGGTCTACATCATGTCCACATCCTTGAGGGAGAACCCCCCCCACCCTGCCCATGGCACAGGGGGCAGGTCTCTGTGTAGGCATGAGGATTGTATGTTGTATTGGTTGCTGGGATGTTTTATGCTGCAAGGGTTTCTCTGGATGGGTTTTGTTCTGACACAGTAAGTGTTAATGGGTGGGTTGCAGAGGGGCTGGGGGTGGCCTGCCTCCTTGCTCTCTACCCTCTCCCGGGCTCAGCTTCTCTACCTTTTCTTCTCTTCCTGCAGAAGTAACTGGATGCAGCAGCTGGGGCTCCTCCTTTGATTACAATCACCAGGATGGCTCCACCTCCAACCACGATCAGCATCCCCTCTATGGGTCCAACCCCGGAACCAGTCGGACCCACTGGTGCAGTTGCTAACAGGAGGAGAAAACAAGGCAGAGATCAGCTTGTAGCATCACTCTGAAACAAACAGGGTCTTGCCAGACACCCCAGATCCAACCCCCACCCACAATCCCCAATTCCCTCCAGCTGCAGGGGCAGGGCATGGGAAAGGCCTCATCTCCCTGGTGGCTACCTCTGGCACACAGCCTGGCATCCTTTGTGCCCCAGCTGCTGCCCTCGCAATCATGGGCCAGGGTTTGCTCTGGGATGCTGGGAATCCCTGCAGCCGCCCATGGGCTGGGAATGCAGGGGCCTGGATGCAGCAGCCCAGGAAACCCCTCCAGGCCTGCGTCCCTCTGTTCCTTGGTGCTGCAGCTCCTCTGGGAGGGAAGGAGCGTTCCCGCTGCCTAATGCAGCCCCTGACACACTGGTGTGCAGCTCAGCGGTGCCTGAATACTGGCCTGGAGCAGCTCTGTGCTACCTCAGGGAGGGGGCAAGGGAACTACCTCCATGTTGGGAGTGAGGACAGCAGGCAGGTCCCAGTGCAGGCTCTCACCCTGTGTGTACGCGGGGACTTGTTCCTCCAGCGGCTGCTCCAGAACCTCATGGTGGACGTGGTAGGAAAAGTTGCTGCTAGCCATGGAGGAGGGCGCCGTGGTCACCTGCAGCTGGGAACCTGCCCAGGGGGGAGGAAGCAGCTGTGAGACCCCGTGGGGCTGGACTGGCGCAGGGGAGAGGCTGCCCAGGACAGCACAGCCCTATAAGGAGACCTGGTGCAGGGAGATGGGGGGCTGAGGGGCAGGGGTCTGCTGTGCTCGGGGCGACAGGACTTCACCCCCACACGCTGAACTGCCCCCTCTCCCGCTCCCGCACACTCCTCCCGCAGGGTTTGGCCAGGCTGGCCCAGGGCTGCACACCCGCCCCAGCCCCCGGCTGCCCCCACACCCACACCAGGGGAGCAGCGGGACTGGGACTTACCGTGTGGGGCAGCAAAGAGGGGAGAAAGGAGCAGGGCCACGGGAAGGAGCAGGGTGCCCAGGCACTGCCCCAGGGCTGCATCTTTCCCTCCTTTCTTCCAGAGTCCTTGTCCCTGTGAAGCTAAAATGGATCCCAGCAGCTCCTCTCTGGCTTTCACTTTCCCTTGGGAAGGAGCCAGGCCCCAGGCTCCAATCAAGCGGACGGGGCTCCCTGGGAACTGGACCAGACCCAGCTCCTGCCCTTCTCCACAGCCCCGTGGCTCTGAGGAGCGGAGGGGAGAGTCCGTCCAGGGCCTCCCGTGCCCTGGTAGCAGGAGCCTGGGGCAGGCTCAGGGCTGGGGGGCTCTGGGGATCCCGGCCCCTCCTGTTTCTTCTCTGCTCCCAGGGTCTCACTGCTCCCCAACAGCCCAGACCCACAGCCCCGGGCAGGAGAAAGGCTGCACAATCTGTGCTACCAGGGGCCGTGTGAAGTTTGGGAAGTGGTTCCCCGGCTCCTCCAGGTCTTAGTGTTCCTGGACCCCTGGCCACCATGGAGGGGGTGTCCTCTGCTTCTGCTGGTCTCCACACCCCTCTTTGCACTTGTACAGCCCATCTCTGACATGTCCTCCCTGAGCGGCGACAGCGAGGCGTCTCTGCTGTCCAGCTCTGTCTCCAGCAGGCTCCCCCCAGGCTGGACCTGGTCCTTTCCCCAGTCTGATGTGCTATCGTGTCCTCCCAGTAATATGAAGTCACCTTGCAGGGCTACTGCCCCCCAGCATTGACCAGCACTGCAGCAGGGTCCTGAGTCATGGCCTGGGAGGAGGTGCCATGATCCTCTGCAGCTGGGAACAGGCCCAGGGGGAGGAAGCAGCTGTGGGACCCCACAGGGCTGGGCCGGGAAGAGGGGAAGGGCTAGAACCTGGTTTCACCCAGAGAGTTGCTGGGTTTCATCCATGGGATGGGTGCCTGCTATACTGAAAGTGCCTTGGTTTGGGGGTAGCTAATAGCACCCCGAAACTGTCCCCACTTATGGGCCAAGAAAGGCTCCCCCAGAGCCGAGCCGTTCTCTGCAAGCATGGGAGCACTGGGATTTCTCTGCTCCAGGCGCGTTCACAAGGTGGCACCCGGCTGTCCCTGCCCCGGGGCTGAACACGGCCACCACAGCCCAGCCCTGCCACCCCTCGCCCCAGCAGAGCAGGGGTCGGCACTTACCTGCTGTCCCCAGGAAGAGCAGAGGCAGGAGCAGGTTGATCAGAGTCACCATTTCCTCTCCTGCTTGGCAGCGTGGATCCCTGCACCATCCCTTTGTGCTTTCACCTTCCTTGTGTCACATTGAGAGGCTGGGAGAAGGGGCCAAGGTCCAAGGTGAAGCTGGAGCTGCTCCTGCCCCACCCCACAGGGCAGCAGGAGCTGGAGCAGCCCTGCCCATGGCCCTGGGCAGAGCAGGGGAGGGTCAGCCCTGAGCTCTGCATGGTGTGTGGGGCCCCCTCTGCTCTCTACGGCTGGAGGGAAACAGCAGAGGGGCTGTGTGTCACTTGGGGTCTGGTCCCTCAGCACCAGCTCTGTGTCCCAGGACCCCCAGCTGTAGTGGGTGTGGAGGCCCTCCCTGCCAGGCTAGCATGACCACCCATCCCTAATTGGCTGGGACAGTCCTGGAACAGCAAACTAAACTCCTGGTCCCAGGCTGCATGACTGGGAGAGCATTTGTCCCAGATCAGCAG
Source organism: Alligator mississippiensis (assembly GCF_030867095.1). Lineage (NCBI taxonomy): Eukaryota > Metazoa > Chordata > Crocodylia > Alligatoridae > Alligator > Alligator mississippiensis. Next base: position 3,321,435 of record NC_081827.1, on the reverse strand, counting down.
TATTGTGCAGGGAACTGCAGGAAACAGCAGGTTTCCCCTTGCAGGCGGGCAGTGTTCCTGCCCTCCTGGGGTGCCAGGAGTGGGACGCAGGTGTGTCATGTTCATCTGCCCACCCGCTTATGTTTATATAGCTGGGAATACTGCCAGGCAGTGTGGAGAGCAGCTGGACATGGGGTGCAGATCCAGGCCCCCACAGCGAGGGAATGGGGCAGGGGCTGCTGCCCAGCCAGGGTGGTGCATGGAGCAGGACAGAGCTATGTGTGGCACGTCCTGGGGGTCCTGGTCACGGAGGAAGTAGCTCCTTGATGTTTTGCACACTACAGGGGGAGGAAAAGAGGGGAAGTGCCCGTCCAGATCCCTGTGTGATGGAGGTGGATGGTGGCTGCCTGCTGTGGGCTCAGGACTCCCCACCTTGCTGCCTTCCCCCAGGAGCCCTGCGCCACAAGGGTGATGCACCTCCTACATGCCCAGCAGCTGTGGGGGTGGCAGAGGCATGGTTGCTTACAGCAAAACCTGTGCTCCCCACCAGGGCTTCCCCTCCCCTCCAAAAGGGGTGGTTGGATTTAGTCTGCAGACCCTCCTTTCTCCCAGAGAGCTGAGGGCCTGGTGCAAGGGGTCACAGGCCCCCTGTGCTGGACTGAGTGACAAGCAGGTCTTCCCAGCTCCTCACACATGACACAGACCCAACACCCCTGCAGCGGGGCTGGGACCCCAGGACACGGCTGCTCCTCACCCGCGGCCCTCAGGCTGAGCTCTCTCTCGCTCGGGGGCTCTCCGGGGCCGTGCTGGACATGCACTCGCACTCGCAGCTCCAGCCGGGTCAGGCTCTGGCTGGGCACTCTCCAGACCCTCGTGGCGGTGAACGTGCCGTCCGCTTTCTTATCTATCTGCATGGGGTCTTCCCTCCAGCTCCCGGCCCTGTCCCAGCCCCACTGGATCGGGGGCACCTCCCTGGGGTAGAAGTTGTGGAGCTGGACAGCAAACGGCACCTTGTCGCGGGGGTCCCACTCTGGTAACACCTGGATCTCAGACACCTGCGGCCGGGCTGGGGAGGCAGTGGGGGTGTTAGCAATCCCCAGCTCCATCCTACTCCAACAGCAGCAGGCCCTGGCCACACCTGGAGGTGGTATTGGGGCGCTGGGCACTCACCCCACACTTGGATCTCCAGGAACACTCGCTCCTCTCTGATCCGTTTGCCCTCGTGGAGGAAGACGCACCGGACCCGTGCCCCGTGGTCCTGCACCATGGGGGTGAAGGTCAGGGAGGACGCGAGGCTGGTCCCAGCTCTCTCCTCGGTCACTCTTTAGCCCAGGGGGAGGGCGGGGAACAGCGGCTGGTGCTCGGGGCTCTCTTGGTTCTTGTCACTCTTAGCCACCATCCTGCCTTGCTCTGGATCCTTTCCCATGTCACAGCCATGTCCTTGGGGAACGTCTCCTCCGTGGAGCAGCGCAGGGTCACCTCCTGGCCCACCAGGCACTGCTCTGGCTTCTCCAGCTCTGAGACAGAGTAGGGGACTGCCCAGTCTGGGTCAGAGTAGTGAACACACAGGACATGGGTCACTGTGGGATCATTTGAGAGACATGTCCAATTTGAACCCACGGCTGGGATATGTAGGAGTGAAGCCTCCCAGAGTAACAAGGAATAACGGCCATAAGTTGTTTGAAAGTAGGTTCACTCTGGCCATTAGAAGACACTATTTCACAGTAAGGGTGTCTAGGATCTGGAACCGACTTCCAAGGGAAGTGGTGCTGGCTTCCTACCCTGGGGGTCTTTAAGAAGCAGCTCAATGCCTACCTGGCTGGGGTCACTTGAGCCCAGTTTCCCTGCTGCCAAGGCAGGGGGTCAGACTTAAAGATCTACAAGGTCCCTCCCGAACCGACTTCTATGATTCTGTGATTAATTCCTTTGCTACAGAAACTGCATCTGCCCTTCTGGTAGGGTAGGCTTCTATCCATCCACTGACAACTACCTGGCTGGGGTCATATGAGCCCAGTTTTCTTCTCTGCCCAGGGCAGGAGGTCAGACTTGAAGATCCTCATTAAAAAACTAGGCAACTGTGGCATCGATGCCTACACAGTCAGGTGGATTGCAAATTGGCTGAAGGGTCGTACTCAGAGGGTGGTGGTGGACGGGTCATATTCGACCGGGGGGGGGGGGGGAAGTGGGCAGCAGAGTCCCCCAGGGCTCGGTTCTTGGGCCCGCACTGTTCAATTTCTTTATCAGAAATTTGGACGACGGGGTGAAAAGCAACCTGTTCAAATTTGCTGATGATACCAAAATTTGGGGTGAGGTGGGCTCGTTAGTAGGGAGGGAGACACTGCAGCAAGACCTGGATAGGTTGCAAGGGTGTGCTAAGAAAAACAGGATGCATTTCAATATGGACAAGTGCAGGGTGATGCACGTGGGCAGTAGTAACCGGCAGCACACTTATAAGATGGGAAACTCCCTTCTTGAGAGCATGGAGGCAGAAAGGGATCTTGGAGTCATCACTGACTCCAAGATGAACACGGGCCGACAATGCGAGGTCACGGTCGGCAGGGCTAACCGGAACCCATCGTGCATCCACAGATGCATCTCAAGTAGGGCCAAGGAGGTGATCCTCCCGCTCTACGTGACACTGGTCAGGCCACAGCTGGAGTACTGTGTCCAGTTCTGGGCGCCCCACTTCAAGAGGGATGTGGACAACATAGAGAGGGTCCAGAGGAGGCCACCCGCATGATCCGGGGACAGCAGGGCAGACCCTACAATAAGAGGCTATGGGACCTGAACCTGTTCAGCCTTCACAAGAGAAGGCTGAGGGAGGACCTGGTGACCGTCTATAAACTCACTAGGGGGGACCTTGTTTCCCCTAGCGCCCCCGGGGATAACAAGGAATAACGGCCACAAGTTGTTGGAGAGTAGGTTCAGATTAGACATCCATAGGAACTACTTCACAGTCAGGGCGGCTAGGACCTGGAACCGACTTCCAAGGGAGGTGGTGCTGGCTCCTACCCTGGGGGGCTTTAAGAAGAGGCTGGATGCCTACCTGGCTGGGGTCATTTGAGCCCAGTTTTCCTCCTGCCCAGGGAAGGGGTCAGACCTGAAGATCTACAAGGTCCCTTCTGACTCTACTTCTATTATTCTGTGATATACTTAGGTCCCTTCTGACCCTAAATCTATAAGTCTATGAATTTATGAAGCCTGCCTTATTGAGGGGCAGTCCCGGTGTAGGACAGGCTTCTCCACCCTTGCGTATCAGTTGCTTTCCACCCTTCCTGGCCCGTCCCCAACTTTGTGACCCTACAGCCCAATGGCATCTTTCCACTCTACCTTTACTTGTGTTTCTTGTGGCAAGCTCCCCAAGTTGCCCAGCACGCTGGGCTCAGAGAAGGGCACTTCTGATTGCTGGAACATTTCCACTAAAAAGGTGACAGTTGGGAGAGGCTTGCCCCATTCCTGCCTGGAGGAGGACGCAAAAAAGTCCCAGACCTGAGTGAAGCCTGCACTGTGCAGGTCCAACAGACTCTGGGAGGCGTAGTCTCCAGAGTTAATAAAAGGACCGCATGCTCAACATGCAGGGAGATGCATCAGGGGAATGGAGAAAAAGGAAGAAGGGGCTGAGAAGAGGTGAGGAATAGCTGCCCAGAGGGCAAAGCAGCTCCCAGAGAAGCCCCCAAGACACCCCTTATCAGGACTGATGTCACAGCCCATCAGTGCATGGAGCAGCACAAGGGGCACAGACCTAGCGACTGCTCGAGGAAGTCTGGGTCTGCATTCCCTGGCAGACAGCCAGAGCGCAGTGCAGAGATCACTGCATGGAGATCAGACCATGGGAGTTCCTTGAGGCGGCTCAGGTCTGCAACCCCTGGCAGACATGTGGGGCAAGGTGTAGAGATTGATGTATGAAGGATCCAGACTGGATCAGGGCTCTGGAAGCCACTTTGGGTGGCTCCAGCCCCATTTCCTGGCACGCGGCCAGGTAGCTGATGCAGGCAGCATCAGGCCAGAGAGTCCAAGAGCTGATTGAGTTCCAGCATGGCACGGGGTGGGATGGGCCTTCAACCTATCCAGACAGAAGGATGAGCCCTGTGGTGCATGAGTCAGTGCACAGGGCCACAGTGGGCCACTGCAGAGGGAGAGAGAGCCCAGGCAGCAGAAGGCCAACCCGGTAGGAGCCAGACACAACCCTACGATGACAGAAGTCATGAGCTGCTGGGGAGAGAGGTCTCCCACAGGGGAGGGAACTCTTGGGAGGAGATCCAACAGGTCCCTGCAAGGTAAGGCACATAACCCTACTCAAGAGAGGCAGGAGGACCTGAGGCCTTGTGCCTCTCCCTGAAGACTAGCAGCAAGGTCTCCCACCATAGAACTCAGGAAAAAAGCCAGATATACCTGGAAGGGGAAGCACTGCAACCACGTAGGCGGGCTACCCAGGGCAGGGGGGACACCTTGACCCTGAAGGTGAGCCCCTCCCCCTCCCCCCTTTTTGCTTGAGGCGGCGCAATGGGGGAGGTGGAGAGGAGAAAGGCGCTGAGTTTAAAGGAAGAGGCAGCACGCAGGAGAGCGATGATTATGGAGCACTTTGGAGCAGTGAGTGAATCATCTAAGGCCTTGAATACCAGCATGAAGACAGCGATTGGTGAGATGGCAGAGGGCGTGGCGGAGGAGGAGGTCGGGGAGTGGGCTACGATTGGCCGAAGAGGCAAAGTGGTGCCTTCAGAGAAGGGGAAGAGTGGTGGTACTGCCCTACCAGAAGTTTCTGGAGAGGGGGTGGCCCCGAGGCAGGAAGAGAGGTGGAGCTATGCAGGGAACAGGGATTCCACCGGGATGTTTCCAGAACCTTCCTGTCCTTTGTGGGGAAAAGGAGACCCATGGAGAACAGTGAAACTGTGTGTTAAAGCCACCCTGACTCGAGGGATTCATAGATTCATAGATGCTAGGGTCGGAAGGGACCTCAATAGATCATCGAGTCCGACCCCCTGCATAAGCAGGAAAGAGTGCTGGGTCTAGATGACCCCAGCTAGATACTCGTCTAACCTCCTCTTGAAGACCCCCAGGGTAGGGGAGAGCACCACCTCCCTTGGGAGCTCGTTCCAGACCTTGGCCACTCGAACTGTGAAGAAGTTCTTCCTAATGTCCAGTCTAAATCTGCTCTCTGCTAGCTTGTGGCCATTATTTCTTGTAACCCCCAGGGGCGCCTTGGTGAATAAAACCTCACCAATTCCCTTCTGTGCCCCCGTGATGAACTTAAAGGCAGCCACAAGGTCGCCTCTCAACCTTCTCTTGCGGAGGCTGAAAAGGTCCAGTTTCTCTAGTCTTTCCTCGTAAGAGGGAGTGAAGGGGCAGACCACTATGCTGAGAGCAGACTTCATGAACAAGATTCTGTTTGAGGAGTTGCAAGTGAACCTGAAAGATTTAAGTTGCGTGGTGGCTTTTGATAATTTCCGCCACTGGAACATTACTTTCTGGAGGAGAGAGGCGTACTCTGCCTTCTGGGCTCAGTACGCTGAAGTGGCAGACAAGGAGGAATTGCAGAGGCTGTGTTTTGAAACTGGTCAAAAGTACCGGGAGAGGGCTTTATATATCAAGATGTATTCAGATGAGCTAGAGCATGAAGATATGGGAAGGTGGCTGGAGGGGTGGGTCGAAAAGATCCTGGATATCCAGCATGTCCTGGACCAGTGGCAAATCTGGACTGGGGCCTGGAAAGCCAAAGTGGTCCTAGAAGATCTGAGACACCCCGGTGGGCTGAGGCACCTGCCCTCCCTAGTGTCCATAGAGGCCAACTGCGGATACGTGATGGAAGAGGAGCTGAGCAAGGGAGAGGGTGAGGAGACACAAATATCTGATCCAGCAGACATGGACCTGGAACTGGTTGGGGATCAGGGGAAAGAGGCTTCTTCGGTGAAAAGAAAGAAGGAACGGAGTGCAAAGCCAAAGAAAAAGCGGCTAGAGGTGGAAGGGGGAAAGGTCCAGGAGACAGAAGGGGGAGTGCTGGAAGCAGCAGTGGGAATAAGCGGGAAGATGCCTGTGAAGGAACAAAAGGTTGAGGAAGGGGAAGGGAAGGAAAGTGATAGTTACCTGAGCTCCTCTGCGATTGACCTTTTGGTCATGACCACAGGGATGCAGAAAGGTGGGGGAGACACCTCAGATTTAAGTAGCGACACAGACGACATCTGATGCAGGGTTTACTCTTCTGGAAAACAGCCCTGATGGCATTGACCGTGGCATCTTTAAATGTACGAAGTTTATGCGGGAAGCAGAGATGGGAAACAATGTCCAAAACCTTAAGGGACCTGCACACACAAGTGTTGTGCTTGCAAGAGTGCGGGATCCCATGGGGGAGGAATTATAAATATTTGGAGGAGCGATGGGGGGTTGGACCGTCGTGGTGGGGGGGTTCAAATGACAACAAATCAGCGGGAGTGGGAATGCTGGCAAGGGAAGGTGGTTGGAAAATCAAAGGCCAGCAGGTCTTGGAAGAGGAGAGACTACAGAAAGCAGTGGTGGAGGTAGAGGGCGTGGATGTGACTGTGTACAATGTCTACGCCCCAGCCGAGGATGCGGAGCGGATGGCCTTTTTGCATAAATTGGGGATGTGTGTGGGGGGTGGAGGACCGTGGATTGTGCTGGGGGATTTTAATTGCATTGTTGAAGAGGGTGGGCGAATTGGAATAGGGCAGGGAGTCGGGATGGGTAGTACGGGGAAGTGGCTGCGGGAGTGGATTAAAGACGAGGGGCTCCAGGACATTTGGGAAGGGTCAGGGGTGTTTACTAGAGTGGATCCGGGAGGACGGGGGCAATCGAGGATCGATTTTGTGCTGGTGTCGGAGGGGTTGGAGATCCGCAGGAAACGACTGATCGACGTGAGTTTCTCAGATCATCGCGTGCTGTGGGTAGAGGTGGGCATGGGGCAGGGGCTCAAACAGGGGAAAGGAGTCTGGAAACTAAATGTCTCGTTATTGGATGACCCCCAGGAATGCACTGCCTTCGAAAGTGCGTATCTCCAGTGGCAAGCCTTGCAACCCTTTTTCCCAACCCGGTGGGACTGGTGGGTAGAAATTAAGGGGCGCGTGCGAGAGTGGTTCGATGACGCGGGGAGGAGAAAGGCACGACGGAAAAAGAAGGAGTTGGCACGCTTGCAAGGAGAAGTTCAGAGATTGTGGGAAGAGTTGAAGAAGGGGGAAGCAGTGAAGAGAGAATGGGAACGGGCGAGAGAGGGGGTGAAAAAGTGGTTCCGCACCAGGATGAAAGAACGGATGTTCCTGGCCAAGGCGCAGTGGGTGGACGAGGGGGAGGAATGGGGAAGGTTTTTCACTTTACTAGTGAAAAGCAAAAAGCGGGTGATGGAGGCGCTTTGCACGGTCGACGGAGGAAGGGTGGAGGATGTGGAAGGGGTCTTGCAGGAGGTGACTAGATATTACGAGGACTTGTTTCATAGGAAAGTGGTGCGGCAGGAACAAGTGGAGGGACTGGTGGGGAGTTTGGAAAGAAAGGTGGGGGAGGAAGGGAGGGAGAGTCTGAGAAAGGAATTGACGGAAAGGGAAATGCTGGGCGTCCTGAGATCAATGCCACTAAAGAAGACACCAGGAGGAGACGGGATCCCGGTGGAGTTCTACGGGAAGTTTTGGGACTTAGTGAAGGGGGATCTCTTGGCCCTTTTTAAGGAATTCATGGCGCGGGGTCAGGTAGGGGAGGGCTTTGCCCAGGGTGTCGTGGTCCTGATTTACAAGAAAGGGGAACGGGAGCACATTAAGAACTGGAGGCCAATCACCTAGTTGAATGCCGGTTATAAATTATTCACCAAGATCCTAGCGGCGAGGTTGGGGGCGGTGTTACCGCAGGTGCTGGGTGAGGAACAGATGTGCGCAGTGGGGGGGCAGCGAACGACACAAGCGCTCTGGGTGCTTCGGGACACGCTGTCGTATGTCACGGAACGGAAGTGGAACACGCTAGTGGCGAGTCTGGACCTGCAAAAGGCATACAACAGCATTGGGCATGAGTTTCTGTTTCGGGTCCTGGAAGGGATGGGGATGCCGGGAGAATTCGTGGGGTGGGTGCGGGCACTTTATGGAAAGGCTACGAGCAGGGTGCTGGCGAGGGGTTTCCTGGGGGAAGCCTTTGCAGTGGACTCGGGGGTGAGACAGGGATGCCCGCTGTCGCCGGGGCTCTTTGTCTGCGCCATTGAGCCTCTGGCACAACGGATCAGGGGGGATAGGGTGATTAGCGGGGTGAGAGTGCCGAGGGGAGGGGAATTGAAAATCCTCCTATACATGGATGATGCGACATGTGTAGTGAGGGACGAGGTGTCCCTGGGAAGAGCCTTGAAGCACGTAGACGAGTTTGGGGAGGCATCCGGAGCGAGGCTGAACGTGGACAAGAGCGTAGTGCTTGCGGTAGGGAATTGGGGGGACTTGAGAAACCTTGGGCTACGGGTGGAAAGGGAGGAACTGAAGATGCTGGGCGTCTGGATGGATACCCAGGGGAAAGGGAAACGGGCGTGGGAAGTGTTGGAGGGGAGAGTGAAGCAGACGGTGGGGTTGTGGAGCACACGGGGGCTATCATCGAGGGGGAAGGTGCAAGCGATCAAACAGTGCTTGCTGCCGCTAATCCTGTACACGGCAATGGTGTACCCCCCATCCTGGCGACAGGCCCGGCGGGTCCAGCGGGCCTTGTGCCTTTTCTTTTGGGGGGGGAAGACCGAGAAGGTGGCTAGGACAGAGATATATAAGGAAGAGGGATTGGGGGGATGGGGCTTCCCCAACATAGAGACCTTCGCTTACGTGCACGTTTTGAAGCTGGTGGTGAGGGAAGCGAGGGGAGCAGCGGGCACCGTGACCGATTTCTGCAGGTTCTGGGGGGGAAGCTCCTGAGAAGGCTGGGCCTGTTCGGGAGTGCGTGGCAGGGAGCGTGGGCTTGGCAGATGTCGCTGCCCTACGCCCGACTTGGAGCCTTTGTTGCACAAGAAGGATTGGAGGGGTTAGGGATCAAGGGGCTGGGAGATGCCAAAAAGGTCTTCAATTTCCTGAGAGGGAAGCAGAGGATGTCGGATGTTGGGGAATTGAGACCGGAGCAAGTCAGCAGGGTGTGGAAAGGACTGGTGGGGAAGGACTGGAAAGGGGAGCATGAGGAGCTGGCGTGGAGGGCGGTGCAAAATGCTCTGCCAGTGCGACAGGTGCTCTATCACTGGGGACTCTCCCGGTCCCCCAAGTGCCCAAGGGAGCTCTGCGATGAGCCCGAGTCGGTGACACATGTACTGTGGGACTGCTTGTACGCACAACGGGTGTGGGGGAAGGTGACCACCTACTTGAAGGATACGGGAAGGGGAATGGGGGTGACTTCCAGAAATGTTCTCTATGGTTTATCAGAGGGGACGGATGGGACATGGGGGGTGCGGGTCTTAATCACCTGCACCAAAGTAGCACTATGGAAAGTACGCTCCTTGTTGGCTCTAAAGGGGTCGTGCTTTTCCACAACAGAGTGTCTGCAGCTAGCAATGCACGAGCTGCACTTCTATAGAGATAGAGAAGGAAATACGAAAGAAGGAGGGGAGGAAAAATTGTGGGAAGAGCTGGACTTCAGGGGGTTGTTTCAGCCCCGCACAGGTGTAGGCTAAACTAAGAGTCAGGCTTTGTGGGTGGAAAAGGCTGGCTAGGGTTGTACATGGGGTAGAGACAACAAAGGGACCTGTATGTTCTCGCTTTTCTTTTTCCGGGAAAGTACAGGATGTCTAACACGATACGTGTAATATGTGTTCCCTACTCAGAGATGTTTGTATATATTGTGTAAAAAATGAGATGACGTGCAGTATGATAATAATTCCCATGTCTTTTTAGTATGTTATTTGGAATGTTGTATTATCCTTTTGTGAGGCCTCTCTTGGAGGTCGTTTTGAGCCTTTTGTTACGGTCTGGTTTTCTAATAAAATGTTTTTAAGGGAAAAAAAAAATACCTACCCTCATTGGCATCCCAAAGGGTATAAGAGTGTCTTGCATTTTGTTTGCACCTTATATTTTATTATATTGGGTTTGTTTGAGCTTCCTATTTTACGAGCAAGAGTATACATATGCATCTCTTATCTAATGTTTCTTGGTTAATGGTTTGTCACAAGCTCTAACTAGTTACCTGTTGTTTATTCTTTGATGCAGTTGTGCTTACCTGCCCTTTCCTGTTCCAGGATCCACCTGCTTATCTGTGGCAGGTGCGGACTGTTGGCATTTGCTTTCACTTCTTGTTTTAGGGCTCACTGTTGACCTGCATGGGGTTCGAAGCCACCGGTGGTGGTACTGTTCCCAGTTTGTTGATAATTGAAGATAACATTGTATGTAAAGATGAATTGTAAATATATATTCTCAGTTGAAGGTTTCACCTGTATCTGTGTGTGTGTGTGTGTGTGTGTGTGTGTGTGTGTGTGTACATTTATATGTAACCCGAGTGGTACTCCAAGCTGTACCCCTTCTCCAATTGAAGGGTGCATGAGCGCTGTGGGAGGTGTAGGGGCCCTCCTTTCCTCTAGAGCAGAGCCAGATCACCAACGAGGACTTAAACATACACCTTTTAATGAGCGAAACTGTGGTGGGAACATAACATATATAAACCAGGGGTATAGGAGACACTACAATACCCCGAGGGTGCCTGCGGGTCCCGCTCCTCCAGACTCTTCTGGAGCAACTGCTCCCACCCTGCTGGCCCAGCTCTTGCCAGCTCTTTGAAACTCCTTCCTCATAGTCCCTCACAGGTCTCCTTGAGTCATCTGCACTGCCCCTTTTATCCCCCTCCAGGTGACCGGAGGGGCCGATCAGGGGACATGGAGAGTGAGTCTCTGTGGCCTGATCCATGAGGAAAGGGAATCCCAAGCCTCCCAATCATTTTTTACTCTTTCAAAACCCCTGAGTCAAATCACTACCAGCTAGCCCATCACATATGCACCCACTAGGCTACATGCCCCTGGTTTGCAGTCACTTCCTCTTGGGGGGGGTGGACAGCACCTGGTCCTGGAGGGTCCCATAGGGAGGAGGGAAGATGGGTGAGAACCGGGCCATGCCCTACACACCAGCAGGGGAGGGGGCTCAGCCCATGGGTGCTTAGCAGAGCTCTAAATAGGACTGGAAACCACAGAGCTAATGACAGCCTGGGGGTGGGGGGAAGTGTCCCAGCCCTGACAGCAGCTGCTCTTGGGAGAATATCTGGGAAAGATCTGGGCACAGCTGGCTCCTTGGTCTAGGGGTATGATTTTTGCTTAGGGGGTGAGAGGTCCTAAGTTCACATAAATCCCAGAGGACCCTATTTTTGCCTCCTCCCTTCCACATTGCTCAGTCCTGCCCTCAGCCTCGTGCCCAGCCCTGCTCTTAGAAAAGCCCCCACCTGCCCTCTGGACCAGATCCCTGCTGCATGCAGTACATGAAGAAGGGATAAGGACAGGGAAGGCCAGGGGCTCAGATGAAACACTGTTCCTGCCCCCACCCACCCCAGGAGTGATCCCTGCAGCCCCTTCTGCCCTGGCACCACCCCCCACAGGGCAGACAGAGGAGCCCAGAGTTCCTGGGACCTCTCGCTGCTCATGGCCCTGCTCACCTGGCATGAGGATGAAGTTGGTGGCTTATTCTCAGTTCCCTATTCCCAGTTAATTTTTTTCAGATAAGCAAGCAACTTTGGCCTCATGGTTAGAACTGTTGCTTCCCAGGGCCTCACATCTGAGACATTGCGGAGAAGGTCCCTAAGCTCCTCCAGCCCACAGACCACTACCCCATGCTCCTTATTCATGTGAGCACCAATGACATGGCTCAGAGCACTCCCAGCTGGGTCATGAGGCACTACAGGGATTTTGGAGCAGGGCTAAAGGGTCTGGGGGTGCAGGTGGTGTTCTTTTCTATCCTCCCAATCTTGGGCTACAGGCTGAGGAGGGAGAGGAGGATCCAGGTAGTTAACCAAAGACTGCAGTGCTGGTGTCACTGGGAAGGCTTTGGCTTCCATTACCACAGCCCGCTTTTTGGGGAGAGAGGCAGTGAGCTGCTGGGAAGAGATGGTCTCCACCTCTCTCTGCTGGGGAGGAGGCTCTTCTCAGCCAGATTGGCTGACCTGCTCCACCAGGCTTTAAACTAAGCCCACTGTGGGATGGGGGGACTACCACCACTTCTGGCCCACTGAGCAACCCTTGCAAAGCCAGCAGGCCAAGGCACTTAAGGGAGCCCACTCCTGCCCCAGCCCTGGTACAATCTGTGGGTAAGGCAAGAGCCCCCAAGGGGACACTTGCCTGCCTGTACACAAATGCCAGGAGCTTGGGGAATAATCAGGAGGAACTCATCCTCCTGCTTAACTCAAATAATTACAACATGATAGGGATAGCGGATACCTGGTGGGACTCCACCCATGACTGGACCACGGGTATAGACAGCTATACCCTGTACAGCAGAGATCAAGTAGATAAAAGGGGCGGGGGTGTAGCTCTCTATGTTAAGGAAAGCTATACATCCCTGCAAGCTGATGTTGGTGACCCTCTGGGTTAAAATCCATGGGGAACATGGAACAGGGGACACAATGGTGGGAGTCTACTACAGATCTCCCACCCAAAGTCAAGAGCTTGATCAGGAATTCACCTGGGAACTGGCTGAGGCTGCATGCTCCAGGACCATGGTTGTCATGGGTGACTTCAATTACCCAGACATCTCATGGGAGGATCACTCAGCAAAATCCAAGTGGTTGCAGAGCTTCCTATAGTACGTGGATGACCTCTACCTGACTCAAGAAGTCTATGGGCTGACGAGAGGTAAAGCGCTGCTTGACCTGGTACTGGCTACTGGGGATGACCTAATCGGTGACCTAATGATCGAAGGGAAGTTGGGTGACAGCAACCATGAGCTGATCACCTCCACCATCTGCCGTAAAGCTGGCAAGTCAGTCAGCAACACTGAAGTCCTTGACTTCAGGAAAGCCGACTTTGTTAAGCTCAGGATGCTTGTCAGTGAGGCCCTAAGGGACCATGACCCCAGGGGGAGGGGAGTTCAGGAAGAGTGGCTGCTCCTCAAGGGAGCGATCCTCAATGCACAGGCTAATGCACAAGCTCACGGGAGCCAGGAGCAGGAAGGAGAAGAGGGAACTGGGCACATGTGTGTCCCACAAACACGTGTGCCCCCTTGCCTGACCTGAGGCAGAGGCGGACGCAGCAGCAGTGAAGCCAGCAGTGGGGGCATCAACAGCTGATCCGCTAAAGGTAAGTGGGGCAGAGGGAGCTGGCACAGCTGAGCCAGATCCAGAGGGGAAGCCCCCCAAATCCGTTTTAGCCACGCCGGTAGGGAGCCACACTCCCGAGCCACACTGTGCCAACAGAGTGCACAAACAGGTGTGCTCTGTAAGAGCATGCTGGTGCTTGCACCGGTGTTCATGCCAGTGGACAGGCACTAAGGGCCAGGAGGGAGACTCCTGCAAGGGTAGGGCGAAGGCACCACACAAAATATAAATTAACAGCAAGTTATATAATGGTGTCGATGCAGAGTGCTGGTAGGGCACCTGCCTGGGGGGCACTGCCTACCCGGGGCTTGCCTGAGGACTCCACCCAGACAAAGCCCATGGCAGGGCTGGCACCCCACTGCGCTCAGCCTGTGGGGGATGCCCAGCAGGGCTGGGGGGGCAGGGATTGGGGGCCCCTACACCTGTCCTGCAGGCACCCATCTTAGGGCTCTCGAGGCGCAGGAGAGGGAGCTCCAGGAGCAGGTTAGCAGGCTGAGGGGAATCAGGGAGGCAGAGGATGAAATTGATGGCTATTTTCTCACCCTGCAGGGCCATGCATCCAAGAAAGAAGCACCCCAGAAGGTGTCCTCCACTGCAGAGTGGCAGATGGTCACCTCCAGAACCAGGGCTGCTTGCAGCAAAGCAGTACTTGTTCCTCCAGTCTGGCTGGAGAACAGGTACAAGGCCCTGGCAACACTACAGGAGAAAGGAGGAGAGGAGGAAACCTCAGGAGAAGAGGCAACTCCACACTCCCCACATGCTGAATAGGCTGAAGGAACTAAGCAGACCTGGAGGAGGAAACGTCGAGTGATCATCATAGGTGACTCCATCCTGAGAGGTACAGAGGGTCCCATCTGTCGCCAGGACCCCTCGACTTGTGAGGTCTACTGCCTGCTCAGAGCAAAGATTCAGGACATGATGGGATTGATCCAGGCCATGATCCAGCCCACTGATTACTACCCCATGGTCCTAATCGAGGTGGGCACTAATGATGCGGCCAGGAGAAGCCCTGATTACCTGATGATGGGCTACAACACTCTGTTGGGGCATGCTGAGGGAGATAGGGGAACAGGTGGTATTATCCTCTGTCCTACCAGTGAGCAGACATGGAAGATGACACAAGACCTGAATCAGAGAGGTCAACTTGCACCTTCAGGAATGGTGTCTCGAGGTGGGCTTTGGCTTCCTAGACAACTACCCGCACATCAGGACCAGAGACATGCTCGGGTGGGATGGGCTTCACCTTTCCCCCAAAGGTAAGTATGCGTTCTCTTCTAGGTTGGCGGATCTTCTCCGGTGGGCTTTAAACTAGGCTCATCGGAGGAAGGGGAAGATGAGGGTGGAGGAAGCCTTGGACCACTAAACCAAGAGTCACTCACAAGAACAGCCCAGCCTAGACTGATGATAAGCAGAACAAATACCCAGGTAACCAACAGGGGCCCAGGCCATACTGGGTTTAGGCAGCCAGTGCACGCATCTTCAGGAGGCCTCAAATGCCTCTACACAAAAGCTCATAGTATGGGGTACTAGCAGGAGGAACTTACCCTCCTGCTAGCTGACACCAACCCAGATATAGTGGGGCTCACAGAAACATGGTGGGACACAACACATGACTGGGTGGTGAATATCAAGGGCTATAGGCTGCACAGGAGGGATAGGACAGGGAGGAAAGGTGGGGGTGTGGTGCTCTACGTCAAGGAGAAATGCACATCTTCAACAAATAGCACAAGGTCAGAGGAAGGGCACACTGAAGTGCTCCGAGTTAGAATACAAGAAAGTCAAGGAGAAAGGGACTTGACGGTGGGAGTCTACTACAGACCACCCAACCAAGGGGAAGAGCTAGACCGGGAATTCTTAAGTCAGCTCATGGAGGTAGTTAGGCCAAAGGACGTGGTCTTCATGGGTGACCTGAACTTTTCAGATATCTGCTGGGAAGAGCAGTCAGCTGGGTCTGACTGCTCACATAGGTTCCAAACTGAGATACAGGACCTCCATCTAACCCAGGAGGTGCACAACCCCACCAGGGGAGATGCCTTGCTGGATCTCGTCCTGTTCACAGGCAATGACCTGGTGAAGGGTCCACGGGTGCTCAACCACCCGGGCAACAGCAATCATCACCTGCTGGAATTCACCATCCAGCACAAGGTGGCAAAGGCCTACAGCAAGTCAGCAGCCCTGGACTTCAGGAGGGCAGAATTCAATGAGGTAAGGAGACTAGTCAGGGAGGCACTGAGGTCCCGGAGGGGAGAGGAGTCAGGTGTCCAAGAAGAGCAGTCATTCCTTAAGGAGATGATCCTCCTAGCCCAAAGAGAGGTAATCCCAACGTGGATCAAAGGGGGCAAGAGGGTGCAAAAGCCCCCATGGCTCACCAAAAGCATACAGGAACATCTCCTAGCTAAAACGGAGGTGTACACCCATTGGAAGGGAGGGGCCATCACCAGGGAGGACTAGACCTCAGTTGTTCGGGGCTGCAGGGGGGCGGTCAGGAAGGCCAAAGTGGAGATGGGACTGGGACTAGCAACCCAGATCAAGGGCAACAAGAAGTCCTTTTTTAAATACATAGGGGGTAAAAAGAAGGTTCCGGGTAATGTGGGACCTCTGCAAGACATGCTAGGAAATCTGGTTGTCTCATCAGATGACAAAGCTAACCTATTTAACAATTTCTTTGCCTCCATTTTCCTGAGCAGGGACTGGGTCACCCCCCCCTCACTGGGACCCTCGTACACCCCAGCGGAGGTGCACCCAGGCCTAGGGTCAGTGAGGACCTAGTCAGAGAACTTCTGGAAGGACTGGATGTATATAAATCAGCTGCTTCAGACAATTTCCACCCCAGAGTGCTGAGAGGATTAGCAGAGTTCATTGGGGGACCCTGGCACAACTTTATGAGCACTCGTGGTGCTCTGGTGTGGTGTCAGAGGACTGGAAAAGGACCAATGTGGTTCCCATTTTCAAAAAAGGGAGGAAGGAGGACCCAGAAAACTACAGACCCATTAGTCTTACTTCAATCCTGGGTAAGCTTTTTGAGAGAATTATCCTGGTGCATGTCTGCAAGGGGCCAGCAGGGGAAGTTATCCTCAGGGGCAACCAATACGGGTTCTTTAGAGGCAGGTCCTGTAAGAGCAACCTAGTGGCCTTCTATGACCAGGTCACAAAATCCTTAGATGCAGGGGTAGCAGTGGCTGTAGTATTTCTGGACTTTAGGAAGGCCTCTGACACTATCTCTTACCCCTTTTTCATTAACAAAAAATAGGGGACTGTGGTGTCGACACCTACACAGTCCATTGGGTCACTAACTGGCTGGAAGGCCACACCTAGAGAGTGGTGGTGGACAGGCCCTATTCAACCTGGAGGGATGTGGGCAGTGGGGTCCCCCAGGGCTTGGTCCTCAGGCCTGCGCTGATCAACATCTTCATCAGTGACTTGGACAAGGGGGTAAAAAGCACCCTGTTCAAATTTGCAGACAACACTAAGATGTGGGGGAGAAGTGGGCACACTAGAAGGGAGGAACAGGCTGCAATTGGACCTAGCCAGGCTACAGGGGTGGGCAGATGAGAACAGGATGGGTTTCAACACTAACAAGTACAAGGAACTACACCTGGGGAGGAAGAACCAGCAGCATACCTACAGGCTGGGGAACTCCCTTCTCATTAGTGCAGAGGCAGAAAAGGATCTTGGAGTCATTATTGATGCCAAAATGAACATGGGCTGACAGTGTGGGGATGCGGTCAGGAAGGCCAACCGTACCTTGTCATGCATCCAGAGATGCATCTCAAGCAGGTCCAAGAAGGTGATCCTCCCCTTCTATGCGACACTGGTCAGGCCACAGTTGGAGTACTGCGTCCAGATCTGGGTGCCACACTTCAGGAGGGATGTGGACAACATGGAGATGGTCCAGAGGAGGCCACCCACATGATCAGGAGGCAGCGAGGCAGGCTCTACGAGGAGAGGCTACAGGACCTGAACCTGTTCAGCCTCCACAAGAGAAGGCTGAGGGGGGATCTAGGGGACTGTTACAAACTAGTCAGGGGGGACCAGCAGGCATTGGGGGAGTCCCTGTTCCCCCAAGCACTACCAGGAGTGACTAGGAATAATGGTCACAAGCTGGCAGAGGGTAGATTTAGACTAGACATCAGGAGGCACTACTTCACTGTCAGAGCGGCTAGGATCTGGAACCAATTTCCAAAAGAAGTGGTGCTGGTCCCTACCCTGGGGGTCTTTAACAGGAGGCTAGATGAACACCTTGCCGGGGTCATATGACCACAGTACCCTTTCCTGCCATGGCAGGGGATCAGACTTGATGATCTGCTCAGGTCCTTTCCAACCCGACCAACTATGAAACTATAATTGTATTCCGTCTCAGAGGAAAGGCAGCAAGAGGGGACAGCAGCTCCCCTTGCTCTGCTCTTGACCTCCTGAGGCCAAAAAGAAAGGCCTTCAAAGGTTGGAGTGTGGGATTCATCTCCAAGGAGAAATACTCTGCACTGGTCTGGTCCTGCAGGGAGGAAACCAGGAAAGCCAAGGCTGCGACTGAACTCCAACTAGCTTTGAGTATCAAGGACAATTAAAAATCCTTTTTCAGATATGTGGGGAGCCGGAGGAAAAGCAAGGGAAACATTAGACCCCTGCTGAACCATATGGGACAACTGACAACTGACACCCTTGAAAAAGCCAATTTATTAAATGGGTACCTTGCGTTGGTCTTTCATGAGTCCCATGGGATGCCCATGCCCACTATGGGACAGGAAGGTCTGGGTGAGGGAGATTCCCTTCCCTCCATCAATGCTGACCTCATGAAGGAACACCTTGAGAGGCTGGATACCTTCAAGTCAACTGGCCCTGACAATGTACATCCCAGGATACTGAAGGAGCTGGCAAGCATCATAGCCCAGTCTCTGGTATGGATCTTTGAGAGCTCCTGGCACTCTGGTGTAGTGCCCGAAGGCTGGAAGAAGGCCAATGTGGTGCCTATCTTCAAGAAAGGGAGGAAAGTGGATCCGGCTAACTATAGGCCCATCAGCCTGACCTCTATCCCAAGGAAGGTCTTAGAAAAGTTTATTAAAGAGGCCATCCTTAATGGACTAGCTGACACCAAAATCCTGAGGGATAGCCAGCATGGATTTGTTGTGGGTAGGTCTTGCTTGACCAATCTCATTTCCTTTTATGACCAGGTGACCTATCACCTGGATAAGGGAGAGGAGATTGATGTCATATATCTCGACTTCAGAAAAGCCGCAGTGTCACGTCAAACTGCCTGGTCTCTGACTGGAGGAGCTGGAAGCCAAGCTGGGAACCCCTCAGGTTGCTGCTCAGATCCTTGCTGAAGGGGGAAGCCTCTCTTGCTGGCCACAGCCTCTTGTAGGGGATCCTGGAGCCCAGCAGGAAGCCTCTCCTGCCGGCCACACGCCGTGCTGCTGAGCGTCCAACTGGTGCCTGCGGGTCCCGCTCCTCCAGACTCTTCTGGAGCAACTGCTCCCACCCCGCTGGCCCAGATCTTGCCAGCTCTTTGACACTCCTTCCTTGTGGTCCCTCACTGGTCTCCTCCCTGAGTCAGCCGTGTTGCCCCTTTTATCCCCCTCCAGGTGACCCAAGGGGCCAATCAGGGGACATGAGGGGTGAGTCTCTGGGGCCTGATTGGTGAGGAAAGGGAATCCCAAGTCCTCCAATCAACTTTTGCTCTTTCAAAACCCCTGGGCTAGGTCACTGCCAGCTAGCCTGTCACACTGGGATCCTATGACCCCAGCTGACCTCCTGTCCTTTGGGCGGGGGGCTGGACTCGATCTTCCGAGGTCCCTTCCAGCCCTAATGTCTATGAAATCTATAACATCTATGAAACATGGGGGCAGGAGCAGGGGGTTACCTGGGTGCACAGTTGGACCTGAGGGGTGAACGTGGCATTTGTGGGAGTGTGCCCAGCCAGTGAGTGGGTGGCGTGCAGGGCTGTGCTGCTGCAGCTGGGAGAGCCCTGGGCCCTGATGTCGCCAGGCCGCAAAGACCTGTGCCGCTCAGGCCACTTCGGGTGCTTGTCCACGTAGTTGGTATTTACCAGCTAAAAATGCTCCTCGTTTAATTTTTCCTCATATCTGCCCTTGCCCTGGTGCAGGACTCAGTATAATTTGGGGACCAGACAGGCATGAGAGACAAACCTGGGCTTTGAACACAAGAGCTCTCATCCCTTAAGTAAAGATTATACACCTAAGCCAAAGAGCCCGCCCTTCATATGTCATTCCCAGATGTTGTCCCAAGAGCAGGTGCTGGCAGGGCTGGGACTCTCCCCACACCCCCAGGATGTCATTAGCCCTCTGGTTTCCAGCCCTGCCTAGATCTCCACTAAGCACCCATGGGCCAAGCTCCTTCCCCTGTCAGTGGGTAGGGCGGGGCCTGGGTCTCACCCAGCTTCTCACCTCCCAGTGTGACCCTCTAGCACCCAGCATTGTCCCTCCAAAAAGGAAGCAGTTGAAAACCAGGGGGATGTAGCCCAGCAGCACACATGGCACAGCCTTGGCATAGGCATCTGCAAGCAGCCTGCCCTGATCCAAGGGTTGGCCAGGACCAGGGAGTGCTGCTGGGGCTGGGAGACAAGAAGCATCTGGCTCTGGGCTTGACCAGGACCTCTCACACCTGGAGAGAGAATCACCCCTGGAGCAGGTAGCCAGGCAGGAAAACAGCCACCCCCTCGCTGCTCCAACCCCGGCAGCCCCAACCCAGCCCAGCCCACAGCTGCTCCATGCTCTGGTCCTCCAGGCTCCCCATCCTGGCCTCCCCCTCTCCAGCGTCTCTCTCCAGCTGGACTCTCCTGCCCATGTGGGCCCTTGCCCAGTCTGTCCCAGAGCCCCTGTCCATGGCCCCAACTCTGCACATGCTGCTTGCAACCCCTGTGCCAGGCCCCAGCTGGGGCATGTTTGATGCAGAGATTCCTTCTGGTTTGCAGCCTGTTCTTTTGTTTGGAGGGACATTGCCTGTAGGGGCAGGGGATGGGGGGCCCTACATGCATTGGGGGCAGCCTCTGTATGTAGCACATGCAAGATCAAGGAGGGGAGAGGCAGCACCATGGCAGATGGAGCCAGGGGCAGAAAGCAGAGCAGCAGATCTGGTAAGGGAAAGGATGGCCAGCATGGCTGCATGAAGTTTGGTCCCCACTGGCCTGGAAAGTACCACAAGGATGGGGGGGGGCGTGGAGGGATTCATTGAGGATGTAAACATGGGGCCACTGGCACCTAAAGAAAGAACCACAGCCTGAGAGGACAGCTGGGAGGACAGCTGGCAGCCAGAAGGAGAAAACACCTGCTGGGACAAGTGGGGAAGGGAGGAGGGGGCTCTGCTCCAATATCTCCCCTGGCTCCAGGACAGGGTGACAGGAGGACCAGGACAGAGGGACACAAGATGCAGCTGGGGCTGGAGAGTAAGGCTCCTCGGCCTGTGTCTGACACTCTTGGGCTCCAGGGGATGATCCTTGCTGTGGGTGCCAGAGGTTCCCCGGTTCCAATCCTGGATGAGGTCATGTCACCCTACCCAGAGGCAGCACTTTCAGCCTCCACAACAGTTCTTGCTGAAAGGCTGAAGTTGGAGGTGGACAGGACTGGCTCAGCCCAGACAGGACCAGCATTTCCTTCTGGCCCTTGACCTCAGGTTGGCCAGGACCAGAAAGTGCTGTCCAGGCCTTGGGAGGAGAAGCATCCAGCTCAGGGCTCAGCGTGGACCTCTCACGCTTGGAGCTAGAATCTGTGTGCCCCTTCTGCACGCACCGGCCCTTCTCTGTCTCCCTGGGACAGCTCCGAGGGACAGAGCCCCCACCCTCACCCAGGGCCCACAGCTGCACCAGGCCTGCCCAGAAGAGGTCTTTATCTAGATAGATAGATGTGGATGCTGGACTCTTACAGGGTCTGGGCCCTGTGGGGGGGCTGCAGGTGGGCAGTGGAAAGCCCAAGCCCTGGCACCTCTGATACCTGCGTCTTCCCCACAGCTTAGCAAGGACTGGAGGCTCCTGCTGTTGAGGAGAGGCACGGTGGGAATCCAGGTGTCCAGGTGCTGGGCTCTGTGGCACAGGCAGTGTCTTCTCCACATCTTCCAAGCTCCTTAGTGTGTGCGGTGCCCACCCTGGGGGGCTGCAGCTCCCTGCCCCTCCACTCAGCTGTGAGGGAGGTGGAAAGGCTGATGCTGCCCCTGGGGCAGTAAGCAGGGCCTGGCTGAGACTCCCTTAGTGGGGTCCAGGGAGCAGATGCTGCAGGGCCTCGGGGGCAGCTCCATGCAGAGGCCCTGGGGACTTTGGCTCTGCCTAGCTGGCTCCTAAATCCAGTTGGGGAAGCAGGTGATTGCCACTGCTGTCATCTTTATTCTGGAAACCCAGAAGCCATGTAGAGCTTGGCTTCTTATGGACAGAGAGCAAGAGACCCCCCCCAGTCCTGGGCTCCCTGCCCAGCCCCACTGCAAAGACAGGATGGCAGGAGCAGTGCTGTCATTCAGTGCTGGTGACATTGCCTTTCTCTTCGGCTGCCTGCTCCCTCCTCATCTCTTGGAGGCTCTGAAGGACTTTGATGAACCTAGAAGACATGGGGAACAAGCCTGTGAGTTGCCATCTGGGCACACGGGTCCAGTTGCCCAACAGGATCTGAGCCACTGGGCTTCCCCCTGAGCTGGTGTAACGGGGTCCACTCCAGGGGTGACAGTAATGCCCTGGAGCCCCTTCAGCCCCATCCGTCTCCCTTTGGGCAGTCCCCCTCATCCACCACGCCATGACGTCTTCAGTTCTTCGATAAAGGGAGGCTGCCCCAGGGCTTCTCCAGCCTGACCTTGCTCTCATGAGCACGGGGGTCCATGGTCATTGCCTTACAGGCCAGGTATGGGGCTCCAAACTCCCCTTTACCTCACACCCATGCCTTGCAGATGATACTATTTCCTGTTGTCCCCTGACACACGCGTCACCGCTACTGAGACTGGGCCATGACAGAGGTCCACATTCCCCTTTGAGCTGAGATCACATGGGGATTTTCCTTGCCTGCCGGGGTGACCAGAGGGATCACTCACAAACCACCGGGACATCACCTCTGCCCCTGAGAACCAAGAGCAGAAAGCTCAGTCCAAGGGGGGCGTCTGCTCAGAACAGACCAAGCTGCTGGTTCAAAGCACAGTAGCTCCTGGGCATCCCCACCCCAGCATCATCTCATGCTGCCCGGCATGAACGTTCCTACCTTTCAGCCAGCTAGACCTGGACTTAGGCTTCTTCAGGGCCTTGTTCTCGGCCCAGTCATCCTCAGGCCCCGCATGAGGGATGAGTAGCTCGGACTCCATGCTGTAGGACTTCCCATCTGGTGCCCGACTGGAGGTGGGGGTGTGGATCCTGTGGGGGTCTGAGGTCCCCAGGGGCCTGGTCTCCTTCATTGCTCTCTTTCCCAGCCAGGTCATAGCCAGCTGCTTGGCGTATGATCCTGATAGAAGGTGCTGCACGGTCACTGGCTTCCCAGGGACCAGGGCCTGCAGCAGGGAGACCTCCCCCAGGTCTGAAGGGCACGGATGGAAGACTGCAACAGGTGGCAGTGGCATGTCAGTGAGCAGTCCCTTTCCCTGGGCACCAGACACCTGCCCACACACTGTCCCAGCTGGCCTGAGCCCAGCTCCTGGCAGCCAATGCCATGGAGTCCTGTCAGGCACCCACGCAGCCCCAGGCACATCCTGTCCCACACAGCTTCCGGGAGGGCCTGGAGCAAGGGGTCAGGCAGGGCCAGGGAGCCACAGTTCCTCTGGACTGAGCTGGGCAACAGGTGGGTCTGCTCCTCTATAGACCCACCATGACCAGGACCAGAGTGGGGCCCAGGACAAGGCCCCTTTTCCTAGAACAGCCGCCCAGCCTGTCCCATCCCCCACCACTTACCAGTGCTCCTCTCGATGGGGGTCTCCAGGGTGAGGTGTCCCACACGGCAGATGTACTCTGCCCCCTTGTCACTGGATGTCCAGCGGGTGAGTCTGGTCTCCTGCTGGAAGCTCTTCCCGTCCCGTGCCAGGACGGCCGTGCCGGGCTCCACCCTGCACTCAGCCGAGTCCCGCAGGATCACAGCAGTGTCCTCCCCCTTGCCCCTCCGCAGCCAGGTCACGCTCAGCTCCCCCGGGAAATGCCCCGCAATGCGGCAGCTCAGGGTGACTCCCTTCCCCATGGCCATGGACTCGGTCCGGGAGATTTCAGACACATCCGGGGGTCGCAGGAGACCTGGGGAAGGGAACAGGCAGAGGCAGGGACAGGCCCTGTCAGGGGAGCCGCGGCCTGGCAGGGGCTGCTCCCCGGCCCCTCACACACCACACAGACCCCACACCCCTGCAGCAGGGCTGGGACCCCAGGACACGGCCCCTCCTCACCCGCGGCCCTCAGGCTGAGCTCTCTCTCGCTCGGGGGCTCTCCGGGGCCGTGCTGGACGCACACTCGCACTCGCAGCTCCGGCTGGGTCAGGCTCCGGCTGGGCACTCTCCAGACGCTCGTCGCGGTGAACGTGCCGTCCGCGTTCTTGTCTATCTGTGTGGGGTCTTCCCTCCAGCTCCCGGCCCCGTCCCAGCCCCACTGGATCGGGGGCACCTCCCTGGGGTAGAAGTTGTGGAGCTGGACAGCAAACGGCACCTTGTCGCGGGGGTCCCACTCTGGCAACACCTGGATCTCAGACACCTGTGGTCGGGCTGGGAAGGCAGTGGGGGTGTTAGTGCGAGGGAGTGATGCGATCCTGCTTGGGAGTGATGGATGGTAGGCCCCCCAAGCAGATTGGTGGAGGGGCGGGGAGGTGCTGTGAGGGCTGGGTGAGCCTGCCATCACCACAGTTGGCAGCTTCAAACCTTGGCAGGTGCTGGCCTATCCCAAGGCCCATCTTGTTGTGTTAGCAGCAGGCCCTAGGCACACCTGGAGTTGGTAGCAAGGGCGCTGGGCACTCACCCCACACCCTGATCTCTGAGGACACTCGCTCCTCTCTGATCCGTTCGGCCTCGTGGAGGAAGACGCACCGGACCCGCACCCCGTCGTCCTGCAGCATGGGGGTGAAGGTCAGGGAGGACGTGAGGCAGGTCCCAACTCTCTCCTCTGTCACTCTCCAGGCCTGGGAGAGGACAGGTAACAGCGGCTGGTGCTCCGGGCTCTCTTGGTCCATGTCACTCTCAAATGACATCCTGTCCTCACTGTGGATCCTCTCCCACATTGCAGCCACATCCTTGGGGAACTTCCCCTCCATGGAGCAGTGCAGAGACACCTCCCAGCCCTTCTGGCACCTGTCCGGTCCCTGGACCTCTGAGACAGAGTAGGGGACTGCCCAGCCTTGGGGACAGAGCACCGGAGATACAGGAGTTGGCCCAGGATCATCTGGAAGACATCAGTCTGAGCTGGGTACTGGGAAGTGAGGAGGTGAATCCTGCCCTTGGGTGGGGCAGGCCTGTTGCAGGAAAGGTCTCTCCACGCCTGGGTCCATCGCTGCCCATCCTCCACCCTCTCTGGGCTATCCCCTCCTGTTTTGGCCCTGCAGACAAATGGCATTTTCCCGCTCTACCTTTCCTCCTCTTCTTCCAGAAATAGGCTGTGACAGTCATGGCTCCTACTCCCATCACAATCACCAAGAGAACTCGGATCCAAATGCTGGTGTAAGTCATTGCTGCAGCTGGTAGCATGAAGAAAGAACAAGGCAGAGCTCAAGCTGGCAGCACTGCTCCAAGGAGAAAGCAGGGTCTTACTTGAGATCCCCAAACCAGTCTGAACCCAGGGCAGCTGCAGGGCCAGGGCACAGACACAGCCCTTATCTCCCCTGTTTGTTTGGTTTTTTCTTCAGAAAATTATATTTATAAACAGATAGATAGATAGATAGATAGATAGATAGATAGATAGATAGATAGATAGATAGATAGATAGATAGTCAGAACACTAAACTATACCAGTCTTGAAGACCCAAAACATACAGTTCAGAAACATACACCCATTAGAATACTTGCTTCCACACACCTGTGCACCCTCACTCCCATTACAATAGTCACACCTGTGCTCCCGCACACTAGTCTGCATTCCTTTCACCATTACATTTGCACTTTCCCTTTGTTTTTCCCACTGGACACCAGTCTTTAAGCTTTTAACTCATGTCACAATTACTGGTGTCACTGTTGCTGTCATCCCCATCACTGTCGCTCTCCTCATCATCGCTGTCACTCAACTCGGCCGATTTGCTTTCTTTCTCTTTGTCTCAGCTCTCTTCCCGAAGGGGGTGGTCTTTGAATCTTATGGCAGTGGTCTGTCTGCCAGAGGATGTTGCCACCTCTTCTCTATCCTCTCTTGCTGTTTCCTGCTAGTAGGACTGCAGCTCACTCAGTCCCAGTTTCACACAGTCCTCAACTGAGAGTTTGTGTGCCTGTACATCAGGGGTTCCTGGTCTTCCACAGAGCACTTCTGATGCAGGGGATGACATGACTGAAAGGGGGTTGTCAGGGTCCCCTGGTCTTTGGTCAGGTGTCTGTACAGCGCCACTTCTCTTGTCACCAGCCTGACCCCTGTTACCACCCAGCAGAGGCAGTTTATCTTCTTCCACCCCCTGCTCCAACTCCCCTGGTGTATGGACAGACCCATAGAAGGGGGTTGATGGGCTCTGCTCTGTCTCTGGAGCAGTTGGGCTATCCTCTCTGCCCCTCCCTGTATCTCAGTCCTTGCATGGGGAGTACTTCATGGCCTATTTGCCAGTTCAGGTTTCATTGTTACAGGGTTTCATAGTTATTAGGGTTGGAAGGGACCTATTAGATCATCGAGTCCAACTCCCTGCCCTGGGCAGGAAGAGCCCTCGGATCAGATGACCCCAGCCAGGTGTCTGTCCAATCCCCTCTTGAATATTTCCAAGGAAGGGGACAACACCACCTCCCTTGGAAGCCTATTCCATATTTTGGCAACCCTCACTGTAAAGAACTTTTTCCTGATGTCCAGTCTGAATTTGCTCTCTTTTAACTTGTGTCCATTGTTTCTAGTTACCCCAATGGTTGCCTTGGTAAACTTTGTATCCCCCACTTCCTGCTGACCCTCCTTGATGAGCTTGTAGGTGGCCACAAGATCACGTCTCAGCCTCCTCTTGTGGAGGCTAAAGAGGTTCAGGTCTCCCAAACAGTCCACATACATTTTTTTCTGTACACCTTTAACCAGATGAGTGGCCCTCCTCTGAAGCCTCTCCAGGTCATCCACGTCCCTCCTGAAGTGGGGCACCCACAACTGGCCACAGTACTCCAGCTGTGGCCTGACCAATGCTGCAGAGAGGGGAAGTATCACCTCCCTAGACCTGTTTGTGATGCACCTACTTATGCAAGAAAGAGTGCGGTCAACTTTACTTATCAACTCATCACATTGGTGACTCATTCATTTTGGAGTTGATTATGAGTCCGAGATCCCTTTCTGCAGCTGTGCTGCTTAGATTGGTCCCTCCCGGGCTAGATGAGTGTTGAGGATTCCTCCTCCCCAGGTGCAACACATGACACTCATCCTTGTTAAACTGCATCCTATTCTGTTCAGCCCATTTCCCCAGCCTGTCCAAATCCACTTGGATTTGCTCCCTGCCCTCTAGTGCGTGTACCTCCTTCAGAGTTTTGTGTCATCAGCAAACTTGGACAGGGCACTTACTACTCCCTCATCCAAGTCATTGATGAAAATATTGAACAGTACCAGTCCCAGGACCAAGCCCTGGGGCACTCCACTGCCCACATTTCTCCAGGTAGAAACCAACCCATCCACCACTGCTCTCTGGGTGTGTCCCATAAGCCAATTTTCCACCCACCAGACTGTGTAATAACCTACACTGCGGTTTTTAGTTTATTTATAAGAATTGGGTGTGACTCTGTGTCAACCGTGTTTTTAAAGGCTAGGTAAACAACATCTACCTCTGTTCCCCCATCCAAGCATTTTGTGATCTGGTCATAAGATGAAACTAGGTTGGTCAGGTAGGATCTGCCTGCTGTGAACCCATGCTGATTGCCCCTCAGCTTTATTTTATCCACTGGTCCCCCGCAAATGTGATCTTTAACTATTTTCTCAAAGGTCTTGCCAAGAATAGAGGTGAGGCTAACTGACTGGCCTATAGTTACCTGGTTCCTCCTTCCTCCCCTTCTTGAAAATAGGGACTGCACTGGCCCTTTTTCAGTCCTCTGGGACTTGTCCTGAGTGTCACGAGTGCTCGAACAGTTGTGCCAGTAGGTCTGCTATGTGGAAACCCAGTTGAGACCCAGCAGGTCTCTGTGATCTTTGCATAGGCCTAGTGAAAGGGCTGTTGCTGAGAGGCAGGTCCATGGCCAACAGTGTGACCAGCTCCTGCATCTTGCTGTGGTCAGTCTTCTCCCCTGCTTCTACCTCTGGTGTGTGACCTGGCCTCCTTTATGTTAGGCTGTGCTCATGAACCCTGCCTAGCACAGGTGTCCATCCCAGTTTTCCTGGTCCTCAACAGAGCAGAAGCAGATTTAGGTGGCCAGAACCATATCTCAGGCACACCAAGTCTACATCCTTGGGAGAGACCCTATGGCACAGGGGACAGGTCTCTGTGTCTGTGTCAGGACTCTAAGATTGTACTGGTTGTGGGGATGTTTTATGTTGCAAGGGTTTCTGTGGATGGGTTTTGTTCTGGGAGGGAAAGGGTTAATGGGTGGGTTGCCCCGGGGGGGGGGGAGTGGGGGCTCCTGTCACTCTGCCCTCCGAGTGGGCTGGGAGGACCCCTTTTCCTGAGAGCTCCTGCCCTGGCTGGAAGCTGGGGAGGAAGGAGACACGAGCAGGGGAGCTGGACGGAGCAGGTGCCTGTGTGAGTGCCTGGCATGCAGCCTGCTGGTGTGCACGGAGCCAGCTGCCTGGATACCCCAGAGTGGACGCAGAGGGAGCCTGCCCCTTGTCTCTGGAGCCTGGGGCAGAGAAGACCTGCAGAGACAGTGGGGATCCCTGCCTGCCCCGGGCCCAGCTCTGGGCTGTGACGCCAGCCCTGGCCAGGGGTGAGAGGGAGAAGTGACAGGAGAGGTGTGTTTGAGACCTTTAGGCTGTATTCTGTTTTCCCCAGTCTCTGGTCACATTTTCCCTAAGTATTAAGGTTGGAGGCTTTTAACCTAAATTTAGCCATCTTGTAATGGAGGATCTTGCCTCATGGGGACTTTGTACATTTGTAGCTTTGGCAAACTGGGTCCCGTCACATCCTGAGGGGCTGGACAGAGGGGAGAAGCTGGGCTTTGGTGCCAGTGGGGGAGATGCAGGGTGGGTGAGTGGGGCAGGTGCCAGCTGCACTCTGGCCCCCTTGGGTTGTGCTGGTTACTTGAGTGCCCTCAAAAATCCCTCCCATGGACCCCCACAGCTCATCCAGGGACAGGCTGTTCTCTGCAATCGTGGGACCATCTGGTGTTTTCTGTTCCAGATGTATTCATGTTGCAGCACCCGGTTGCCCCTGCACCAGGTGTGAACAAGGCTAGCCCCAGCCCAGCACAGCAGGGGAGCAGCACATACCTGCTATCCCGGTGAAGAGGAGAAACAGGAACAGGCCCCCAAGGCGCAAGGCCCAGGTGTCCATCCATCCTGCCACAGTCGACATCTCTTCTCCTGTGAGGCAGGTGGATCCCTGTGCCATCCTTTTGTGCTTTCCCCTTTCCTGTGTTGCAGGGAGAGGCTGGGAGAAGGGGCCAAGGTCCAGGGTGAAGCCGGAGCTGCTCCTGCCCCACCCCACAGGGATGCCGGAGCTGAGGCCAGCCCTGCCTATGGCCCTGGGGAGAGCAGGGGAGGGTCAGCCCTGAGCTCTGCATGGTGTCTAGGGTTCCCTCTGGTCTTGATGGCCAGGGGGAGAGCACAGAGGGGCCGTGTGCTGCTTGGGGTCCAGTCCCTCAACGCTGTCCAGGACTCCACACTGTGGGGTCCCCAGCTGCAAGCAGTGCGGAGGCCTCCCCCAGGCCAGAGGTTGTCAAGGCTGCCCTGAGCAGGGGCATGGTGGTATGAGAAGGATCAAACTACCTTTTTCAAGGGGGAAGGGAAAGCTCTTTCTGGGGCCTTCCTAGAAGCAGTGTTTTTGGTCTCCCTCTCCTGAGAGGACCCGTGCAGGCCAAGAGCTCAGCACCGCCTACACGCTGGCCTGGAGTAGCTTTGTGCGATCTTGAGGCTTGGGACAAGGGAACTGCCTCCATGCCTGGAGCAAGTGCAGCAGACAGATCCCGGTATGGGGTTACACCTTGGATATAAACTAAGCCCATTGGGGGACAGGGGTACTACCGCCACTGCTGGCCCACTGAGCAATCCTTGCAAAGCCAGCGGATCACAGTACTCAAGGGAGCCCGCCCCTGCCCCAGCCCTGGTAAAATCTGTGGGCAAGGAAGGAGCCCCCCAGGGGGCACTTGCCTGCCTGTACACTAATGCCAGGAGCTTGGGGAATAAGCAGGAGGAGCTCATCCTCCTGCTCAGTGCAAACAGTTACGATGTCATAGGGATAACGGAGACCTGGTGGGACTCCACCCATGACTGGACCATGGGTAATCGATGGCTATACCCTGTACAGGAGGGATTGTGTAGATAAAAGGGGCGGGGGTATAGCTCTCTATGTTAAGGAAAGCTACGTGTCCCTGCAAGCCGATATTGGCGACCAGGGTGGACGACGGGAGACCCTCTGGGTTACAATCCGTGGGGAACACGGCACAGGGGACACAATGGTGGGAGTCTATTACAGACCTCCCATCCAAAGTCCTGAGCTTGACCAGGAGTTTGCCCGGGAACTGGCTGAGGCGGCATGCTCCAGGACCATGGTTGTCATGGGTGACTTCAATTACCCAGACATCTCGTGGGAGGATCGCTCAGCAAAATCTGAGCTGTCGCAAAGCTTCCTCTCGTGCGTGGATGACCTCTACCTGACTCAAGAAGTCTATGGGCCAATGAGAGGCAAAGCGCTGCTCGACCTGGTACTGGCTACTGGGGATGACCTAGTCGGCGACCTAGTGATCGATGGGAAGCTGGGTGACAGCAACCATGAGCTGATCACCTTCACCATCCGCCAAAAAGCTGGCAAGTCAGTCAGCAACACGCAAGTCCTTGAATTCAGGAAAGCCGACTTTGACAAGCTCAGGAGGCTTGTCAGTGAGGCCCTAAGGGACCGTGACCACAGGGAGAGGGGAGTTCAAGAAGAGTGGTTGCTCCTCAAGGGAGCGATCCTCAATGCACAAACTAAGTCTGTTCCATCTCGGAGGAAAGGCAGCAAGAGGGGACAGCAGCCCCCCTGGCTCTCCAGGGACCTAGCAGACCTCCTGAGGCTAAAAAGAAAGGCCTACAAAGGATGGAGGATGGGAGTCACCTCCAAGGAGTATTATTCTGCACTGGTCCGGTCCTGCAGGGACCAGACCAGGAAAGCCAAGGCTGCAACTGAACTCCAGCTAGCTTTGAGCATCAAGGACAATAAAAAGTCCTTTTTCAGATATGTGGGGAGCCGGAGGAAAAGCAGGGGCAACGTTGGACCCCTGCTGAACCAGATGGGGCAACTGACAACTGACGCCCAGGAAAAAGCCAACCTATTAAATAGGTACTTTGCATCAGTCTTTCATAAGCCCCATGGGACGCCCATGCTCGCTACGGGGCAGGGAAGTCCGTGTGAGGGTGATCCCCTGCCCTCCATTAGTGCTGACATTGTGAAGGAACATCTTGAGAAGCTGGATACCTTCAAGTCAGCCGGCCCTGACAATCTTCACCCCAGGGTACTCAAGGAGCTGGCGAGCATCATAGCCCAGCCTCTAGCACAGATCTTTGAAAACTCTTGGCGCTCTGGTGTAGTGCCCGAAGACTGGAAGAAGGCCAACGTGGTGCCTATCTTCAAGAAAGGGAGGAAAGTGGATCCGGCTAACTATAGGCCCATCAGCCTGACTTCTATCCCGGGGAAGATCTTAGAAAAGTTTATTAAGGAGGCCATCCTTAATGGACTGGCCGACGCCAACATCTTAAGGGATAGCCAGCACGGGTTTGTTGCGGGTAGGTCTTGCTTGACCAATCTCATTTCCTTCTACGACCAGGTGACCTATCACCTGGACAAGGGAGAAGAGGTTGATGTCATATATCTTGACTTCAAAAAAGCCTTCGATCTGGTTTCCCATGATCACCTCTTGGAGAAACTGGCCAATTGTTGCCTTGGGTCCTCCACGATCCATTGGCTGGAAAATTGGCTCCGTGGTCAGACCCAGAGGGTAGTAATTGATGGGAGTCACACACATGGGTCATGGACCCTCACTCACCCTGTGACCAGTGGGGTCCCCCAAGGCTCTGTCCTTGGACCCATACTGTTAAACATCTTCATCAATGATGTGGACACTGGAGTCAGAAGCGGGCTGGCCAAGTTCGCCGATGACACCAAACTTTGGGGCAAAGCATCCACACCAGAAGACAGGTGGCTGATCCAGGCTGACCTGGACAGGCTCAGCAAGTGGGCGGGCGAGAATCTGATGGTGTTCAACGCCGATAAATGCAAGGTTCTCCAACTTGGGAGGAAAAACCCGCAGCATCCTTACAGGCTCGGCAGTGCTATGTTGGCTAGTACTATGGAAGAAAGAGACTTGGGGGTCATCATTGACCACAAGATGAACATGAGCCTGCAATGCGATGCTGCGGCTAGTAAAGCGACCAAAACGCTGGCTTGCATCCATAGATGCTTCTCAAGCAAATCCCGGGATGTCATTCTCCCCTTGTACTCTGCCTTGGTGAGGCCACAGGTGGAGTACTGCATCCAGTTTTGGGGTCCACAATTCAAAAAGGATGTGGAGAAGCTTGAGAGAGTGCAGAGAAGAGCCACGCGCATGATCAAAGGTCAGGGAAGCAGACCCTACGATGACAGGCTGAGAGCCCTGGGGCTCTTTAGCCTGGAAAAGCGCAGGCTCGGGGGTGATCTGGTGGCCACCTATAAGTTTATCAGGGGTGACTACCAGTATCTGGGGGAAAGTTTGTTCACCAGAGCGCCCCAAGGGATGATGAGGTCTAATGGTCACAAACTACTACAAGACTGTTTCAGGCTGGACATAAGGAAGAATTTCTTTACTGTCCGAGCCCCCAAGGTCTGGAACAGCCTGCCACCTGAGGTGGTTCAAGCACCTTCATTGAACACCTTCAAGACAGAACTGGATGCTTATCTTGCTGGGATCCTATGACCCCAGCTGACTTCCTGCCCTTTGGGCAGGGGGCTGGACTCGATGATCTTCCGAGGTCCCTTCCAGCCGTAATGTCTATGAAATCTATGAAATATCCAGGGGCACATCCTCCTGTATCGGCTGCCTTAGAGCTGCATGGCAGATGCAGCAGGAGAATACATCGCTGCAGGCGGGGGTGAAGGTGTAGGTCAGGGTGAGGTTGCAGGTCCCATCCGGGTTCCTCTGAGGGCTGGAGTGGGTGGAGCCATTCAGGACCTGTCTGTCTCTCAGCCACACCACGTCCTCTGGGAAGAACTGCCCCACGTGGCACAGGAGGGAGTTTTTAGCATTGGCCACAGCTTCAGTTTCATAGTTTCATAGTTAGTAGGGTCGGAAGAGACCTGAGCAGATCATCAAGTCCGACCACCTGCCATGGCAGGAAAGAGTACTGGGGTCAAACAACCCCATCTAGGTGTTCATCCAGCCTCCTCTTAAATACCCCCAGGGTAGGAGCCAGCACCACTTCTCTTGGAAGTTGGTTCCAGATCCTAGCCACCCTGTGAAGTAGCACCTCCTAATAGCTAGACTAAATCTACCCTCTGCCAGCTTGTGACCATTATTTCTAGTCACTCCTGGTAGTGCTCAAGGGAACAGGGACTCCCCCAGTGCCTGCTGGTCCCCTCTGACTAGTATGTAAATGGCCACTAGGTCCCCCCCTCAGACTTCTCTTGTGGAGGCTGAACAGGTTCAGGTCCCGTAGCCTCTCCTTGTAGGGCCCGCCCTGCTGCCTCCTTATGCAGGTGGCCTCCTCTGGACCATCTCCATGCTGTCCACATCTCCCTTGAAGTGCGGCACCCAGAACCGGATGCAGTAGTCCAACTTCCGAGGTCCCTTCCAGCCCGAATGTCTATGAAATGAAATCTATGAAATCTATGAAACTGCGGCCTGACCAGTGCTGTGTAGAGGGGGAGGATCACCTCCTTATAGATTCATACATTCATAGATGTTAGGGTGAAAAAGGGACCTCAATAGATCATCGAGTCTGCCCCCTGCATAGGCAGGAAAGAGTGCTGGGTCTAGATGACCCCAGCCAGATGCCCATCTAACCTCCTCTTGAAGACCCCCAGGGTAGGGGAGAGCACCACCTCCCTTGGGAGCCCGTTCCAGACCTTGGCCACGCTAACTGTGAAGAAGTTCTTCCTAATGTCCAGTCTAAATCTGCTCTCTGCTAGCTTGTGGCCAGTATTTCTTGTAACCCCTGGGGGCACCTTGGTGAGTAGAGCCTCACCAATTCCTTTCTGCACCCCCGTGATGAACTTATAGGCAGCCACAAAGTCGCCTCTCAACCTTCTCTTGAGGAGGCTGAAAAGGTCCAGGTTCTCTAGTCTCTCCTCGTAGGGCTTGGCCTGAAAACCCTTAACCATACGAGTGGTCCTTCTCTGGACCCTCTCCAGGTTATCCACATCCCTCTTGAAGTGCGGCACCCAAAACTGGACACAGGACTCCAACTGTGGTCTGACCAATGCCCGATAGAGGGGCAGTATCACCTCTTTGGCTCTGTTTATCATGCATCTGCTGACGCATGATAAAATGCCATTAGCTTTTCTGATGGCTTCGTCACACTGCCGACTCATGTTCATCATGGAGTCCACGAGGACTCCAAGATCCCTTTCCACTTCCGTTCCACCAAGCAGGTCATTTCCTAGGCTGTAGGTGTGCTGGACATTTTTCTTCCCTAGGTGCAGCACTTTGCATTTCTCCTTGTTAAATCACATTCTATTGTTTTCTGCCCATTTGTCCAACCTGTCCAGGTCTAAATGTAGTTTTTCCCTGCTCTCCGGCGTGTCCACTTCTCCCTACAGTTTTGTATCATCTGCAAACTTGGACAGAGTACACTTCACTCCCTTGTCCAAGTCACTGATGAAGACATTGAAAAGTATCGGTCCAAGGACCGAGCCCTGCGGGACCCCACTGCCCATGTCCTTCCAGGTTGATACCGACCCATCCACTACCACTCTCTGGGTGCGACCCTCTAGCCAATTCGCCACCCACCGGACTGTGTAACCATCCAAGTCACAGCCTCTTAATTTGTTCATCAGTATGGGGTGGGTACCATATCGAAAGCCTTCCTGAAGTTTAAGTAAATGATGTCAACCCCTACTCCTGTGTCCAGGCGTTTTGTAACCTGGTCATAAAAAGAGACTAGATTAGTCAGGCATGATCTACCTGCTATGAACCCACACTGGTTTCCCCTCAGCATAATTTTTCCTGCTGGGCTCTCACATATATGAGTCTTAATAATCTTTTCAAAGATTTTGCCAAGGATGGAGGTGAGACTGACTGGCCTGTAGTTGTCTGGATCCTCCTTCCTCCCCTTCTTGAAAATAGGGACCACATTGGCCCTTTTTCAATCCTACAGGACCTGGCCCATGCATCATGAGTGCTCAAATATACTTGCCAGTGGCTGTGCAATGATGTCAGCCAGTGCCTTCAGCACCCTCGGATGGAGCTCATCCGGGCCTGCTGACTTAAAGGCATCCAGTCCTTTCAAGTGACTCTACACCGTCTCAGGGTCAATGCTGGTAGTCTGGGACCCTGCTGTTGTCTCTCTACAATCCCATTGTGAGACTTGTCTTGCCCCTCATTTAGGAATACTAAGGCAAAGAGCTCATTAAGGAGTTCAGCCTTGTCCTCCCTGTCTGTCACCAATTGCTTCTGCCCACTCAGTAGTGGTCCTATTCCACCCTGGGCCTTCCTTTTACTCCCTATGTATCTGAAAAAAACTATTTTTTGTTGTCCTTAATTTGGGATGCCATCCTCAGCTCCATGGTAGCTTTGGCCCGTCTAACTGCCTCCCTACAAGTGCAAGCAGAGGTGGTATACTCCTCTTTAGTAATCTCTCCCTGTTTCCACTGTTATGAGAGGCTTCCCAATGCTCCTGGGGCTAGGCAAGGGCCCTGCCCTTGGCTGGGGCTGGATAGGACCACAGCAATGAGCCCCGGGCTCTGAAGTGTGCTGCTCACTTGCTGCCCCCATGGACATGGGGTGGGTTGGGGTGAACATGCCGCATCCTGGCCCCGTCTGGCCCCAGCACAGCCACGGCACCTGGAAACCCTTCCCTGGCCCTCACCCTGAAGATGCAGGGGCTCCCCCGATGCTGCTGTGCCCTGTGAAGTCTGGAGTTAGCAGTACTGGTGCTGCTGGTCCTGCTGCTGGTCCTCATGTGCTGTCAGTGCTGACGGTTTCAGAACTGCGGGGCCAGCAGTGCTGCAGCAGGGAGATTTCAGCACCACTTGTGGTAAACAAATGTCCCTGGGCTCAATTTAGTGGCAAAGATCGGGCCAAGCTCACTGTGTACAAGCACAGCCCTGGCACATCTTGGATGAACAAGCACATCAGATCAGAAGCTGGGGCACTTGTACCAGTGAAAAGGGAGGATTTTCCTTGGGGCATCTGGAGCTGGACATCCCCTGTGGGTGTGAGTAGCTGTTGTGCCTTACCCCTTGCAGGGCTGTTCACAAGGTGAGACCCAGTTGGGCCCGTAGCCACATTGCCCATGGCCATGCAGCCCCTCAGGGGTCTGGTCTCAGATACCTGCAATAGAGGTGGAGGGAAGGGCACGCAGCAGTGAGAAGGGGCCGGAGGGCTCTGGCCAGTGCCCAGTCTGGGCTGGCAGACACCTGGGCTCTGCTCTAGCTCTACAGCTGCATGGCTGGGTGGCTGAGCTGGGCAGGTAGGGGTCAACCCTTGTGTGCTGTGGCCTAAGGAGTACTGGGGTGTAAGGGGTACATGAGGCTTACCGGCTGCCCAGAGGGAAAGGAGAGGGAGGAGGAGGAGAGCCCCTAGTGCTATGGATCCATGTCCCTGTGTCTGTTCTGCGTCCTGGGGCAGCTGGGTCAAGTGCCCCCTGGTTTCACATTCCTGGGAGAAGCAGAGCAGTGCTGGCAGGAAGGGGCAGCCCCAGCACTGGGTTGGTGCCAGGCTCCAGCTGTGTGCCCCCAGCCGCTGCCAATGCACGTATTCCAGTCTCATGTTGTGACCACAGCAAGGTGAGGGGAGCTTATTCATAGATTCATAGAGTCATAGATGTTAAGGTCGGAAGGGACCTCAATAGATCATCGAGTCCGACCCCCTGCATAAGCAGGAAAGAGTGCTGGGTCTAGATGACCCCAGCTAGATACTCATCTAACCTCCTCTTGAAGACCCCCAGGGTAGGGGAGAGCACCACCTCCCTTGGGAGCCCGTTCCAGACCTTGGCCACTTGAACTGTGAAGAAGTTCTTCCTAATGTCCAGTCTAAATCTGCTCTCTGCTAGCTTGTGGCCATTATTTCTTGTAACCCCCGGGGGCGCCTTGGTGAATAAATACTCACCAATTCCCTTCTGTGCCCCCGTGATGAACTTATAGGCAGCCACAAGGTCGCCTCTCAACCTTCTCTTGCGGAGGCTGAAAAGGTCCAGTTTCTCTAGTCTCTCCTCGTAGGGCTTGGTCTGCAGGCCCTTGACCATACGAGTGGCCCTTCTCTGGACCCTCTCCAGGTTATCCGCATCCCTCTTGAAGTGCGGCGCCCAGAATTGCACGCAGTACTCCAACTGCGGTCTGACCAGCGCCCGATAGAGGGGAAGTATCACCTCCTTGGATCTGTTCGTCATGCATCTGCTGATGCACGATAAAGTGCCATTGGCTTTTCTGATGGCTTCGTCACACTGCCGACTCATGTTCATCTTGGAGTCCACTAGGACTCCAAGATCCCTTTCCACTTCCATGCCACCCAGCAGGTCATTCCCTAGGCTGTAGGTGTGCTGGACATTTTTCCTGCCTAGGTGCAGCACTTTGCATTTCTCCTTGTTGAACTGCTTTCTGTTGTTTTCCGCCCAGTTGTCCAACCTGTCCAGGTCTGCCTGCCGCTGTTCCCTGCCCTCCGGCGTGTCCACTTCTCCCCATAGCTTTGTGTCATCCACAAACTTGGACAGAGTACATTTCACTCCCTCGTCCAAGTCACTGATGAAGACATTAAAGAGTATCGGTCCAAGGACCGAACCCTGCGGGACCCCACTGCCCACACCCTTCCAGGTCGAGACCGACCCATCCACCACGACTCTTTGGGTGCGACCCTCCAGCCAATTTGCGACCCACCGGACTGTGTAGTCATCCACATCACAGCCTCTTAACTTGTTCACCAGTATGGTGTGGGATACCGTATCGAAGGCCTTCCTGAAGTCTAAGTATACGACATCCACCCCTCCTCCTGTGTCCAGGCATTTCGTAACCTGGTCATAAAAAGATACTAGATTGGTCAGGCACGATCTGCCTGCCACGAACCCATGCTGGTTTCCCCTCAGCATAATTTGTCCTGCTGGGCTCTCACAAATGTGAGGCTTGATAATTTTTTTTCATAGACTTTACCAAGGATGGAGGTGAGACTGACCAGCCTATAGTTGCCTGGGTCCTCCTTCCTCCCCTTCTTGAAAATGGGGACCACATTGGCCCTTTTTCAGTCCTCCGGGACTTGGCCCGTGCGCCACGAGTGTTCAAATATTCAAATATATTGGGACAGTGGCACGTATGCATCCCTGCCCCTGTCCCGCAGTGCCCAGGAGTGTGGCCAGGCTGGACATTTGTATGCACACACACACACTCACACACACACACACACACACACACGCATGCACACATGAACATGCATACTCCTAAATGCACACCCTGACTCAGGCACACACACACAAACACATTCTTGTACACACAAACACAGACATCCACACTGGCATGCACACCCACACATGCATGCCAGATCCAAGCCGATCTCTGATCCAGATCTCTACCATTTTCTGGAAGATACTTGTAAGTGTTTCTAGAGAGCTAGTCAGCTCCCGGTGATGCATTTCCATATCAAACGGCTACCTCAGCCAGACTGTTTTTCTCATTGGTAATCCCGTGATAGTGCTCTACCTCTTACCCTATTCTAACCCTACCCTTTGTAACCAATACAGTTCTCCTTTGTGACTGGTGTAGGAGACTTATTGAGGGGTGGGTTTAATTATGCCTAGGAGGCCCCTTGGGTCTGTGGACTAAGGGAGACTATCTTTTTGGTCCCCGACTTGGGGAGGAGCCCCAAGTGCTTGTATTGGGTCAAGTACCCCTAGGACTATTAGGCCTGTGTTTCCCCAAGGACACAGGACCTAGAAGGTCCCCTCTCGGGGTGGTGGCAGCACGTTAACCCCAGACTCTGCAGTGGGGCTCGAAAGGGGGTCTGCCAGGGCCGAGGTGCCCCTGGGGAGACACGTGGAGTCCAGATGGTGGACGGGCATGGTGAGGTGGGAAGCTCAACGCAGGAGCTCCTCCTACTGGCCCGCCACGTGCACAAACATGTACACATTCATGCACGGAAACTGACACACCTGCACACCCACACATACACAAACACACACGTGCATGCATGTACCCTAGTGCACGCACACACATGCAGGCCTATGTACACACTCACCCACACAATGATATGCATGCACATTTACAGGCATACACCCCCCCCCGTATGTGCACAGACCTATACACACACCCACACACATCCCCACCCACACTCATTCATGCACATCCCTCCCCATGAAATCACACACATACAGATATACCTACCCACACAGACATAGGCATGTACATGAGCATGTGCACACACACATGCATGCATACCTACAACACCCATGCACGCAAACAGATGCACACACACACATACACACACACACACGCACAAGCTGACATACAGGGACACACACACTCACACCCCTGACCCTGTGTTTCCCAGGAGTGGGGTTGGGCAGGAGGAACAACACACACACACACTTGCATACACCTACACACATACACTCATGCACACACCCAAACATATGCATACCCACACATGCAGACAAGCCCAGACATCCACACCTGCACGCACACACGCACAGGCACACAGGTACATCCACACACAAACATATCAGTCACTCACACATGCACACACACACACACACACACATATCAGTAACACACACATACCAGCCATGCACACACCAGTCATACACACACCATGCACACACACACCAGTCATGTGCACACACCAGACCAGTCACTCACACAGCAGTCACACACACTAGACACACACACACACTTACACACCAGTCACACACACATTAGTCACACACACAGGCACATACACATCAGTCACAGACACATGCCAGTCACACACACAGGCATATGTATACATGCACCAGTCTCTCACATGCACACACACACACACACACACACACATGTACAGACAAACCATACTCACACGCACACACACACACACA
Source organism: Alligator mississippiensis (assembly GCF_030867095.1). Lineage (NCBI taxonomy): Eukaryota > Metazoa > Chordata > Crocodylia > Alligatoridae > Alligator > Alligator mississippiensis. Next base: position 3,281,822 of record NC_081827.1, on the reverse strand, counting down.
CACACACACACACATGCAAACACACACACACACACGAGTCGCACAACCCAGGACTCATCCCTCAGGGTTCACCCCATGCAGGACGAGCTCCTCTGGTCTGAGAGGACCCAAGGTCCTGGACCCATGACATCCCGGGGTGACAAGGGTGCTGCCTTCTGGAAGGCTCTGAGCCGGTGGCAGCTGTGCAGCTCCAATGGGGAACTCGAGTGGGAGGGGAAGAAGCACACAACTGTCACTGCCTACACCCCCGAGAGGCTGTGGGGACTGGGCACTGGCACCCTGCAGGGTGCTTGTAGGTGGGGCAGGGGCTAATGAGACTCATGTGGGGGGAGAGGAGAGGGCTCAGGCTGGATCTCCCTGGAAGCCCCACAGTGAGGAGCTGGGGACAGCAGTGCTCCTGGTGGGACCTGGATTTATCTAGATCCCTCTGCAGGGCTGGGAGCAGAGGCAATGCCCCAGGTAGAGACAACAGGTTTGTACAGGCAAGGCTCTTTGTTTTCTGTTGAACCCCTAGAGGTCTGTGGTGTCTGTGGGGGCTGTGAAGCTTCTTGGTTATTTCGGTGGTGCTGGTAGTTCAGGCTGGAGTCCTGCAGTGACAGGCTCAGAGCCGGCTTAGAAAGCCAGTGCCCAGGAGCCCTGGGAAGAAGAGTGAGGCCAGTGAGGGGCCAGGAGCCAGGGAAAGGCTGAGCCAGGCCAGGGGGTTCTCAGGCCCAGCACTGGATAAGCCATACTAGAGGGTCCAGGAGCCCAGAGGAGGGGCTGTGTATGGCAGCAGGGGATTCAACTGTGTGGTCTTGGTGCATGTCTGTGTTCAACAGTTGGTGAACTTGTTGGATGTTTGTGTGATGCATTGGGGGGTGTCTTGGGCCCTGCATCTCCAAAGGATCTTGCACTCCTGGTCAAGTCTCACCCCCACCCCATAATCCCAGGACGTGCAGTCCTGGTGCAAGGGAGCGATGCCCCGAGGAAGGTGGGTGATGGGGTTGGATGCCTCATTCGGCTGCTGAGCGGGAGACTGGAAGTTGTGCTGGCAGCGCTGCTGGGGGAGTGTGAGCCGGGCTGTGATTTCCAAGTGTGAGCAGAGCACGAGGGCGAGGGAAGTGGAACTCCTTTTTCCATATGACATTTTAGGATTACAACATTCATAGATTAATATGCATCATGTTCAGGGAAAGTTGTCCCCAGGGGAAACTGGAGTTTTGTCCATTGATGCCAGCGCAGCTGCCTGGCACCAAGGCGAAGGAGTGCGACTCTGAGAGTCAGATGGGAGAGAAGAAATGGTCTCCCAGAGATGGGGTACTACAGAGCCCTGAGAGAGCCAGGAGCTGAGAAGGGCCAGGTTCTCTGGGATGGGACTGCAAGCTAGCCATGGCCGTGAGGGCACAAGTCCCCAGGAGGCAAGCTACCCAATTACAGGGCAGCTCGATTTAGTGATCAATATTTACAAAACCCTACAACTTTCATAACAATGGGGGGAAAAACAAGCACCAAAGTGGCTCAGGCCAAGCCCAAAACATGTTTCAAACCCGCGACCCCCAGCACTTCCCTCACACCTGCCAGGGCTCGTCCCCAGGTCATGGCCACGGCAGGCAGGGATTACACTGCAGCCGGCTCCCCCTCCTTGTCCCAGGAGCTCTCAACTTCTCCTCTGGACTCTCAGGAGGAGAAGCTGCCCATGGCTCCAGGCATCTCTGCTGCAGTCCCCCATGGCAGGATCCCGGTCTCCCCCCAGGGCTTCACCCCAGCCAGCTCTGTGCGCTCCAGCAGGCTGCAGGCAGCACACAGGCCCTGCATGCTCCGGATCCCTGGCTTGTATCTCTTTGCCCAGCTTCTGGCACAAGCCAGAGCTCTCTGGAAAGGATCTTTGCAGCCCATCCAGATGGCAGAGTGCAAGAAGCCAGGCCTGTGGCAGCCTTCTGGTCCTCTCCAACCCCACACCTTGTGCCCCCAGATCCAGCCCCTGTGCACATGCTGCCCCACTGCACCTGCACCTCTCCCTGCTGCCTTCCCTGTGCTTGTTAATTCAGGTCAGGAGCAGTTACTCTGGGGTTCCTCCCTCCTGGCTCCCTCCTTGAGCTGCCCGGTCCGTGTTCAGTCTTGGGGTCTTTGTGTTTCTCTCAGGCTGCTGCGCCTTTAAGGCATCCCCCTCGGGCCTGCTGGAACTTGGGGCTGCAGCTGTCCCCGTGCTGCCCCTTTTCCTCTGGGCACTGCCTCTCCTTGATTCTACTTTCATATGGTTACCATATGTCTGGGTTTTCCAGGACATGTTATTTTTTTGGGTCCTCCCATCTACCTCCAGGCAGTTTTTAAAAATAACAAATATCATAGACATAGACATTAGGGCTGGAAGGGACCTCGGAAGATCATCGAGTCCAGCCCCCTGCCCAAAGGGCAGGAAGTCAGCTGGGGTCATAGGATCCCAGCAAGATAAGCATCCAGTTTCCTCTTGAAGGTGTTCAAGGAAGGCGCTTGAACCACCTATGATGGCAGGCTGTTTCAGACCTTGGGGGGCTCGGACAGGAAAGAAATTCTTCCTTATGTCCAGCCTGAAACGATCTTGTAGTAGTTTGTGACCATTCGACCTCGTCATCCCTTGGGGCGCTCTGGTGAACAAACGTTCCCCCAGATGCTGGTGGTCACCCCTGATAAACTTGTAGGTGGCCATCAGATCAGCCCTGAGCCTGCGCTTTTCCAGGCTAAAGAGCCCCAGGGCTCTCAGCCTGTCATCGTAGGGTCTGCTTCCCTGACCTAATGGAGGGGTTTTGCTGTCTTTGACCAACATCAAAGCTTTTCCTGGCACTTTCCAGCTTGCCGTAGCACGGGGCTGCTTGGGGCTGGGGAGAATAGGGGAGAGGCCAGGGCACCAACAGCATCTGCAGCCCCAGCAGATGCCTGTAGATGAGTCTATGGGAAGTGGGGATTGGAGACCCAGAGCTGGTGGGGGTGGTGAGTGTGGGGCTTCTGGCTCTGACCCCAGGCGAGGTGGGAGGTGCCAGGGTCGGGTCCCAGTCTAGCCTTGATCGCAGCCACGGGGAGTCAGAATGGGCTGCGAGCTGCAGGCTGTGAGCCTGGCCAGGAGGCTCTGTGCGGGGAGATGTGAGGGGAATCTGGCCCCACTCCAGCCCCGCGTGTAGGGACTGACCTCGCATCCTGGCCCCTGCTGCCCCCCACACGGTCTGTGCCTGGAGCGGGAGCACAGAGGGGCCCGGGGCTGGGTTTGAGCCCCACCAGGGCTGGGGGGTTCTGCTGCTCCCCAGCCTCCCACAACCTCCGCCCTGGGGGAGTCTCCCCCATGGGGCCTGGCACATGGGGAGTGGCTGTGGAGCGCGGGGCTTAAGCTGGTTCCCAGCACTGACACCCACGGGTACAGGGCAGAGCTCAGGCCTCAGTGGGCACCTTTTGCCACTCCTGACTCTGCCCTGTCCTGTCGCTTGCTGCCCCCAGGGGTAGGGACTGGGATCAGGACTCCAGGGGCAGGACATGAACTTGTGGGCCTGTTGCCCCCTGGTGGGATCAGGCCCTGCCCAGGGCCATACCCCCAGGGGAAGGCCCCAGTCCTGGGGTCTGTGTCCAACCCAGACCCGTATCCCTTGGCTGAGCCTCCAGCCTGGACAGCGCTGAGAGCAGCAGCAGGTAGCCTGGTGTGTGGCTAGGGGTGTCCAGCCAGGCCTAGCTCCTGCCTGCTGTGCTGCATGGCCTAGTCACCATCTCCTCTTCTGCAAGGCAGGTGGATCCATGGGCTGTGCCTTTGTGCTTTCACCTTCCCTGTGTGGCAGGGAGTGGCTGGGAGAAGGGGTCAAAGTGCAGTATAGCTGGAGCTGCTCCTGCCACACACCTCACAGGCCTGCGGCAGCTGGCCTGGGCCAGCCCTGCCCATGGCCCTGGGAAGAGCAGAGGGAGCTGGAAGGCAGGGTGCAGCCCAGAGCCCTGCTCCCCTTCCCTGCAGCAGGCAGCACCTGGTGCAGTAGGAAGCACAGGCTCCGAGCTGCAGCTCTTATATTAGTGGCCAGGTCCAAACAGGAGGGTGACCAGAGTGGGTGAGCATCTTGATTCTGGCAGCCCAGGGGCTATACAAGGCTGTGGACCTATGGACAGAGAGCAAGAGACACCCTGCACCCCTGGACTCCCCACCCAGCTCCACCACACAGACCGTGGGTGGGAGGCAGGAGCAGTCTCCATTAGTACAGGCCTGGAGATGACCCAACAACAACCCCACCCCCAATTCCCCTGTCCAGTCCATCCTGGCCCAGCTGGGTGATGGGTGCTGGGTACACCAGAACATGTTGCATTATTTGTAACAGGTGTAACTGTAAAAGTGTGGGGGCAGTTTAGTCTGCCAAGTGAACCACAAAGGTCATAAGACCTCTTAGATTCATAGATGTTAGGGTCGGAAGGGACCTCAATAGATCATCGAGTCCGACCCCCTGCATAAGCAGGAAAGAGTGCTGGCTTTAGATGACCCCAGCTAGATGCCCATCTAACCTCCTCTTGAAGACCCCCAGGGTAGGGGAGAGCACCACTTCCCTTGGGAGCCTGTTCCAGACCTTGGCCACTCGAACTGTGAAGAAGTTCTTCCTAATGTCCAGTCTAAATCTGCTCTCTGCTAGCTTGTGGCCATTGTTTCTTGTAACCCCCGGGGGCGCCTTGGTGAATAAATACTCACCAATTCCCTTCTGTGCCCCCGTGATGAACTTATAGGCAGCCACAAGGTCGCCTCTCAACCTTCTCTTGCGGAGGCTGAAAAGGTCCAGGTTCTCTAGTCTCTCCTCGTAGGGCTTGGTCTGCAGGCCCTTGACCAGACGAGTGGCCCTTGTTAGGGTACAGTTTTATACATATACATATCCGTACATATATATATGGATATACACACACACACTCACACACGCATATCTTTACACACACACGCACATGTCTGTATGTGTGACGAGGTACAGGCAATGCTGCGTCTGTCCTCAGCCACCTTGTCCCTCCTCAGCCATTTGAGACTCTGGAGGACTGGGAATGGCCTAAAAAACAAGAAGAATGAGCCTGCAACTCGCAGTCTGAGCCCTTGGGTCTGAGCACCTGGTAGACCCAGAATCTCTGGACTTCCCTCTAAATCAGGCATGGGTGCAGACAGCACACAACTCCTGAGAAATGGAGAAATTGGTCTGGGGTCAGGAGCGTGGATTTCTATCACAGTCTCCTTTCTGTTCCCCTTGTGTCAGTTTTTTTTTTCCTTTCTCTCTCTTTTAAACTTGGCTCCTCGCTTGTCTGTCCCTCTAGTGGCTAAGCAGCTTATTGAAGTGAGAGGCCCCTTTGCCTTTCTGACTGGCCTCACACACCTGGGTGGGGGGCTAAAACTCCCTATTGTTCTAAGCAATGGCATCAGGACTGGGAGGAGCCAGGGGCTAAAGACCCTGCCAGTCTACCCGGCAACCAGTAATGCATTTCCAAATGGTTGCCTGGCAGCCAACAACTGCTGGCCTTCACTGGATCAGGTAAATGAGATCATAAGGTCTATACAAGAAAAGACTGCCTAGGAGGAGGGGCAGCAGCCATGGTGAAGATACTGAGAGCAGATGAACCTGGGCACCTCTCTCTCTTGAAGATCATGGCCACACTATGAACTGCCACCTCCAGAGGAAAGCTGTATCAGCCTCTGGATGATACTTGTGAGTAAGTTACTTGAAATCTAACTAGATATATAGCCTGCAGTAACTCAGATGTGTGATCACAGGGTTATTCTTTGATATTGCTCTACTTTGTACCCTATTCCAAGCCTACTCTTTGTAATCAATAAAGTTCTCCTGTGTACCTAGTGTGCGAGACTTATTGGGAGAGGGTCTAGATCAGGTGTAGGCAATGTTTTTTGGTTGGAGTGCCAAAAAACCTACAATGTCTACCTTGAAAGGTGCCAGAGTGCTGACATGCCAGAGCCCGGAGCAGCTGTTTGCAGCCTCCCAGCTGCAGCCAGCCCAGGGACCTCGGTCTGCTTGCAGCAGGGCTTGCAGCCTCCCAGCTGCCCGCTGGAAGCAGCCTGGGCTCCATCACCGGCAGCAGCTGCTTCGAGCCTGGGCTGGCAGTGGTGTGCTGAGCAAAATGGCCCTGTGTGCCATGTTCGGCACACGTGCTGGGGGTTGCTGATCCCAGTCTAGATTGTGCTTTAGGGTCCCCTTGGTCCGGCTGACTAAGGGAGAGCATTAGTTGTGCTTCAGACTAAGGGAAGCACCCCAAGTTCTTGCAGTGGGTTGAGTACCCTCTAGAACTGTAAGGCCCCAGGGGGCAGAGAGCCTAGGAACAATCCAGACCCTGGGTGGTGGCAACATTACCTTGAAGCTTGCTGGTGTGGTCCTGGAAGGGGGTCAGCTGGACATGTGACACCCCCTGGGAGGCACTCGGAGCCTGGTAGGTGGTTCAATGCAAGAGCACCCCCAATTGACCCACCATAAGGAACATCTCCTGACACTAACATCGCTGCTAGCAACTCTGGCCCATGACAGCAGTCAACATTCCCCTTCAGGCACCACCTCTGGAGGGAGCTTATTCCACATTCTGGACACTCTGACTGTGAAGTGTTTCCTAGTTTTGAGCCTGAATCCAGGAGTTTGTGGCCATTACTCCTGGGTTTCCCCATTGAAAAACTATGGCAGCAGTGGGATTCGAACCCACGCCTCCATAGAGACTGGAGCCTAAATCCAGCGCCTTGGACCGCTCGGCCATGCTACCACTGAATTTACAGGTGTGCACTAGACTTAGGATACTCTGTGTGTGTGGGGGGGGGGGGGAGGGGGGCGTGTCTCCAGGATGAGGTGTCCCACGTGACAGATGTATTCTGCCTTATGGTTCCTGGACATCCAGAGGGTGAGTTTTATCTCCACCTGGTAGTTCTTCCCATCTGCAGACAGCATTCTTGAATGCAGTGCCTTATTCATGGATTTCTCCATTCGCGGGGGATGTGGAAGAAATGCCACCGTCGGTGCCCCTCTCCAGAGACCTGTCTCTGCCAGCCTGAGAGGCTGGTGTTGAATCCCTCAGGGTGGGGATCTCCCTCCCTGCCGACATGACAAAAGCCTGGTGCCTGGGAGGTGGATACTCTGATCACCTGGGCAGGGGGGAAAAGCCCGGCCCCGCACACGGGCCCAGGTAGCCAGGGGTGCTTGGTAGATTGGTTGGCTTGTGGCTAGCACGGGCAGCTTCGATTGGACCGGGCTGCTGAGGTCAGAGAGGTTATAAAAAGGCCCGGGCCAGGAAGAAGGCAGCCATTAGCCATGCAGTCATCCAGGTGAATCTGAAACTGGGAGAGGAGCTCACCATCGGAAACTGGCTCTCTCCTCATAACCGCATGCTCCAAGAGTGCCCTGCCCCCCTGCCCAGGTGATTCGGAGCATTCCCTCCCAGGCCCCAGGCTTTTGTCATGTAGACAAGGAGGGAGATCTCCACCCTGGGGGATCAACACCAGGCTCTCAGGCTGGCAGAAACAGATCTCTGGAGAGGGGCACCGACGGTGGCATTTCTGCCACATGGACCACCCCCCCAATCCCAACAGTACTGAGGCCCATGTCACTTACATGTTTACCTGTTTCTCTTGTCATTGGTTTAGGCTGGGCTGCTCCTGCAGGTGATGCTTGGCTTGCCTGTCTGAGGCTTCCTCCACCCACGTCTTCCTCTTCCCCCAATGAGCCTAGTTTAAAAACCTTTAGGGCTTTAAAGGAGCTCCCCAGCCAGTAGGTATGCTGCTAGTTCTTCCTCCCTAGGTGCAGTACCTTGCACTTCTCAGTGTTGAAACCCATCCTGTTCTCATCTGCCCACTCCTATAACCTGTCTAGATCTACTTGTAGTCTGTCCCACTCCTCCAGCATGCCCACTTCTCCCCACATCTTAGTGTCATCTGCAAATTTGAACAAGCTGATTTTCACTCCCTTGTCCAAGTCACTGATGAAGATGTTGAACAGTGCAGGCCCAAGGACTGAACCCTGGGGGACCCACTGCCCACATCCGTCCAGGTCAAAAATGACCCATCCACCACCACTCTCTGGGTGTGGCCCTCCAGCCAATTTGTGACCCATCTGACTGTGTAGGTATTGACACCACAGTCGCCTAATAACTTAATGAGAAGGGGGTGAGAGACGGTGTTGAAGGCCTTCCTAAAGTCCAGAAAGACTACATCCACTGCGACACCTGCGTCCCAGGATTTTGTGACCTGGTCATAGAAGGCCACCAGGTTGGTCTGACAGGACCTGCCTTGAATGAACCCGTGTTGGCTGCCCCTGAGCATGATCTCCTCTGGTGGTTTCTCGCAGACGTGCTCCTGGATAATTTTCTCAAAAAGCTTCCCCAGGACCGAGGTAAGATTAACAGGCCTGTAGTTTCCTGGGTCCTCCTTCCTCTCTTTTTTGAAAATGGGAACTACATTGGCCCTTTTCCAGTCCTCTGGCACCACACCAGAGCACCACGAGTGCTCATAAAGCTGTGCCAGGGGTCCCCCAATGACCTCTGCTAATTCCCTCAGAGTGAGGGGTGGAGATCATCAGGACCTGCTGATTTGAACACATGTAGTCCCACCAGAAGTTCTCTGGCTAGGTCCTCACTGATCCTGGGCATGGCAGCACCTCCCGTGGGTCCGTTGGGGATCCCAGTGTGGGGATGCCCCGGTCCCTGCTAAAAAAAATGAAGGAAAATAAATTGTTAAAGAGGTTAGCTTTGTCATCTGGTGTGACCAGCAGATTTCCTAGCATGTCCTGCAGAGGCCCTACATTACCCGGTACCTTCTTTTTACCCCCTATGTATTTAAAAATGACTTCTTGTTGTCTTTGATTTGGGTCGCTAGTCCCAGTTCCATTTCCACCTCAGCCTTCCTAACAGCGCCCTTGTGGCAGAAATGCCACTGTCTGTGTCTCCCTCCAGAAATCTGTCCCGTTCAGCTTGTGACACTGGGGTTGACATCTTTCCTCCCTGTTCTATCCCTTCTGTACAGCCTATAGCCCTTGATGTTTACTGCCCAGGTGTGCATTGGATCCCACCAAGTTTCAGTGAGCCCCTCTATGTCTGGGTTTGTCTTAGCTAGCAGGAGGGCAAGTTCCTCCTGCTTGTTCTCCATGTTATGAACATTAGAGTAGAGGCATTTAAGGCCACCTGAAGGTGTATTCACTGCTCCCCTAATCCCAGGACTATCTGGGCCCCTGTCTCTTACCTGGGTATTTCTTGTGCTCATTGCCTGTCTTGGCTGGGCTTTTCTTGTGGGTGGCTCTTGGCTCAGTGTTCTGTGGCTCCCTCTGTCCTCATCTTCTCCCTCCCCTGATGAGCCTAGATTAAAGCCTGCCAGAGGAGATCAGCCAACCTGAAAGAGAACACACACTTACTTTTGGGGGAGAGATGGAGCCCATCCCACCTGAGCATGTCTCTTGTCCTGAAGTACGGATCATGGTCCAAAAAGCCAAAGTCCACCTCGAGACACCATTTCTGAAGCCACAGGTTGACCTCCCTGATGCAGGACTCATGGTGTTGTCTGTGTCCACTCACTGGAAGGACAGATAAGAAAACCAGGTCTCCTTCCCCTTGCTCCCCAGAGCTTGGTAGTCCTTCATCAGGTGATTAGGGCTGCTCCTGTCTGCCTCATTAGTACCTGCATGGATTAGGACCATGGGGTAGTAATCGGTGGGCCGGATAATGACCGGTATCATCTCCGTCACTTTCTGAATCCTTGCTCCTATGAGTTGTTTTATTTTTTTTAAGAAATATTTTTGTCCAGATTGATGTGTGTTTGGTCTGTGTCTAGAGACAATTGCACAAGAGCTCAAAATAAATGGAGCCTGGCTCATGTGTGCGGGGGTAGTGTAGTGGGGGTGTGCAGATCTGTGGCAGAGTGTCGGGTGCTTTGGCCCAGCCTAGGCCGGGTGTGAAGGGATGAGTGAGGCTGTGGAGCAGAGTCAGGTAAGGACTGGAACCATGTCCCCCTCCCCCAAGGCGGCAGATGCAGAGCAGTCCTGGGAAGACGAGTGGTTTGGTGTGCTGCTCCTCCCTTTGCACTGGGGTTGCCCACAAGCAGCACTTGGGGAGAGCTCGGGCAGCAGCATGGGGCGGGAGGAAGCAGAGGAGCCCTGGCACCCTGGCCATAGCACAGGGGAAGCGGCAGCAGTGGAGTGCGGAGTGACCACCTGAGCTGGGCAGCCTGCAGGGCAGCTTACCAATGAATGTAAGTCACCTTTTCTTGTCTGTTTTCTGCCTAGGGGAGGCATGTCAGGCTGCCAGAGGGACTTTAGGGCATTACTGAAGGACTGATAGAGAAGTTAACAAGCCGATCTGATTTACTTCGAAGTTTCTCCCAGCTCTTGATTGCCTTAATAGATTTGCTGAAAGGACACCTGGAGAGCAAATTGCCTGATTTGTTTTCCCTAAGGTACAGCCCGGGAGTTGATGAGCTCTATTGGGTCACTTAAGAGAAGAAAGGAAGACCTAGTTGATGGGCTGATGTGTGAAGCTGGAGATGCGCAGGGCTGGGGAACTCACCAACACTGCATGTTAGGGACATTTGATGTATTTGAGAGACTAACTGGTAACTGATTATTTGCTAGACTGCCCAGAGCTTATGGGTGGCATACTTACATGACCAACTGTTGAAGAACTGAGGCTACCAGGAAATACTCGGATGAATGTATTAATTAGATGGACTAGCAGGGTATTTTGTTTAAAAAATCTATATCTATATCTCTATCTCTACACTCCAAGTATCACATCACAAAGAAAAACCATAAACCACTACAATATCTGCCCCCGTGCCCCCAAATAAAGGCCCTCTGGCCATCCAAAACCATTACAATGTCTGCATCCATTCACCATACGCACAGAAATGCTGATCTCTTAGACCAGAAAACCCATGCCCTTCATCCCCAACCTGCTTGTGAGACCACAGACTCATTTCTCCCATTGCTCATGTCACTGGCACTCCAGTTCCTGCTGGAGGAGCCACTGCTGCTGTCACTATCCTCAGTTCCATTTTTCTCTTCCTCTTCCTCGCTGTCACAGTCCACTTCCCTCCTGGCGGTGTGGGTGGAGGGTGGAGGATCCTCTGCCACATGTCTCGGTGCCAGGTGGCTTTGGCTGCATCCTCTCCATCCTCTACTACCCATCTCTTGTAGTAGGTCTGGAGTTTGCTCAGAACCATTTTCACTCAGCCTACCACCTCTAAGTCCTTGTGCCTGCACAACAGGAGGTTCCTGGCTTTCCACAGGAAACCATGCTCCTGATGCAGGATGTGTGCTGGTCAAAAAGAGCCAATGGGGTCCCCTGGTGTTTGGCGAGGTGCCCATACAGAACCGCTTCTCTGGTCACCACTTTGCAGAGCTGCTTTTCCATGTTCTACATCTTGGCATAGATGCAGAGTCAGAGGAGGTGGTCAAACATCTCAGTGGCTCTGTGGCAGATAACCCTCAGACAGCTGAGTCTCCCCAGCTGCCCCTCTCTATACCTACAAGCCCTCACTGGTAGGGCTCAGTGGGCTATTAACCAGTTCAGATCTCTGTGATTTTTGCACATGTCCTTGTGGCAGATGTGCTCCCACCTGACCTGGCATGCATTGCCCAGGAGCAGGTTCATGGGTAACGTGATGTCCCTCAGCCTCACCATCTCCTGGATGTTCTTGTGGTTGCTCATGGTTGTGGGGCCTGTGTTCTGCAGGCCATACAAGCTGCCTAAATGGTTCAGGATCTCGTGGAGCCATGGGGGGAGCCCATGATCCATGAGGAGCCCATGATCCATGGCCTGTGGTTGGTCAGAGTGAACCCCCACAGTGTCTCAGGTTGTGCCCTGAAAAATATCTCACCAGAAGGCAGTTTTGGATTTTGTGCCCATATCCAGAATGCAGATCTGGCTTGTGTACTTGGCCCACAGGAAAAGAAGGATGTCTGACATGCCCCTGCCCCAGCCCTCTTGTCCTTGTACAAGGTCTTCCTGGCCACCTTTTCCCATCTGGAGCCCCAGAAGAACATGCACACAGCCCTCTGGATCCTGTGGGTGATGCGCTTTGGATGGGGGAAGACCAGTGTGATGTACAAAAGCACCAGTAACAACACCACCTTCAAGAGCATGACATGCCCTCCTATGGAAAGGTAGTACGTGTGCTACAGCCCCAGCCTCTGCTTTACCTTTGCCTCGGTCTTCTCCCATGCTGGCCTGCCACTCAGTTTGGAGTCAAACTCTATCCTGAGGATCTTGACCCCCTCACAGTGGACAGAGACTCCCAGGGACTCAAGATCCCTGAGCTCATCCATCGCAATGCAGATGCTCTTGCTCACATTGAGCATGGCCCCTGCCACTGCCTCATACACCTGAATGTGTGCCACAGGGCTCTCTCTACCACCCACTTGTTCCAGCGCAGCATGTTCCAGTCATCCATGTAAATCAGGACTTTGATCTCTCAGTTGCTGCTGTCCAGGATGTAGACTTCGCAGATCTCTGGGTTCTGCCTCAGGTGCTGAGCCAGGGGTTCAATGGTGCTGAAAAACAGGATCAGGGAGAATGGGCAGCCCTGCTAGACCCTGACTTCACTGTGATCTGGGCGCTCAGGAACCCATTGACCTGTACCTCACTGCTCATGGCCATATAGAGGGTCCTGATCCAGCAGACGAACGTTGAGGGGACTCCCATTCACTTCGGTGTCTGGAACAAGAACCAGTAGGACACTCTGTCATAGGCCTTTTCCAGATCCAGGTTTAGGATGGTGATGCTTTGCCTTCCCTCCCTCTCCAGCTGGAGTGATGGTTCAGGAGCTCATAGAACCACGGTGGGTCCATGATCCATGGTTCGTGTTGTTCAGGGTGAACATTTCCTCTCTTCAGCTGTCTCCTCCTTCCTCAGCTCTTGGAGGCTCTGCAGGACTCTGAACAACCTTGAATACAAGTGGAACAAGCTTGTATCTTGCTATCCAGGGCATGTGGGTCCAGTCACCCAACAGGATCTCAGCCACTGGGCTTCCCTGTGAGCCAGGGTAATAGAGTCTGCTCCAGGGGTGGCTGTAATGCCTCAGAGCCCCTTCAGCATCAGTCTCCCTTTGGTCCATGGTCATTGCCTTACAGGCCAATTATGGGGCTTTGATCTCCTTTTCACACCATGGCCATGACTTGTAGAGAATACTTCTTCCTATCACCCTGTTGGGCTATGGGCTCCTTGGCCCCCTTGTGATCCCTGGGCTGGAGAGGATGCAGCCAGGGCTGTGATCCCTGCTCTTTGCAATTGTGGCGGACCAGTAGGGGGTGCTCCTGTGTTAAGCCGCCCACCTCCCTGTGCCCGCCCACCTTCCAGGCTCCGAGTGCCTCCCTTAGGGTGCCTTATGTCCAGCCGACCCCTTCTCTGGAGCACCCCCGATAGCCTGGGGTTCCGCTGCCACCATCCAAGGCTCTGGACTCACTTCTGGCTCTGCGCACTGTTGCACAAACTGCTAGTTTCATGCCCGAGCTGAGTCGCTCAAATCAGAGTCGACCTCAAACAGTGTCCGAGGTTTCTTTTTATAGCTAACAGAAACAATAGATTTCAACGTGTTGTGTGATTATTGGCAGCCTAAGCATTACGTCTTGCATCGTATGTCTAGCAGTTACATGTTCTATGACGGTTTACATACATGTCTTATTTACATCTTAGATCCCTTCCCTGGGGCAGTCCCTAAGCCCCTCTCGGTCATCCTTCGGTCAGGGTGTGATTTCTTGACATCAACATTTCTCCCTGTCCCTCTTCGCTTATCTCTCGTAAGGAGTTATTTATTGCACCCGTTCCTGGCTCCGTCTGCAGAAGTTTAGTGCTACTCGTAAATTGATCAGTAGCCTACGTGCCTTAGTGTTAAGTGTGGAAGCGATTACAAAAGCAGGATGTATAGATTATGCTATATTTTTACCACAATTCCCCCCTCAAGATACTTTCTAACTCTAATCTTAGTAGCTGTCAGCTATGGCTAACTTCTGATAATGCACAAACATCTCTCGGTTGACGACTGACTGTACAGTTCGTCTCAGAAGGGCCATGATGCAGGGTATAATACAGGGGAGCAAACAACGTATCGACATTAGCAGGCAAAAGACTAAGAAAGCTCCCCTTAACCATCCAAAATTAGGGAGCCAGGATGTAAACCAATCAAAATTCCACCCGTTCCATGTTTGGACTGGGATATGTGCTACCTCCTCCATTTTATCCGCTAAGGCCTTTATCAATTCACCATTATCATTGATTTCAACACAACAATTTGATAAATTCAACTTCCTGCACACCCCTCCTTCACTTGCAAGTAAGTAGTCAAGAGCTAAGCGGTTTTGCAGTACCGTGGTACGTAGTTGAGTGAGCTGGTTGCCAATCAGACGCAGGGCTGCGGCAGTTTTATTGGTAACAATTTCTACTACGGCCTGGAGCCTAATAATTCGATTTGTCAAGTATGTGGGCTCTCTCCCAACCACGTTTGGCTCCCAAGTTGCTGGACCATAGTATTGAATGATTCTCTCTGCTGGCCATTCATCATTTCCCCACTTTTGGCCCCCTCCTGCCGCTGTTCTCTCGAAGGAGATATCAGTGCTGTGTTTTGCTTGATGAGTTTTGGGTTGTGTTATCCAAACACCCGGAATTAAAGCCCCCAAATAACAAGTCCCAGCCCAATTGGCAGGAAGCTGTCTATATGCCCATCGCCCACAAATCCACCATAGCCCACAGGCTTCATCTGTGATGGTGGAACGAGAACTCATTAAAGTTAGAGTTAGTGAGCTTCTTTTTGTTGAACTCCCACTCACCTTGGTAGCATTTTGATAGTGGGTACAATTAATGCCCCAAACTGAAATCCACTCCTTTCCCAATAGGTAGCTACAATTGTCAAACTTGTTATACGAGACATTTGCGCATGTCTATGCACCCTCCCAGGGGGCGATCTCCTTAGAAATCCATGTTTCCTTGCACCTTGACTGTCCCACTCTAAATCCACCTCCGTGTTTGGAAATGCAGATAGATCCGGTAACTTTTGCCACCATAACTCTCCCAGAACCATTGTATCGCAAAGAGAAATTCCGGTTAAAACCCCAATCTGAGACTATACCAGTCCTATTGAGGGGGATAGGCAAGAAAGGGACTCCCTCATCACTAGAAACAGGAGTAAGCACACACAAAAGACAACTTTGGTTAGTTAGAGCCCGGGCTGAATCCTTGAGAAGGGCCACCCATGCGTTTCCCACCCATGGGTTTGCAGGTGGGCCTCTAGGCTCCCCAACAGGTTTTGGTTTCCTGACAGTTTTATTCATGGTGTAATGGTAATCCCCTATGCGGATTCCCTGAGGCTCAACCTTGAAGGGAGGATTTGAAGGCCAATCTTTGAGGATTGCAAACCAGAGTTCTGGTTCTGGCTCTATACACAGCGGTGTTGGACCAGCACGGAGTGCATACGTTATTATAATTTCTCAACTCAAGCAGCATTGGGAGAGGGTATGCATAGAGGCATTGATTATAGTAGACTTTGAAGTTTCGTAGCTAGCCTTACTAAGGGGTTTAAGCTTTATGTATAAGGGACATTTACAACAGTCTGGGTGATATACTCCTGGGTTTGATATACCTAAAAGGGACAAGAGCCCCAACAGATAGACTAGGGCCCACATCTTTGCAAGTGTAACTTCAAACCTCCAGCAGGTTCACTTTTCCACTTGTTGGCTTCTTGTTCCCGGGTGTTATCAGCTTCTGGAGTGACCACACCCTGGGAGTTGGTGTCCTCCTGATGAAAAGGTTTCACCCTCGAGCAATGGGTCCACATATCGCTGTTTGATAAGCGAACAGCTGTGTGTGTAGTCAGTAGCACCTGGTAGGGTCCCTCCCACCTTTCTGCGAAGGGATTCTTTCTCCACTTCTGCACCAAGACTTGGTCATCTGGTTTAAAGTTGTGGATCGGTGCATCAAGCGGGAGGCTCTGGAAGGGTGCAGCAAACCTGTGTAGGGAAGACAAAACAGACTGCAAGGCAATAACATGTTCCCAAATTTCGGATTTTCCCAAATCCACAGTAACCTGTTCCCTCCACCCTGCTGGCAAGACTGTGGGAGGCATACCAAACATTAATTCAAAAGGTGACAATTTAATCCCTCTACGTGGTGTGCTACGAATACGAGTTAAAACCAGTGGGAGTGCCTGCGG
Source organism: Alligator mississippiensis (assembly GCF_030867095.1). NCBI lineage: Eukaryota > Metazoa > Chordata > Crocodylia > Alligatoridae > Alligator > Alligator mississippiensis. Next base: position 3,265,699 of record NC_081827.1, on the reverse strand, counting down.
CCATTTCAAATGAGTTTCAATACAGATTTTCATTAGCATAGCCTTCAGTGTTCTATTCATGCGCTCTACCTGACCTGAACTCTGGGGTCTCCATGGAGCATGGAGTTTCCATTTGATGTCTAAAGCTTTGGACACTTCCTGTACTATTTTCCCCACAAAATTACTTCCTTGATCTCACTCAATAGACTCAGGCAACAGAAATAGGGGTATTATCTCGTGAAGTAGCACTCGTGTCACTGTGGATGCGGTAGCCGTTCTTGTGGGGTACGCTTCCACCCATCCAGTTAGTTGATCGACCAATACCAGCAGATAATGGTAACGACCGGACTTTGGAAGTTCAGCGAAGTCAATCTGCCAAGCTTGTCCAGGATAATGGGCCCACGGTCTTCCTCAAACAGGGGCTGGTGGTCTTGCGGGTTTTGGGTTTACCTTCTGACAGGTCGGACACTGAGAGACCACTCTCTGGGCTTCCAAATAAAGTCCTGGAGCCACCATTTGACGAGTTAACAAGTCTCCCATCACAGTGCCTCCCATGTGAGTGGAATAATGTAACTGGTGGAGTATATCTCCCAATAAGCATCGAGGTACTAATACTTTCCCTCTGGGTATGATCCACCATCCCTGAGGGTTCTTAATAGCCTTGAGCTCTGCGGCTAGCTTATCTGATCCTGGGCCATACTTTACTTTACAATCTTCTAAGTAAAAGGGCACCTCGTGGGCCGAGCCCTGAAACACTGCCTCTCCTCCCATCTGTGCTGCCTCTTTGGCTGCTACGTCAGCCTTCGCATTTCCCCTTCTCTGGCGCTCGTCTGCAGCCTTGCCATGGGCTTTCACGTGCACCACGGCCACCTCTTTCGGTAGCCAGAGGGCTTCCAATAGCATTACAATCTGTGGCCCATTTGCAATCTTTTGTCCAGAGGCCGTGATGAACCCACATTCTTTCCACAACAACCCATGGGCATGTACAGAGGCAAAGGCATAGCGCGAATCTGTAAAAATGTTCACCCTTTTGTCTTTTCCTAATACCAATGCACGTGTCAGGGCAGTGAGCTCCGCTGCCTGTGCTGACCAGTTTGCAGGGAGATTTTCTTTCTATACAGTCTCAGTCAAGATTACCACAGCACAACCCGTATGCCGCACGCCATGTATTACACTACTTGAACCATCTACGAAGAACTCCTCCTCTGGGTCCTCAAGTGGGTCGTCTGCCAAGTCAGGACAAATTAGTACTGTCTGAGTCAATACATCTAAGCAATCATGGCATGGAGGTCCCGGTTCTGGCATCAGGGTGGCTGGGTTCAAAGCAGTGGTGTGCTTGAAGGTGAGGCCTGGATTAGATAGGAGAAAGATTTCATATCTGGATTGTCTGGAGGGGTTTAAAAATTTCCCTCCCTCTCCTCCGAGGATCTGGGGAACCCCATGTGGTGTATGTATTTCCATATCTGCTCCCATAACAATCTTTTGGGCCTCCTCCACAAGAGTAGCTGTGGCGGCGACAGCCCTCAAACATGCAGGTCACCCCTTTGCCACTGGGTCTAGGACCTTGGAGTAGTAGCCCACAGGCTTCCAAGTTGGGCCTACTGGTTGAGTTAAGACCCCTGAGGCCACCCCTTTATTCTCATGCACATACAGTCTATAGGGCTTGTGCCCATTTGGAATCATCAACGCTGGGGGTTGAAAGAGGGAAGCTTTCAATAACTCAAATGCATGTTGGTTTTCCTTAGTCCATTTCCAATTTGTGAGACCCTCTTTTGTGAGGGACTCATATAGGGGTTTGGCTTTTCCCCCATAATCGGGAATCCACAGTCTACAAAACCCAGTTAGGCCCAGGAAAGCTTGCAGCTCTTAGGTTTTTGGGGGCAGGCATATCCTGTATTGCTTGAATTCAATCTCTACTCAAAGTCCGAGCCCCCTCCTCAATCTCATAACCCAAAAAGGTGACCTTTGGCTGACAAATTTGAGCCTTTTCCCATGACACTTTATACCCTTTCTTTCCCAGGGTATTCAGCAAGGATTCTGTCACTCTTTTTCCCGTCTGCACATCAGGACTTGCTACCAATAAATCATCAACATACTGCAACAACACCACCTCAGGGTGTCTCTCTTCCCAGTGCTCCAAGTCTTTTTGCAATGCTGTTCCAAAGATATGGGGGGGATGAGACAAATCCCTGGGGCAGTACTGTCCATAACAATTGAGTCTTATGATACGTGTCCGGGTCTTCCCACTCAAAGGCAAACAATTTCTGACTATCTTCATGTAGCGGGATAGAGAAGAAAGCATCTTTTAAATCTAACACGGAAAACACCTTGGCATCTGCTGGAACTTGGGTCAGAAGGGTGTGGGGATTTGGGACCATAGGATAATTCACTAAAATCTTTTTGTTTACAGCTCTCAAGTCTTGCACTAACCTGAAGGAGGAGCCATCTGCTTTAGACACACCCAGGATCAGGGTATTAAAGGGGGATGATCCCTCTATTAACCACCCATACCGGTTGAATTTTTCAATCAGCGGCTTCAAGCCTGCTCGGGTGGTTTTCTTCAGAGGATACTGTCTCACACACACAGGACCCTCTCCCTCCTTCAGGGGAATCTTGACTGGATTTATGTATTTTGCCCGGGCAGGAGTCCCATCTGCCCACACACATGAATCAACATTCTCTAAAATCTCAATTCCTTTGGCTTCTGACACAGCCTTGGCTGCCCGGAGGGCCATTTGGTAATTTGAGCCCTGTTTTACTGGCAGCCACATTACAATTTGATTCTCAAGGAAGATTTCAGCTTGCAGTTTTGTTAGTAAATCTCGCCCCAGGAGGGCCACGGGACAGTCAGGGGAAACTACAAAGGCATGCTCCAACATATTATTCCCAATTTTCGTGAGGAGTGGCTTACACACAGGCAATCTGGTTCGTCTTCCCTGTATACCTTCTACAGTCACATGCTTTCCACTTTCTTTAGCTAGGGGGGGTTTCACGGGGATCATAGAAAAGGTGGTTTCGGTATCCACCAGAGCCTCATAATCTCTGCCACCGACCCTTATTTTCACCATGGGATCCTTCCGAGCGCTCGCCCTAGGGTGATGGCCTTGGACCCCGGTCTCCTTCAGCTAGAATCTTCCCCTGAGGATTCCGCCCACATCTGGCGGCCCCCCTGCTGAGTTTCCCTCTGTTTGTCTTTCAGCTTAGGACAATCCCTCTTCCAGTGTCCCTTCTCTCGACAATATGCACATTTGTCAGGCTTAGGTCGGCCTTTTCCTTTCTTCTGCCCCCCCTCAGGTTTCTCCTTCCATCCCCCACTGGCATTTGTGCTTTTGCCCAAGGCAGCTGCCAGCATTGCCATCTGTTTTTGCCCACACTTTTCCTCTCTCTTCTCTGCCACCTGATCACGATTCCCATAAACCTTATATGCAATCTGTACGAGCTCTGAAAGGGGTTTTCCTGGTCCTCCCTCAGTCTTTTGCAACTTCTTCCTTATATCTGGGGCTGCCTGCCCAATAAACATCAGATTCACCATGCGCTGATTTTCTGGGGCCTCCGGGTTCAAGTCACTAAATTTCTTAAAGGCATCGAACAAACGTTCCAGGAAAACTGAGGGAGATTCATCCTTCCCCTGGCGGACTTCTTACAATTTAGAGAGATTAGTCACCCGTGGCACTGCCTTGCCCAGAACTTCCACTATAATTCCTAAATAATTATGATTACGCTGTCTCCCGTCCGCTGAACTGTTATCCCAATTGGGACTCTCAATGGGGCATATGTCCCGTATATTTCCTCCCTCTCCTTCTAGGTGCTTTTCGGCTATTCGATCCACCGTTCCCAGTACTAAGCACCTTTCCTCTGAAGTCAGAAGGGTATGCAACATCATCTGAACATCAGCCCAGGTGGGGCGGTGAGTCTGCCCTACTGACCGAAACAAGTTTTGCATTTTCTCGGGTTCCTCTCTGAAAGAGGGATTCTGATTTTTCCAATTGAACAAATCTGACATATTGAAAAGCACATAAACAAAGGAGGTGTCCCTCTCCCCTATCAATACCTCTCTCATGGGACACTGATAGTTGGGGGCGGGGTTACGGGTTAAACGAGGGGGTCTAGCGGGTACCCATCCATTCCAGGGTGGTGAACACCATACTGGGGACCAGTGGCCTGGTAGCCAGGGCTGAGCCGGGTCAGGCTCTTGCGGGGGTGAGTCACCTTTCCCTTCATGTTCATATGGGGGGGCTGATTCTGGGGAGCTCTTTGAGTCTCCTTTTTCCGGAGCACTGGGGCCAGGTTCTTCTGACGGTGATAGTTCCTGATCTCTGGTGCTTGTACTGGCTGGTGACCGGGCTTTGTTCCTGTGCCTTAGTCCCTGAGCCAGATCTCCCTCACTACCAGAATCAGAGAGGACTCGGGGCTTTCTCCCAGCGTCTTTTGCCAATAACATCTTACACATTTTTTCCTTTACGCTTCTGAATCCATGGGGGACTGGGATTCATCACAGCACTCACCCAGCAATCTATATATGGATACTGATCCCAATGACCGTCCCTTGTTATCACACTTAACACTGTGTTAGCCAACTTCACATCAAAAGAACCGACATCTGGCCACCCTACTCCAAATGATGGCCATTCCAATTGACAGAAAGTAATCAATCTGTTCTTTGACATTTCTATTCCGTAATCTCCTTTGAACTTACTAAAGTTTGTTAGCATGCATCCTAATGGGGTTGCAGAGCTTTCTTCCCGGGAGCTACCCGAACCCATTGTGTCAACCAATATACAAAATCACTCAGATACCTGTCCACTGGGTCACGAGGTTCCAGCTGAGCCCCCTTGCGTTCAACACTACCTTGTCAGGCAGAATCAGGGCGGCAAGACTCAGCCTTAGTCCCAGACCTGGTCAGCGGCTCATGTTTCTAAATGAACAAAGTCCCCAGGGCTAACGTTCAGACTTATATGCTGAACGCTAAAACCAATATCCAAAATTCCAAAAATCCCCGAAAGACTATTCAAGTGACACAAGGAAAGCGAATACTTACTCCTGCAAACACCCTGGCGCCGTCTCTTCGGACCCTGCTCAGCCTGGGTGACTCATTCAGTGGAGAGCCTTTAACCTCCCGGGTGTCCCGACTCACGTTCCCAGTGACCGTGACAGACTCCAAAAGTGGTCTGGTGCGCACTTCACGAACACCTTTGCCGGTCTTGTCGTCCGACCCCAGGGTGGTCCGAGGGTTGCTTCTGGCTGCCTCGCCAAATTGTTGCACAAACTACTAGTTTCATGCCCCTGGAGGCTTGTCCAATTTTACCTCTAGGAGAGAGTCACACACACTCAGGCTAGGTCCACCTCAAGTTTATTGTTTGCAAACAGATCGACAAGGGAGCTGAGTCGCTCAAATCAGAGTCGACCTCAAACAGTGTCTGAGGTTTCTTTTTATAGCTAACATAAACAATAGATTTCAACGTGTTGCGTGATTATTGGCAGCCTAAGCATTACGTCTCACATCGTATGTCTAGCAGTTACATGTTCTATGACGGTTTACATACATGTCTTATTTACATCTTAGATCCCTTCCCTGGGGCAGTCCCTAAGTCCCTCTCGGTCATCCTTCAGTCAGGGTGTGATTTCTTGACAACAACATTTCTCCCTGTCCCTCTTCGCTTATCTCTCATAAGGAGTTATTTATTGCACCCGTTCCTGGCTCCGTCTGCAGAAGTTTAGTGCTACTCGTAAATCGATCAGTAGCCTACGTGCCTTAGTGTTAAGTGTGAAAGCGATTACAAAAGCAGGATGTATAGATTATGCTATATTTTTACCACAGCACCTTGGAAAATGCAGGCCTGATCGTCCAATAGGTACTAGACCCAATACAAGCACTTGGGGCACTTCCCCAAGTCAGGGGCTTATTAGGAAGCCTCCCTTAGTCCACAGACCTAAGGGGCCTCCTTGGCATAATTTAGACCCACCCCTCAATAAGTCTCCCACACCGGTCACAAAGGAGAACGCTATTGATTACAGGGGTAGGGCGGAAACAGGGTAAAAGGTAGAGCAATATCGTAGAAATATTAGAGGAATATCAAAGGAATCCCATAGAGCAAACCAGGGTGGCTGAGGTAGCCGTTTAAACACGCATCTGAGTTACTGTAAGCTAAATATCTAATCGGATCTCGAGTAGCTTACTCACTTGCATCGTCCAGAGGTGGTTGGAGTTTCCTCTGGAGGCAGGGCACTCTTGGAGCATGCGGTGATGAGGAGACAGCCAGGTTCAGATTCACCTGGATGACCGCATGGCTAATGGCTGCCTTCTCCCTGGACCAGGCCCTTAAATAACCTCTCTGACCTCAGCAGCCCGGTCCAATCGAAGCTGCCAATACTGGCCACAAGCCGACCAATCTCCCCAGCATCCCTGGCTACCTGGGCCCGCGCGCAGGGCCGGGCCTTTCCCCCCCTGCCCAGGTGACTAGAGCATCGCCTCCCAGGCACCAGGCTTTTGTCATGTAGACCAGGTGGGAGATCCCCGCCCTGAGGTATCAACACCAGCCTCTCAGGCTGGTGGAGACAGGTCTCTGGAGAGGGGGACCGACAGTGGCATTTCTGCCACAGGCATTTCTCTTGTGGCCCTGGCTCTGCTCTTAGACCAGGTGAGACTCCTGGGCTCCTTAGACCATGCTGACTTCCGCTGCTGACACTTCATGCTGACTGTTCCTAATTACCTTCCTCTCCTCCAAGTGCTTAGAAATGGATTCTTTGAGGATCTGCTCCATGATTTTTCCAGGGATAGAGGTAAGGCTGACTGGTCTGTAGTTCCCTGGATCATTGGTAATACATCTGGGGTGCATGTGGGTGCATGTGCACCCCTTTAGATTGGTGGTGCTGGCAGCATCTGCAGGCAGTCCCTGATCACTGCTGGCCACCACCCTCACTGCCAGTTGTGTTGGCGGGTGATCCCTGACCACTGGTCGGCACTTGCCACCCCCGACTATGAACAGAGTCAAAGCCATGTCTGGGAGCTCACTGTGCCCTGAGCTCCCATGAGTTTTCAAAGATGATGGCCAATGGCTCAGCAATCACAGCCGACTTCCTCAGCACCCTCAGGTGCATCCCATCCAGCCCCATGGACTTGTTCACATCCAGCTTTTCTAAGTAGTCCCTCACCAGTTCTTTCATACTGAGGGCTGCTCATAGATTCATAGATTCATAGATGTTAGGGTCGGAAGGGACCTCAATAGATAATCAAGTCCGACCCCCTGCATAAGCAGGAAAGAGTACTGGGTCTAAATGACCCCAGCTAGATACTCGTCTAACCTCCTCTTGAAGACCCCCAGGGTAGGGGAGAGCACCACCTCCCTTGGGAGCCCGTTCCAGACCTTGGCCACTCGAACTGTGAAGAAGTTCTTCCTAAGTTCCAGTCTAAATCTGCTCTCTGCTAGCTTGTGGCCATTGTTTCTTGTAACCCTCGGGGGTGCCTTGGTGAATAAATCCTCACCAATTCCCTTCTGTGCCCCCGTGATGAACTTATAGGCAGCTACAAGGTCGCCTCTCAACCTTCTCTTGCGGAGGCTGAAAAGGTCCAGTTTCTCTAGTCTCTCCTCATAGGGCTTAGTCTGCAGGCCCTTGACCATACGAGTTGCCCTTCGCTGTACCCTCTCCAGGTTATCCGCATCCTTCTTGAAGTGTGGCGCCCAGAATTGCACGCAGTACTCCAACTGCGGTCTGACCAGCGCCCGATAGAGGGGAAGTATCACCTCCCTGGACCTATTCGTCATGCATCTGCTGATGCACGATAAAGTGCCATTGGCTTTTCTGATGGCTTCGTCACACTGCCGGCTCATGTTCATCTTGGAGTCCACTAGGACTCCAAGATCCCTTTCCACCTCTGTGCCACCCAGCAGGTCATTCCCTAGGCTGTAGGTGTGCTGGACATTTTTCCTCCCTAGGTGCAGCACTTTGCATTTCTCCTTGTTGAACTGCATCCTGTTGTTTTCTGCCCACTTGTCCAACCTGCCCAGGTCTGCCTGCAGCTGTTCCCTGCCCTCCGGCGTGTCCACTTCTCCCCATAACTTTGTGTCATCTGCAAACTTGGACAGAGTACATTTCACTCCCACGTCCAAGTCGCTGATGAAGACATTAAAGAGTATCGGTCCAAGGACCGAACTCTGCGGGACCCCACTGCCCACACCCTTCCAGGTCGAGACCGACCCATCTACCACGACTCTTTGGGTGCGACCCTCTAGCCAATTTTCCACCCACCGGACTGTGCAGTCATCCACATCACAGCCTCTTAATTTGTTCACCAGTAAGGGGTGGGATACCGTATCGAAGGCCTTCCTGAAGTCCAGGTATACGACATCCACCCCTCCTCCTGTGTCCAGGCGTTTCGTAACCTGGTCATAGAAAGAGACTAGGTTGGTCAGGCACGATCTGCCCGCCACAAACCCATGCTGGTTTCCCCTCAGCATAATTTGTCCTGCCGGGCTCTCACAAATGTGAGCCTTGATAATTTTTTCAAAGACTTTACCAAGGATGGAGGTGAGACTGACCGGCCTATAGTTGCCCGGGTCCTCCTTCCTCCCCTTTTTGAAAATGGGGACCACGTTAGCCCTTTTCCAGTCCTCCGGGACTTGGCCTGTGCGCCACGAGCATTCGAATATTCCAGCCAGTGGCTCTGCAATGACGTCGGCCAGTGCCTTCAGCACCCTCGGATGGAGCCCATCCGGGCCTGCCGACTTAAAGGCATCCAGTTCTTCCAAGTGACTCTGCACCACCTCAGGATCTACGCATGGAAGTCTGGCGCCTTGCTGCTGCCTCTCTACAACCCCAGTGAGAGACTTGTCGTACCCCAAACTGTGTTGCCTGGTGCAGTAGTCTGGGAGATGGCTTGGTCTGTGGCATTGAGCACTTCAGCCTTTTCTGCAACTTCTGTCACAAGGTTGCTTCCCTCATTCAGGAAGGGACCCACACTTTCCCTGATCCTCCTTTTGCTACCAACATACTTGTTGCATACCGACCTTCTTGTTGCCCTTCACATCCCTTACTAGCTGCAATTGCAATTGCACTTTAGCCTTCCTGACTTCATCCCTGCATGCCTGAGCACTGCTCTTATACTCCACCCTAGTTATTTGTCCAAGTTTCTACTACAGTAAGCTTCCTTTTTGTGATTTAGTTTACTGAAGAGTTCCCTGCTGAGCCAAGCTGGTCTTCTGTCATACTTGCTAGTCTTCCCACATATTGAGATGGTTTGTTCCTGCACTCTCAGTAGGGCTTCACTGAAGTACAGCCAGGTCTCCTGGACTCCTCTCCCCCTCAGTTTGGCTTCCCAGGAGATCCTGCCCATGAGTTCCCTGAGTGAATCAAAGTCTGCTTTTCTGAAGTCCAGGGCCCTTACGTTGCTGCTCTCCATCCTTCCTTTCCTTGGGATCCTGAACTCAATCATCTCATGGCTGCTGCTGTCCAAGCTGTCATCCACTGCTACATTCCCCACCAGTTTCTCCCTGTTTGTGAGCACCAGGTCAAGAAGAGCCTGGCCCCTAGTTGGTCGCTCCAGTACTTGCACCAGGAAGTTGTCCCCAACACGCTCCAAAAGCATCCTGGATTTCCTGTGCACTGCTGTGTTGCCCTCTCCATGTCATATTTCTAGAGGACTGGTGGCTTTTTTAAGTGGTGTTTGCAGCCAAGTTCCTGTTTCAAGTGAATTTTACATCCCCTTAAAAAATTATTTTAAATGACCTGCCCAGAAGAGTAAAGATATATGATCAGCTGAGCAGTGGGGAGCTAAGGGCAGCATTGGGGTTTAGCTGTTTCTGGCTTCAGAGGTTCCTGAGACTGAGCACCCAAACATTTACATGTTTCTTCTCACCAAATTGCCCAGCTCATTCTAATGCTAATATGAGAAATTTGGGCACCACGAAGTGACTGCCTGTGGCCCGGCGGATCAGTGACAGATGACTTTTCTAAAGCATGGACACCCCAGCCAACCTCTCCCCAAAGTGTCAACAGAAGCCCATCCCCACATCTCCCCCACTCTAGCCCATGTATTGCCCATGTGTTTTGGGCAGATCAGAGCCATGTGATCGCTGCCTGAGGTCCATCCAGGGAACTGGTTGATGCTTTACACTGCGGGGAGCTGCACCAGAGCTTCCCCCAGCCCCTGAGGCAGAGCTTTGCTGGTCCAGTCACATCCCACAGGGCCCAGTGTGAGCAGAACCACAGTTCCCAAGCAGCATTGCACCCATGTACACTTCCTCCCCCAAGGGCTGGGTCAGCTGGCCTGGGAGCTCCTTGGGGCTGGGGCTGTGGCCAGGTGCTGTGCAGCAACAGCAGATCCAGACCCTACTCGGTGACCTGACAGGGCTCCACACTGAAGGCACCCAAGAAAATGCCCCTTAATGTGGGGAAGGGAAGGGAAGGGAAGGGAAGGGTGTCAGCTGTGCTGCCACTCTGCTCTGCACTGCTGCACAGGGTGTTGTGCCCTTGCCACAGCACCTGGCATTTGTCTGTACTGAACTGTACCCTGCTGTCCCGTACCCCAGGTGACCTGGTAAATCTCCTGGACAAACCCCAGCACCCCCACCATCCTGCTGCCCAGACCTTAGCTGAAATATGTCCCTCTGCAAACACTGGACCAGGGCTGGGGCTTGAGCAAAGCTGAGAACTATTTCCCTATGCAGCTGTAAGGATTTCCTTGTCCTGCATGACAAATCACCCTGTCCCCACACGGCTCTTGCTCAGGAGAAGCAGGTAGGAGTGGCAGAGGCTGCCAGGCCACAGAGTACAAGGGGAGGCCAAGTGGGCTATTTCCCAGGACCAGTCCGGTGGAGGGGCAGAAGATTTGCACCAGGGCGTTTTCAGTAGAAGTGGCTGCACATGGCATCCCAGGCCCGATTATCCAACTTTCTCTTTAACCTCCAGGCCCACAGCCACAGGCTGGCAGTGTGTCCTTGCTGGGGAGGGCTGGGGGAAGAGGCCCCTGGCCTTGGAGCCACCTTCCCTGGGAGTGAGGAACACAGCAGTTCTTGGCCTTGCAGTGGCTTCCTGATGCCCTGAGGGCTGGGGTAACTGCTTGCCATGGCCTCAGGCCCTGCTGCAGCTTGAACTCCTGGGCCTGGGCCTGACCCTTCAGACAATCCTGGTGCCTGCGGAAGGAGGTTTCAGGTGTAACGATTTGAAGCTAGGGATTTTAAGTTTGCTATTATAAATTAAGCTTTTTATTGCACTTTAATATCTTGTTATTGTATTTTTATATAGAAAAAACAAGTATTATTTCTTTTAGTATTATTTTTTATGATACTTGGATGTAAGGATGAATGAGTGTAAAGTGAGTGGTAAGAACAGAAATAAGCTATGGGTTAACAAACAATTTACAAGTTAAGACACTGGATGGCACCAAAGGACCCAACTCCCATCATTCATTTCTCCTCTCCCTGGAAACAGCCTTGCAAGCACTGCATTCTCTCCTTGTGCCTGGGCAAAGGGCAGCAGTCATTCATAGGTGCACCCAGAGCCTAGTCTCCCATGCCCTCTACACCTCTCATGGGTATGGAGCCTGTCCTCTCCAAACTCCTGGTTGCTCAGGGCACTGTCTCCACTCTGCTGTGCCTCAGGGTCAAGGACAGGAGCTGGGATCATGTCCTAGAGCAGGGGTCAGAGTGCTGGAGTGCATCATGCCCAACCTGCTCCCCTCCCCTCAGTAATTTCTGCATTGTCTCCTAGGTTTTAAGGAATGGAACAATGATAACTGCAGAAACGAAAATGTCTTCATCTTTGAGTACAAGCTCTAAGCAGGTGGGACAGGTCCTGCTGGTCACCAGTGTCCATCATGTTCCTGGTACAGTACAGCCCCCAGTCCTGACAGGCTAGCATCCGTGTGCAAAATAAAAGGGTGGTTGGGGTCAGCATTGCCAGCACAGGTGCCTGAGTCAACCTCCGGAGCACCTCCTGGAAGGCACCTTCACACCATGAGTCCCCACCGGGGACCAAAAGGCTCTGTGGGGCTTCATGTCACAGGAAGCCCATTTAAGCCGTTGCTTCACCCCTGCTTGCGGGGTGACCTTCTCCCCCTGGTGTCTGCGAGTCAGGGCATTTAAAGGTCCAGTTATTGTAGCATAGTCTTTAATGAATCACCGATAGAAACCTGCAAATCCCAGGAACCTTTTCAATTTTCTAAAGTTCTTGGGTTGAGGCCAGGTGGTCACAGCACTTACTTTCTCTGGATCAGTGCTGACCCCTTCCTTTGATACAACGTGTCCTATGTACTTCACAGAGGCGTGGCAGAACTTACATTTATCAATGGCCAACTTAAGTCCAGCGGTACCCGGAGTAGCCGTTCTTCGTGTTCTTCCAGGGTCTTTCCAAAAATAATAATATCATCTAAATAAACCAGTACTTGGGTCATATGCATATCCCCAAGCACCTTCTCCATTAGTCGCTGGAAGGTGGCAGGAGCCCCAGATATCCCTTGGGGCATTCACTCACACTGATAGAATCCCAAGGGGCAAATAAAAGCAGTCTTCTCTTTGTCCTCTTCCCGCAGAGGTATCTGGTAGTAGTCGCTGCAGAGGTCTAGTATCAGAAACCATTTGCTCCCTACTAATCAGTCCAAAGCCTTCTGCACCCGTGGGACCGTGTATTGATCAGTGATGGTCTGGGTGATCAAAGTCCGGTAATCAATACACATACGGAGTTGGCCGTTCTTCTTCCGCACAATCACAATGGGAGAGGCATAAGGGCTCCTAGATTCCGTGATGATGCGGTGGTCCATGAGCTCCTGCAGATGACGTCTTACTTCCCCCATCTCAGTGAGGGGAATGCACTGAGACCTTTCACGAAAGGGCCATGGGTTGCTCAGATGAATGTGATGCTCCACCCCCTTGGCCTCCCCCACATCCCAGTCATGCAGCGAGAAAACACAGGCTCGAGCCCCGAGTTTGTCCCGGAGCCGAGCTTTACAGGCTTTGGGCACCGGGGAGTTCCCAAAACAAAACCTTGAAGGGTCAATTGGAGTGGGTTTTCCCTCCTGCTCAGGGCTCACCACTTCAGCTTCCTTTATCAAGGCCACCTTCTGTCTTGCGTGGACCACAATATCTTTCAAGGTTGGGTTAACCAGTATCACTGCAACCAGGTCTTGGTTGAGCCCTTTTGTCTCAATCACACCATCAGGGACCCTCAGCACATCGAGTCTCTCTCTCAGTGGGGGCCTCCACCACCAGCAGCTTATTCTTTTCATCCCTCTCAATCCAGTTGTATACAGTAGGCAAAGCCCATTGGCCCTGTGCAGGGACTTGCTGGAGCTTTGCTCCAGAGAAGTGCAGGTTCCCCACAACCTCAGGGTGACCCCACATCTCTCTATGCTCCCATCGGTCATACACCTCTGAGCACAAAGCATGCATTGTTAACCGTTGTTGGTAAGCTGGGCCAGCCTGTTGTTTACAGTAAGGAGCAAGAACCTGGAAAAGGCTGGAGTTGGTCCCCACAATGAGAGTGGCCTCTTTCATCCACCCTAGATCAGGGCATACTACAGCGATGGTTGACACGTCTTCCTCCACCCCAGCTATTTCAGCAGGGAATTTTAGCCTCACGTTCACATAACTCCTGTAAGGATACCATTCCTGGCTTTAGCCACAAAGTCCCAGTCCCATAAGGAGAAGCAAAGGCAAGTGTCTCAGATGTTCTTCATAGAAGGATTCAAATAGGATGGTAACCTGGGACCTGCTGTCTAGAATGGCCCAGCACAGGCGACCAGCCACTGTCAAGGGGACCTCCATTCAGGGTCCCACTAACCCCTCTGGCAGTAAATTTACTGAGGGTAATGTGCGGGAGTCTGTCTGAGTCCGGAGCGGAGCTGACTCCATTGCTCTGCCCCTTCCCCGTTTCCCACTGCCCACCACCCTTTTAACCTTTCAAATACCAAAACAGGGTTCTCAGGCTGGGTGCACTCCCAAGCCATGTACCCTGGCTCCTCACATGTATAGCAGAACCCTGGGACCCTAGAGCAGGCCATAGAGGGCGGGGCGAGAGCTGACCCCATGGGGGGGGGGGGGTTCTGGCCATGGCAGCTGCTAGTGCAGGAGCCACAGGCTCCTTCTCCACTTCCAACAAGTTGTCCTCATAGGGACCACTGTTAGCACCTGACCCATGGGTCCTCTCCGGGGGGAAACATCCTCTGGGACCCACATAGTCTCGCTGAGTCTGGATATCTCTTCCTTTTCAGGAATCTGTCGGAGGAGGTGACTGAAGTCAGGTGGGCTGCTCCTGTTCCCCACTAAGTTGAGGTTCTGGAGTAAGTCCGAGCTATACCATGCCCCAATCCAAATTTGCTGGAGCCATATCTGATCAGTGTCAGTGACACTAAGTGCTCCTTGGGTCACAAGGCATTGTAACATGAGCTCTAAGCACAGGACATACACTGAAAGAGTCTCGCCCTTACGCTGGAAAGTTCCCAGAAATTCATAGTACGCCTCCCCACTTCCTGTGGGTTAGCCAAAAGCATCCTGAAGGACCTGCACACATTGTTGGGTGGTGATAGCAGGGTTCTGGAGTTTGGCAGTCCTCACAACCCCAAAGGCAGGCTCCCTCAGGACCTCCAGCAGACAGCATCGCTTATCCTCATCAGGTGTTTGCCAAGTCAGTAAAGTCTCTTGAATATGAGAGAGCCAAGAGTAAAATCCTTCCTCCCCTGCAGGGACTGGAAGGGTTCCCAAAAAACTCTGGAGTCTCTTATAGGCCACCTGGCTACTGGAGGAATGGGTCACCTCCCACAGAATCTGCTGGAAAACACTCATGCATTCTGGGGTAGCCTCAGTACCAGCAGTTTGCACTGCTGCCCCCTGCACAGTCTCATCACTCCCGGAAGGTATGGCAGACTGGTCGGCATTGGACATGTTTTCTGGTTGATCTCTCTTAATAGGGGTACACAGTGCTTGAATAGTATTCTAGCACCCACTACGCAGGAATCCTGGACAAGCCCCCAAAATGTAACCTGGGTGGTACTCCAAGAGATACCCCCTCTCCAACTGAAGGGATCAAAGCAGGTGCACAAGCGCTGTGGGAGGCGTAGGGACTCTCCTCCCCATATAGAGCAGAGCCAAACCACCACTGGGGACTTAACCATATACCTTTTAATGAAAGAACAGTACTAGGAACATAACAGGCATAAACCAGGGAGTATAAGGGACACTACAGCCCCCCGAGGGGGCAGGATTTAACAAAGGTTAGGCACTTATAGTCGTTGACACAAGACAGGGTTCACAAAATATAAAACACAAGCAGCAAAACAAACAATACTGGTTGGTGAAATATAAATGGCATGCAATACAAAATGTCAAATAACAAGGAATATAGGGACCAGGTACCTGGAGGGAGTGGGGAAAGGGGGAAAACACAATGACTCCTTTCCCCTGCAACAAGGGTTTTTCCCTGTTATTTCATTCACCCCAAATCACCCTAGCTGGGACCTGACCGAAGATCTCCCACGTGGTAGGCAGAAACTCTACCACACAGCCTCCAGGGCTAATACTGCTCTGAACTGCTAGGGGTCTTGACCTTCCCAGAGCATCGGCCTCATGTTGAGCTGCCCAGTGTCTTATTGGAGGAGCTGGAAGCAGAGCTGGGAACCTCTCAGGTCACTGCTCAGATCCTTGCTGGAGCAAGAGAGCCTCTCCTGCTGGCCACAGCCTCTCGTAGGTGATCCTAGAGCCCAGCGGGAGCTTCTCCTGCCAGCTGCACGCCACGCTGCTGAGGGTCCAGCTGCTGCCTGCAGCTTCCACTCCTTCAAGCTCTTCTGGGGCAACGGCTTCTGCCCTGCTGGCCCAGCTCTCTGAAGCTTCTTCCTTGTGTTCCCTCGCTGGTCTCTCCTGAGTCAGCTGCGCTGCCCCTTTTTTCCCCCTCCAGGTGACCCAAGGGGCCAATCAGGG
Source organism: Alligator mississippiensis (assembly GCF_030867095.1). Taxonomy (NCBI): domain Eukaryota; kingdom Metazoa; phylum Chordata; order Crocodylia; family Alligatoridae; genus Alligator; species Alligator mississippiensis. The sequence goes on along the minus strand of NC_081827.1, from coordinate 3,249,815 downwards.
TACATGGAGGGTGAGTCTCTTGGGCCTGATTGTTGAGGAAAGGGAATCCCAAGTCCTCCAATCATCTTTTGCCCTTTCAAATCTCCTGGGCTAAGTCAGTGCCAGCTAGCCCATTACATTGGCATCCTACTTGCAGGCTGGAGTCTTGGGGTTCAGATGCCCCCAAGTTTTGGTTGCCCTCAGTCGTACAGCCACAGAAGCAAGCTAGGGAGGAGTCTCCCCTTTCCATGTCAGGGGACAAGAACTTGTTTCTGGGGACACCTTCATGGTTGTGCTGCCCCTTCTCTCCTAGGCATGAGTTCAGCAGCATTTAGTAGCCTGCACTCACCTGGGTCTGGACTGTGCTCAACTGGGGGGTCATCGGGAATGGAGGTGAGCGCCTGGACCCACATGTTTGGGCTCTGGGACAGTGGGGGCAGGACAAGGGGATGCAGTGGAGTCAGGGCTAAGGACAGTGGAATGGGAGATTGCTGCTGTTGAGCAAGCAGTGGAAGGGAGCTCATTAATAGCATGTCCCAACAGACAGGGAGAAGCCTGCTATGAGCTTTCAGCTGTGCTGAGAGAGCAGCAGGCTGTGAGTTCATACTCTGGCTGGTCCACAGTAATCCCCCCGGTGCAGTACTGCAGCTCAGCCAGGCCTTCCCCAACCAGCCCCTGCCCATGCAATTTTTCAAGGAATTTGACTTTCCCCTTATAGGATTTTATTTTTGCTACAGGGCTTGAGAAATAGCTCCTGCGCACACCTAACCTGCTCTGGTCCTGGAAGTCCTTGGCTCCTCCAAGCTGCCTTTCTTCAGCCTGAGAGGATGATATCCACATCCCTCCCTGTTGTTTCCTTTGCAGGAATGGCCAGGACAGTAGTTCACCATGCCTACAGCCATGTTGCAATGTATCTCGCTGGCACCAGGTCCTGAAGCGGGCTGTGCAGTCCTGGGCAGCCTCTCCCCTGCACCGGCCCAGCCACATGGAGTCACACGGCTGCTTCCTCTCCCCTGGGCAGGTACCCAGCTGTAGGTGACCATGGCACCCTCCTCCACGGCCAGCATGGGCTTGGGGGTCCTGCTTCAGTGCCAGATTGATGTCAAACAGCTGGTGGCCCTGGACTCCCTGTGGGTGATGTGGTATTTCTGGGAGGAGAATGTGGCCTGGTATGAGCAAAGTTGGAGCCAGGTATGACCCAGATCCAGCCTGCTGTCAGAGGAGGAACTGCAGAGCAGAGACACCTCCCTGTTGCTGGCCATGGTGACTGTTCCCAATAAGAGCTTGTACTGGTGTGTTGTTGGGTACGGGGTGTAGCAGCACCAAGGGAATACCACCCTGCTCCTTCTCGGTGAGGACCAGAGAGGGACACATGGAGTGTTCTGGGCCATATTGGGGCTATATATGGATTGGTGTTTATGGGACATAAAGACACAGACCTGCACTATGTCCAAGTGATGTGTATAAGTAATGTTCTTCAAAGGACAGCCCTGCTGGCAAACCACAGCCACAGCCCAAGCCATTGGCATCACCTCGGGAACAGTGGGAAGCCTCACCTAGTGTGCAGGTGGCCTGACATCCAGTGCCAGCTCAGGAACCTACAGTATCCTATTGGAAGAAATTTGGGCAATTCTTCTCTCCGAGGCCCCAGGCTCCCAAACCCAAATGGCTGTGGTGACACTGGACTGCAGGGGGCTCTGTCAGTTGAGCATCGAGGATGATGCAAAGCATAGGCCCCACCTGGCCTCAGCAGCTCAGTGGCCGCTCAACCAGGTGGGGGGACTGGCACGTCACGAGTCTCAAATCCCCAAACCCAACACACTCAGTGAATCTGTTTTCCAGCTACCTCAACAATTTCTATCCTGAGACTGTAGCAGAAAGTCCCCTTTTCCTCTTGCCTGCAGTTGCTCTCCCCTCCTTGGATATGTGTCTCTTCTTCCACCTTTTCTTCCTTCCTCTTTCTTTCACTTTAAGATAAGGAATTGTGTTTTAAAGTTTGTGTGTGCATTTTGTATCTCCTCTTGTATTTTGGTATTTTTATCTATTTGTGTGCCATGGCATTACTTCTGTAGCTTATATTTTATACTCCTCACCTTTCAACATTCAACTAAATGTGTTTAGTTTCAGAAGTAAGTTATACATTGTAACAATGTTAACAAGGGCAGGAATCAAACTGACCTTCCCTGTATCAGGCTGGCCCCTGAAACAGCGAGTGAATCAGTGAGTGAGTGAATGCGTAACACAGTAGCAGACAGAATTTAACACCTAGGGAAATTGCAGATCAGCCAACGGAAGAAATCAATAGGAGACAATGTAGCAACAGGGAATTCTCTAAACTTCACTGATCAAGGGCTAGAAGCCCTGGTCTGAATTAATCAACACCGGGGACCAACTTTTGGGCTGAATATCTCCAGATCAACTGCTCCTACAGCCCTATTCAAAATTCATCAATGGACTCCCAAACCTTCACATACATGTGGACAACCCCTGGGGCTGACAGATGCCATCCAGTAGCCACCGAGGGGGAAGTCTCACAAGAGTCAATGACCCCTGGATTGGGCAAACATGAAAACTGGGGAGTCACCAAAGTCTGCCAAGGACAGATAAAAGGCAGTGAAAAGTGACCCTCAGCGGCGCCCTCTTGATCTCCAACTCAACCAGCACCCAACCTGTCCAGCCAGAAGGACCAGCCAGCAACCCCCTTCTGGAGGATAACACCACGCTGGGGTGGGAAGAGCTTCCATCAGGAGACCAGACTTACCCACTGGACATCCACAGACCAGGGGGCAGAGCACATCTGCTGCGTGGGACACCTCGCCCTGGAGACCCCCATTGAGAGGAGCACTGCTAAGCAGTGGGGGCACAGGAAAGGCCCAGCCATTCCTGGATAACTGGCTTTTTCACAGGACCCACTCTTGTTCCAGTTGTGGTGGGTACATAGGGGAGCAGAACCACCTGTTGCGCAGCCCAGCCCAGAAGGGCCGTTTCCTCCATGATACTGCCTGGCCCTTCCCACCAGGTCCTCACCCATTTGGGCTGTCTGGGACAGGAGGTACCCAGGACTGTAATGGCTGAGCACAGGGAGTGCACAGCAGACACTGCCATGATCTGGGTTCAAGCCAGCTGGGGCAATGGTTGGTCTTGGGTCTGGTGTACAGGGCTGTCTCTGGGATTGTGAATTGGGGTGACTGTTCCAGGCCCTGTGTTTTGGGGGGGAGGGGGGGACTGTGGCATTGGGCCAGCTTCGCATTGGGCCACTGCCCATTCCCTTGCTCCCCTCCTCCCCCACACCACCAGCCTTGCACAGGCTGGTTTGCCCCAGACACCACACTGCTGGTGTTTATAGAAAGAAAGAAAGAAAGACAGACGGACAGACAGACAGACTTTGTCTTTTAAGACTTTGACTTTTAAGAGGCATTTATTCCAGGGACAATGACAAATTGGGACCAGTAGAGATTATGTACAGGTTGGCCCGCAGATCTGGGCCTCATGGACAAGGCCTGGGCTCACGGCCTGCAAGGCCTGCCACTAAACCCTAGACAAAAGCAAAAACATGAAGAACAAAAGCTGTATTTACATATATACAGTTCTGCTAGTGGGGATTCCCAGGGGGGCCTCAGGGCATCAGGGGTCAGCCTGCATGAACAAAGTCCAAGGTCTTGACTTGCTGGACATGTCTCTGCACTTTGAGCAGCTAGTGGTGTCACAGGGCAAGGAGCAGGCATCCCACCTTGACTCAGCACAGTGCCCCCTCGAGGGACCAGCATTCATCAAAGGTGAACACTGTCTTCCGGAGGACTGTGTGCTCGAATTCAAGTGAGAGGTGGGCCTGCACCAGCAGGTAGAAGAGCTGCAGGGCATCAACCATCCTGGTCCTGGTGAGCCGGTTTTGCTGGTTCTTCAGGGTGACCATATTGGCCTGGCCGAGCAGGAAGTCGGTCAGGCTGATTGCAGCCCCCTCGGCCACCCGGTACAGGAAGGAGTGGATGTCGGTGTCCTCCGAGAAGTCCCACCACAGTGCCTGAAGCAGCACTCCGAGGGTGGCAAAGAGCTACTGCAGCCGGGGCCAGTCAAGGAAGGCATGGAAAATGTCCTTGCCCAGCACCCCCGGGCAGAAGGGGCAGGCTGCCGAGGTCACTGGGTCCAGGTGGTGCACAAAGGTGCCAGTGGCCAGGATGCCATGCACTAGATGCCACTGGAGGTCGCCAGTCTTCTTAGCAGTGCACGCCTTGTACAGCATGCACCATGCTGGGGTCCTGGCCCACACCAGGCACCACTGCCGCATGGTGTCAGGGCAGCCAGCCAGCACCTAGGTATGCCAGGTGCACACCACCCACATGTAGAGGCTCTTCCAGGGCAGTGTGCCAAAAGGGCAGCCTGTATTGCTGCTGAGGGCACAGGGAGCCTAAGAAGCATGTTGGGCTGCTCAGCCAGTTCACTGGCCACTGCTTGGATAACTGGCAGTGGTGGAAAGGCATCACCTGTGGCATTCATGGTGGGGAGGGTCTGGTGAGCCTGGAGGTAGTCTTCTAGGGTGGTTGCTGCTTCCGTCGGGAGGGCGGCCCTGATGGCCCGCAGAAGCTGGCCCACGGTGTGGACAGAGTGTAGTGCCAGCTGGGCAGCCAGGGCTTCAAGTGACAGCCAGTCCAACTGAGTGCCAGGTTGTCCTGGATGGTCCTGCCCAGGACACAATAGCTCTGCTCGGGCCCAATGACAGAGGCCATGATGGCTCAGAGGTGGTTTGCCAGCACTTTGGCCAGGACCGTATAGTCGGTGCACAGAAGGGAAATGGGCTGCCAGTTCTTAAGGCAGACAAGGTCCCCCTTCTTGGGCAGCAAGGTGAACACTGCCTGGTGGCAGCTGGTCAACAGACTCCCATTGGTGAGGCTCTGGCAGAAGATGCAGAGGAGGCTGGGCCCAAGGAGGGGCCAAAAGGCTTTGTAAAATTCCATGGACAGTCCATCAAGACCCGGGGTCCTTCCCTAGGCAAGCACCCACACAGCAGCCTCGAGCTCTGCCAGGGAGAGTTTGCGGTCCAGGGCCTCAACCTGCAAAGCGCCGAGGCACGGCTGGTCCTTTTGCAGTTGCTGAGCAGCCTGCGGACAAATGGGCTCAGCCACAAACAAGTCCCAACAGAAGGCGACAGCATGCCCCTGAACTTCACGTGAGTCTGTGAGCAGCCATCCCTCCAGGGTCTTGAGATGGTCCAGTGTCTTTGCCACAGTCTGCCACCTTTCCAGGCTGAAGAAGAAGCTGGTCAGGGCATCAACCTCTACCAGCTCCTGGCAGCAGGCATGTACCCGTGCACCACGGGCTGCACCCTCCACCAGCTCCCACAGGCATTTCTTGCAGGACTGGAGGGTCTCAAGAAATACTGCATCGTAGCCCACACAGAGCACGGCTGCCTCAAGCTCAGCCATGTCCTCCTCCAGCTCCTGGGTGCAGCAGTGGATCTCACTTTCTGCCAGCTGGGAATACTGCTAGCAGAATGCCCAGATCTGGATCTTTCCCATGTCCCACCACAGCCACCAGGAGGAGTAGTTTGCTCATGCAGCCTCCCAGCTCCTCCAGGGGTGGGTGAAGCAGTCCCTGAAATGGGCACCCTGCAGCAGGCTGAGGTTGAGGCATCAGTAAGGGGCCCATGTACATGCTCTGCCAGGCAGAATCAGTTCACAGCAGACCAAGGCGTGGTCTGAGAGGCCCAATGGGATGATGTGGCTGCCGTGTAGTAACGGCAGATGGTGCTGGCTGATATAGGGGTGGTCGAGGTGGGCCATGGAGGTCTCACTGGCACTAATCTACCCAGGTGTATTGGCGCGCATCAACGTGGAGGACCTGCTAGGCGTCAACAAGATCCGCCCCCTACAACACAGTCTACAGCTTGTGGGCCGAAGGCAGGTGTGGCTCCGGCCCCGTCTGGTCTAGCAGCATGTCGAGGGTGCAGTTGAAATCCCCACCCACGAGGAGCAGGTCACTGTTCTCACTGGCGTCACGCAGGAGGTCACCCAGGGTCTCTAGGAAAGCTACCCTTTTCCTCCCGTCGGTAGGCATGTAGACGTTGACGAGGAGCTAGCTCTGGTGTGCCAGGTTGATGTGGACGGTCAGCAGCTGGCTGGGAACAACCTCTCGTGCCACCACCAAGTTGTACTGCAGCTGCGGTGAGAGGAGGGTCGCCACTCCTGCGCAGAGGTTGGTGCTATGACTCAGAAACAAACAACCTTTCAAGGCAGTGTTCCAGTCAGCTTGAGCGTACATGTCACTGTGCATCTCCTGGAGGAAGGCGATCACCAGCCACTTTTGCTGCAAGCCCTCCAGGATAGCTGTCCACTTCACTGGGTCTCTGCAGCCATTGGTATTTAGCGAGGCAATTGTGGTAAATGCCATAAGCAGAAGAATAGAGAGGAAGGGTAGGCAGGGTACAGGCAGGAGAGAAGGTGACAGATCCAGGCAAAAACCACAGAGACGGGGGAAGGTCTATCATTGCCCTACCCTATTCCATGGGCCCGCCTCAGCCCCACACCTCCCCGACCTGGGTCACCAGCTTCTCAAGCTGAAAAGCATGTTGACGCATGCCTGGATCCTGATGCATGACCCTTGCCACATCACTGGCGGCGTGGGTAAACTGCACAGGGCCCGGGCACCATTGCTGGATACTCTCTGCCACATTCCTCTGGCCCTTGGTCTGTTCTAAGAGGTTGAGGAGGCCTCCATAGCTGGGGGCCACCCAGGGGGTGTTCTCCAGAAGGAGCTAGACGTTGCCGACCGAGAACCAGCGGGGCTGTACTCTGGGAGGGGACCTACCGGTGAGACTGGTAAAAGTGCCCTCAATGGCCAGGCTCCCTAGCAGGCCCCCCTCAGTATCTGGGTCAAGGGCCATCTCTGGGAGATTGATCCCCATCTGCTTTGGGGGGCAAATGTCATCCTGTTCCCTTGCGGTGCTCAGAGGGCAGTCACTCCATCTCCTCTTCATTGGCCTCGGTGGGCAGAAGAGCAGGTGGGGCGGTGGCAGGACCCTCTGCTGTCTCCTGTGCCTGATGCTGGGAAGGCAGGCACTCTCTCTCTGCCTTGCCACTCACCAGCCTTACAAGCTGGGATGGGGGCAAAGGGTTGCCAGATGTTGCTGGGACAACCTCAGTCATGGCTTGAGGTAGCGAGGTTTCTGGGGGGGCAGGCAGGGTAGGGTCAGGTTCCCTGGCTACATTTTCCTCAGTGCTGCCTGAAGCAGGCCCCAAAGGGGCAGGAACTCCTTTAGAAGCTCCTTTTTGTCTCTTGATTTTAGCTTCCTTGGGAGCAGCTGGCACCTCCCATTAGGGGGCAGGACAGGCTGCTTGGGGTTCCCCACCTCTGGGTCCACGACGTCAGCTGAGGTAGGGGTGGAGGGAGGTGGAGGGGAGGTCTCAGTTGCTCCACCTGATGGGGCCCCAGCACTTGAGATGCTAGCCACCCCGGGTGGAACTGGGACAGGGAGGGACCGGGAGGACTCCCCAGCCCCTCCACTGGGTGGGGCATCAGCCATGACAGGGGTTGGAGAAACCTGGGAGGACATCCCAGTCCCCCCCCTCCCGGGTGGCATGCCAATGCCAGAGGGGTCAATCCCCCAGGATGGAGCAGGGGTGGAAGGGGGCTTGGAGGATCCCCCAACCCCACCCTTTGATAAGGGTCCTACACCAGAGGTGGACACACCATCCTCCTGTGTCGGTGGAGCAGCCAGTGCCCCGCCTGACTGCCCTAATGGGCACTGGGCAGCTAGGTGGGAGCTGCCACCACAATGGCAGCATGAATTCCCAGCCTGGGAGAAATACACAACATAGGGCCTCCCATCCAACACAAAGGTCATGGAGAGAGGCAGTTTCTGGGTGCCACCATGAGGAACATGAACACCTGTCTCCAAAAGTACGGGACATGTCTGAGCCTGGGTTCCCTAGTCCCCATGATCAGCCTACACCAGGGACTGGTGAGGGCACCGTAGCACTCGAGTGCTTTGGTGAGGTCTCAGTCTGAGAGCTGCGGGGGGAGATTGGAGGCCACCACCTGCACTGCCAGGGTCTCCAGGGGCATAACCAAGTAGTGGACCCCTGAGATTTCCAGCCCCACCGCACACACCTCCCTCACCAGGCTGGGAGAGCTCAAGTATACGATGGGCACTGAGTTTATCTGGGAGGCGTACCAGATGCTTTGGCATTACAGCAGGCCCACCAAGGTTCCAGTGCAGTCCTCCACCCTGATGTGGAGAGGGATGTGCACCCGCAAGCCATGACTGAGGGGAAGGTCCACAGAGACATCCCTGTGCCAAGTGCCCTGGCTGCTGCCAGCCATCCTGGGCAGGAGAGGGTTAACTCTCCCACCCCCGGGGGGGGGGCTCAGACTGATGCTGGGGACTGGGAGGGGGCTGAAACAGCCCCAAAATCAGCCTGAGCAGGGGGCAGAGCAACCCTGCAGGGGCTGAAGAAAAGCCCTAAGGTAGGAGGAGATGGCAGAGACCAAGAGAAGGGGCTCTGGAGGAGGGAGGCAGCAGGAATCAAAGTGAAAGCACAGGCGTGGGGGGAAGGGGCAGAGGCAAACGAGGCTGCCATAGCCCAAGGGAAAACGCTCAGAAAGCAAGGGAAAGGGGCAGGGAGGGGGTCCCCATGCACAGGGTGGGGAGAGACAAGGTTTGGGTGGGGGAGAGGAACAGGGGGGACAGGGAGTGTTGGGAAACATGCAGAAGGCACCTAAGCTGCAAGAGTTCAGAAGGGCTTCACCTGCTGGCAGCCATCTTGGAAGAAAGAAAGAAATATATATGGCAGGCATATCTGGAATGTCACAGATCTTCTGGAGAACCGTCAGGTTCCAGATTTGTAAGGGAAGCCACCTAGAAGGTGTCGTGACCCAAAGGTCTGATTTTTTGTGTGCGCTTCGGCACTAAGAATTATCCCCGTGGGTAGCCAGCTTCGTTGCACAGAGGAGTTCTGCTGCGCAGAGAACCCGCGTGCAGGGAAGTGTTCCCGCCACTTTGCAGCGATCTGTGCAGGGTGCATTTCCTTTGCAGCACAGAAATGCACAGTGCAAAGGTTTCCCGCTCATCGTATGCAAATTCATGCCCCGCAATTGGCTAGTTTTAAATTATTCACACGTGGCGGCTAGCGATTGGCCTGCTAGCCATATAAGAGGCTTGAGCAGTTTCTGCCCAAGCCGAAGAGGACTCTGCATCCATCTCATGGGGACTCTGGGTGTGCGCGGCAGGGTAATAGAAACCCTGTGTGTCGCTCAGAGGGGTTTGGCGGCCTGATCCACCGCCCACCTCTTCCCATCTTCGAACGGAGCCTACTACAAGACGTATCGATGAGTTTTATGCGCGCTTGTCCTGGACATCCGGAGTTTGTCTGTGTGGAGCCTAGCAACCTCCACGTGATTGTTCGTGTTCTGTCTGCGTGGAGCCTTGCAACCTCCATGTGTGTTCGTGTTTTCTGTTGTAACCGCAACTCAAGCAAGTTCTCAGCCTACACCACGACCATCTCGGTGTAAGTAAAATAATCTTAAAATCAACCGTTACGTGTCTGTGCCTAATTCTAGCTCGGCTCCCGCCCTCTCCGACCCGGCCTGCCTGGGCTGCTGGCCACAGCCCGCGTGCAGAGCAACGAAAGCGACCCGGGGTCAGACCCGGGGTGCACAGAAGGTACTTCCAGCCCCACAGAGGGGCATGGCAGCGACAGGCAGCTGGAGCTAAGGGCTGAGGTGCCTCCATGCAAAAGACAGCCAGAGGCTGCAGCAGAGCAGCTGGCCCAGCCAATGCAGCAAGGTGAAGCTGAACTGAACCCTGGGGATTGATGACGACTGGAAGATGCCAGAAGTAATTACAGGTCAAAGGGACCCTGGGTGGAGGAGGACCAAACAAAAGGTCCAAGAGGCTTGCCTGAAGAGACCCATTAAACAGCAATATCGGACTAAAGGGGGTAAGGGGAGTTTGGGGCCCCTCCAACTCCTCGAGCCATAAGTATGGCGTTAGGGCACAGGATACTAAGGGCTGGGTGAACAATGGAGCCCTACAAGACAGTCTCTGGGACTTGGTATCACAAGCCCAGGGCAGTGTAATAAATGATTTAGAAGATTCCAGATTGGGAAGAAATTTGTGGAATTGACGCTACTACATTGAGGTGGTATCAACTACTCCTTATGACGTATTACTTGATTTGGAGTCTTTGGACTCATGAGTGGGCTTTAAGGGGCTGAACAGCTTTATAGGTGTGTCTTAGAATGAAATACTGGGTTCAGAAGATTCCCTGCACTTGAACAAAGGATGTACTCATGATTGTTCTCACTCTTGCAAAGCTTTATTTAAGGATACTCGCAGAAGCAGGCAATAAGACAGAGCAGAGAGGATGATCATTTCACATCAGCTCTAGGCAGCAGCCGCTACCCCACATAGTCCCCCTGGTCCCAGAGTGTGTTGAGCGTGAGGAACTCCTGTAAATTAAGAATGTACAGTTTATGTAGTCTGGAGTAAATAACGTTATCTTGAACTAGGGATTTAGTCATCTCAAGCTACAAATTTGGGGATGAGTCGTGATCCAACACACCTGGTGTTTATCACATTCCGCTGTATTACAACATTCTACTATCTAGGTTCATGGTTCGGTCACTCTCACAAAGCAAAAAGCTACATGCTATAATACCGGCCTACTATGGAGTCAGCATACAAAACTCTTGTTATGAGCATTAAGCAAAGCCCTTACTATCACAAGGTGACAGATGAAGCTTGATGGAAACCAGGCCATAACTGGGCCAAGACTAGCCAAAAAAGCAGCCGCTATATGGTTGCTATAGAAAATACTAGCTATTAAAGTCATCAGAGACTCCAGACAAGATCCATCTCCGTTGGAGTCTGGATATGGTTAGGGTCGGGTAAAGGGGAAGTTTGGAATCCCACTGTGAGAAAAGGAGAAGAACTTGGAAGGTGGCTTATGGGGAACTGCGTCCTGTAATTTACCACCAAAGCTGTGGCAGGAGACAAATATACAATTGCCGGCAGACCCAGCCACCTAGTCCAGGCTCCACCCTGCCACCACCAGTAAGACAGAGATTCCTAGGTCGGGGACCTAAGCCATATAATACCTACAGCTGGTGCACAAACACACACACACACACACACACACACACACACATACGGAGAGATATTTCTTCTTTTTCTTTTTTTTAATATCTCTCTCCCTGTAGGGGGAGCAGACAGTGACAGCGAAGAGGACAATGAGGCAACCAGACCAGGAGACAGCAGTGAGAACAGCAGCAGCAGAACCAACAGTGATAGAGAATGAACTGAAATTTTAAACCCCATGATCAAGGCTAGGACTAACAGAAAGTGTAATTGGGTTAGAGAAAGACCTGCACATGGGTGTGTGGGAGCACAGGACTGCAGGTGAATTTTATTGTAACAGGTGTGCAGGTTTTCAATGTGGTTCAGTTGCATGAAGAAAAGCTTTCTTTATGGTGTGTGTGTATATATATATATAAATTCTATGTATATATAGACAGAAATATTTTTACAAAAACTAAAATCTCCTCTCTTATCCAACCAGTTACTCTTTGAGACACTAAGCAGATGGGAGTCCCCCCAACTTTCATCAGAGAGATATGGGTGCAGTACATAGACATCAGCAGTCAGGTGCAGGTCAAACAGTTCCTGAGTGTGTGGATCACATTAGAGTCCGGTGTCCAGCAGGCCTGCCCATTCTCCCCAATCCTGCTCAGCTGCATGATCAAACCCCTGGCCCAGTGCATTAGGCAGGACCCCAGGATGAATGGGGTCCAGATGCCAGGTGACAGCAGAGAAGACACCAAGGTCCTGGCCTACATGAACTATGTGAACATCCTGTGCAGAAACAAGTCTTCCGGAGCAAAAGCTGTGTGGCACACACAGGTCTACAAAGTGGCAGAAGGGGCCAAGCTCAATGCGAGCAAAAGCACCTGCCTGCCTGGCTGTTGGGCAGTCACCATGTACGGATGTGTACCCCTACATCCTGCTGACATTCACTGGCCCCTTGGGGTGGCTGCAGCCCTACGGTCGAACTGGATGAGATCTGGTGCCCTTTTTTTCCCACATGCCATGCCTTTGATGATAAAGGAGATTCATAAAAGGGAGGTGGTGACTACCCATCTCATGCCTGGATCAATCACAGGGGCTGTCCCAATGCCCGGAGTCCAAAACCAGAATCAAAGAAAGGACCAGCTCTGATCCAAGCTTTCTACTTTCTTTCTTTTTTTTTTTCTTTATTTCTTTCTTTATTTTTCTTTTTGAAGTCCTATGACCTTTGCCCTTTTCTTCTTCTGGGCGTCTTCAAGATCTGGTTCCTGTTGCCTGGGGCCTGTAGCAGGGCAGTAGGGTGCCTGCTACTAGAAGTGCTGGGATAACCCTCCAGGTGCCGGTTGCTGGGGGCAACCAAAGGGAGCTAATGGCTTACACCTGCTTAGCCAGCTGAAGGAAGGGGCAGGGCCAGGCCCCTATATAAAGCACAGGCAGGAGGCCAAAGGCAGTTCCTTGCTAGCAGTCAGAAAGGAAGGAGCTCCCTGAGCAAAGATATGAGAACCGCAGGTACAGCCCAAGCCGGATAAAGGATGACAGCTCTAGGCCAGGCGGCTTTAAGTTATGTTATAGCCTAGGAGCTTGTGTTTTGTTTTGGTTGTTTGTTACACCGGTGGTTTGGGTGAGGCTATTAGGGGTTGCAGGAGACCTCATAGGGGACACACAGTAGTGTGGGGACCCCAGCGCCAGTAAGGGCGCAGCATTCGGGGTGCATAGACCCCAGCCCCAGAGAAGGGCAGTTGAGAAACCCCAATGTGGGCACGGAGAGACCCAGGAGGGGGCAGCATTACTGAGAAGGCCCAGTGTGGGCACGGAGGCCCCAGCGGGGGGCAATGTTACTGAGAAGGCCCTAGAGGAGGGAGCAACACTTGAGAAGGCCCTGGGAGAGGGCAGCACTACTGAGGAGCCCCAGAGAAGGGAGCAGCGTTACTGAAAAGGGGCAGCATTGTGGAGAAGGCCCCAGAGAGAGAGGGCACGGAGAGACAGGGCAACGGAGGGCCCGAGTGCCAGAGAGCATTTAAACCTGATGGAACATCTATTCCATCTGTGAGGCTTGGGGCATGGTATTGGGGTGGTAGGAGCCACGCATAGCCCATAAGGCTTGGGTACAAGGAACACCCACGACAGGAGAACTGTGGCCAAGTAGAAGAAAGGTAGCCTCCCTATAAAAACACATATACAATCAAAGTCGTGGCGGGCGAGAATAGGAGGGTACGAGTCAGAAGCTTGGCACAGTGAAGGAGGCGACAGGGGAGAGCACGGCGACCCTGACGGCCCTCCTGCCACAGGGCCATTACACCAGGAGACTTCAGCGGTCTACCTTCCCCACCCTGGTCTCCTCCCAGACACTTTGAATCCAGACTGCAGTGGGCTTAAATGCTGGCATGCACCGCTTAATGAGAAGGGGATTTCCTTTGGAGCAATCAGCTGTGAAGGGCATGGTCCTTGCTGCTTGGGTTTTTCTACATGCCCTCATCTCAGTTGCAGAGCCTCTCTGAAGACTTACTTCCCTTCTCTTCTTGGGAGGATGCCTGGCCCTGATCTGGGCTCTCCAACCAGTGAGGAGACATCAAAAAAAAAAAAAAAAAGGAGAAAAAAAATGCCATGGTTAGCAGTTCAGGTGGATCCACCACCTCTGCCACTCCCAGGGTCTTTCCCTGATCCACCTTCCAGCACCTGGCCTCTTCCACCCCCCTCTTCACTTCCACAGCAAGGGTGCCAACGCCTCTTTGGGATATGACCAAGGACTTACCTGAACTTCTCCTTCTTCACCCCATATCTCCTGGCTCCCTGGCTCCTCTGCTTTCCTCCTCTGCCATCCTTCTCTGGGCCACTGCAGTTCTGTCCCTAGCCTCCAGATATTGCCCATGCTGCGGATTGGCCCCAATCCACTTCACCTGTCGAGGAGATAAAGTTGGGCTGGTGCGGATCAGGAGCTCTTGCCATAGAGCGAATGACATAGCATGAGGTGGACCATGTCCCTGCTCAGGGACACACCCTCAGTGAGTGCCCTTGGGGATCTCACACTGGCCATGGGTGAATTTGGGGTCCTGGTGTCCCTGGGGTTCTCTGTCACCTGCAAGGGGATCAAGATCCTTGGGCTGGAGTTCAACCCTGAGCTGAGCAGAAGGAAAATGTGGGAAAAGACAGAGGCCAAGGTTAAGTAGAGTTTGGGTCTGTGGCGCACGCACTGCCTCTCTGTGGAGGAAGGCACATGGCACTCATGATACAGGAAGTGATGAGAGCCAGAGACATACTGTTTCCTGGGGATCTGCTCATGGAAAATTATTGACAAGCTGTGTAGGAGTACAACAAGCTGTGCAAATACAATAATTATCTGCATGGGCTGATAGCCCACTGAGCCCTCCCAGTGAGGGCATGGAGACACAGAAAAGGGCAGCAAGGGTTAGACCATGCTGCCCGAGGGCACTCTGCAAAAGCATCACAGAAACCATTGACCACCTCCTATGGCTCTGCTCTTACACCAAAGAGTTGTGGAAAAAGGTAAAGCAACTCTGCAAAGTGGTGACAGGGATTGGATGGATGATGAGAAAGGTGCCCATGCAGTGCGGCCTAACTAAACATCAGGGAAGCCCATCTGCTCACTTCTATCAGTTTGTGTCCTGCAGCAGGAGTGCCCTGTGGAAGTCCAGGAACCTCCCAATATACAGGCTCACGAACCTTGAGGAGACAGACAGTGTTCAAAAGTTTCTGAGTGAACCCCAACCCTACGAGGAGAGACTAGAGAAACTGGACCTTTTCAGCCTCCGCAAGAGAAGGTTGAGAGGCGACCTTGTGGCTGCCTATAAGTTCATCACGGGGGCACAGAAGGGAATTGGTGAGGATTTATTCACCAAGGCGCCCCTGGGGGTTACAAGAAACAATGGCCACAAGCTAGCAGAGAGCAGATTTAGACTGGACATTAGGAAGAACTTCTTCACAGTTCGAGTGGCCAAGGTCTGGAACGGGCTCCCAAGGGAGGTGGTGCTCTCCCCTACCCTGGGGGTCTTCAAGAGGAGGTTAGATAGGCATCTAGCTGGGGTCATCTAGACCCAGCACTCTTTCCTGCTTATGCAGGGGGTTGGACTCGATGATCTATTGAGGTCCCTTCCGACCCTAACATTTATGAATCTATGAATCTATGAAGTTGTTCGCTTTGATCTGTGAGACCTGGGAGACCCTAGAATATAAGGAAAAGAAATTTAATAAATAGAAAAGAATTACTGAAAATAACAACCATTGTGAGTTTCAGTTTAATGAAAGTCTGATGAATCTCTGGGTGTCACTAAGCTGGGTTATAGTGGAAGCCAGAGCCCAAGGAGGAACTGCCCTTAGATACCAGTGTCAAGTGGGGTTTAAAAATAACCCATCCCAATAGAGATTTTCTTCCAACATCAAGACGTGGCAAGCAGGAGTTGGAATCACCACTTAGATATTAGGGGTGCACAAAAAGGAAGCGTTCCGTTTTGACCAGTGTTTTGACATTTCAACAGAACAGTGTTTCATTTTGCCTTGTGTTTTTGAGTTGAAATGGCTATCCCGTTTTGTTCCCTCAAAACATTTTGCCATTTCGACCCCGTTTCGATGTTTTGCCCAAAGGATATAATGGGGAAGATCAAAACAGGCTATAACTTTGTAATTTCTCTCCAGATTTGGATGAAACTTGCAGAAATGGTATCTCCTTCTGAGGGCATGATATGTGCCAAGCTTCAAGAAGACAGGTTCAGGGGTTTCAGAGAAACTGCACCCCAAAATCTTGAGAGCAAAACTCATGTCATGTGTAACTGTTAAGCCACAGTGGGGTCAAAACTGCAGGAATGCTGGCCACTGGAGAGGCCACAAAGCCTGCCAAGTTTCAGAAAGATAGGCATGGGGGTTTGGGGGGAACTGCACCTCAAGCTGCTCACAGGCATAACTCGTGACATAGATGACTCTGTGTTTTAAGGCGTAGCGAACTGAAAACTGCAGGGATGGTGGCCCCTGCTGAGGGCACAAAGCCTGCCAGCTGTCAAGGAGATAGGTGCACGGGGAGTTTCAAGGAGATAAGTGAAGGGGTTTAAGGGGAAACTGCATGCATCAATTGATGCATCTCCAGCAAAACCATTGCAAAGAAGTGATTCTCCTGCTCTACTCAGCTCTTCTCAGCACTGGTGAGACCACAGCTGGAGGACTGCGTCCAGTTCTGGGCTCTGCACCTTAACAAAGATGTGGTAAAGCTTGACAGAGTCCAGAGAAGGGCCACTCGTATGATTAGAGACTTGCATGGCAAGCCATACAAGGAAAGGCTGAGGGACCTGGGATTCTTCAGCCTGAAATAGAGAAGGCTGAGAGGGGACTTGGTAGCTACTTACCACTACATCAGAAGTGTACATCTAGGGCTCGGTGAGCAACTATTCACCTGGGCACCCTTGGGGAAAACTAGGAGTAATGGTCACAAACTCCTGGAAGATTGTTTCAGACTCATTTCAGGCTCAACATTAGGAAAAAACTACTTCACAACTAGGATATCCAGACTGTGACCTCTGATCATGCGTGTGGCTCTTCTCTGGGTTCTCTCAAGCTTCTCCACATCCTTTCTGAATTGTGAAGCCTAAAACTGGATGCACTACTCCAGCTGTGGCCTCACCAAGGCCAAGTACAATGGGAGAATGATGTCCTGGGATTTGCTTGAGAAGCATCTATGGATGCAAGCCAGCGTTTTGCTCACTTTACTAGCTGCAGCAATGCATTGAAGGCTTATGTTCCTATTCTCATCAATCATGATCCCCAAGTCCCTTACATCTGTGTTGCTAGCCAGAGTAGCGCTACTGAGACTATAAGCAGGTTTTTCCTCCCAAGATGGAGAACCTTGCATTTTTTGGTGTTAAACACCATCAGATTCTCATCTACCCATTTAATGAGCCTGCAAGCTCTGCCTGGATCACCCTCCTGTCCTCAGGTGTGGATGTTTTACCCCAGAGTTTGGTGCCATCGGCGAACTTGGCCAGTCCGCTTCTGAAACCAATGTCCACATCATTAATGAAGATGTTAAATAATATAGGCCCTAGGACAGAGCCTTGAGGGAACCCACTAGTGACTGTACACCAAGACGATTGGCTCCTGTCAACCACCACCCTCTGGGTCTGACCATGGAGCCAATTCCCCAGCCAGCAGATCATAGTGAGGTTGAGGCTGCAGTTAGCCAGTTTAGCCAAGAGGTGATCATGGGATACCAGATCGAAGGCTTTTTTTAAGTCAAGATATACAACGTCAATCTCTTCCCCCTTGTCCAGGTGATAGGTCACCTGGACATAAAAGGAAATGAGATTGATCAAGCAAGACTTACCCACAACAAACCCATGCCAGCTGTCCCTCAAGATGTTGCCTTCAGCTGGTCTGTTAAGGATGGCCTCTATGATAATCTTTTCCAAGACCTTCCCCAGGATAGAAGTCAGGCTGATGGGCCTGTAGTTTGCCAGATCTATTTTCCTCCCTTTCTTGAAGATAGGCATGAAATTGGCCCTCTTCCAAACTTCAGGCACTTCATCAGAGCACCAAGAGCTCTTGAAGATCCATGCCAAGGACTGAGTTATGATGCTCGCCAGCTCCTTGAGTAACCTTGGGTGTAACCCATAAGGGTCAGATGACTCGAAGGTGTCAAGCCTGTCAAGGTGTTCCTTCATGAGGTCAGCTTCAATGGAGGGCAAGGAATCTCCCTCACCGG
Organism: Alligator mississippiensis; assembly: GCF_030867095.1. Taxonomy (NCBI): domain Eukaryota; kingdom Metazoa; phylum Chordata; order Crocodylia; family Alligatoridae; genus Alligator; species Alligator mississippiensis. Next base: position 3,232,077 of record NC_081827.1, on the reverse strand, counting down.
GGCCTCCCTGTCCCACAGTAGGCATGGGTGTCCCATGGGACTGGTGAAAAACTGATGCAAAGTACCCATTTAGCAAGTTTGCTTTTTCATGGGCATTGGTTGTCAGTTGCCCCGTCTGGTTCAGCAAGGGTCCAATGTTGCCCTTTCTTTGCCTTCAGCTCCCCACATATCTAAAAAAGGACTTTTTTGTCCTTGATATGTGTAGCTAGCTAGAGTTCCATCATAGCCTTGGCTTTCCTGGTTTGCTTCCTGCAGGTCCGGACCAGAGCACAGTACTCCTCCTTGGTGGTGGATCCAGTCCCCCATCCTTTGTAGGTCTTCCTTTTAAGATGCAGGAGGTCTGCCAGTTCCCTGGAGAGCCAAGACGGCTGCGGAGCCTTTTTTCTGCCTTTCCTCTGAGACGGAATGGACTTTGCTTGTGCATCCAGGATTGCTCCCTTGAGGAGCAACCACTCGTCCTGGACTCCCCTCTTCTTTGGGTTGTGGTCCTTTAGGGCCTCTCTGACAAGCCTTCTTAGCTTGTCAAAGTCAGCTTTCCTGAAGTTGAGGACTTCTGTATTACTGACTGACTTGCAGGCTTCAGGGCAGATGGTGAAGGTGATCAGCTCATGGTCACAGCCACCCAGCTTCCCTTTGATCATTAGGTCACTGATTAGGTCGTCCCTGGTGGCCAGCATGAGGTCAAGCAGTGCTTTATCTCTCATCGGCCCATAGACTTCCTGTGTCAGATAGAGGTCATCCATGCTCGAGAGAAAGCTTTGCAACCATTTGGATCTGGCTGAATGCTCCTCCCATGAGATGTCTGGGTAGTTAAAGTCTCCCATGAAAACCATACACCAGGAGCATGCAGCCTCAGCCAATTCCCTGGTGCACTCCTGGTCAAGGTCTTGACCCTGGGTAGGGGGTCTGTAGTAGACTCCCACCATAGTATCCCCTGTGCCATGTTCCCCATGGATTTTAACCCAGAGGGGCTCAAGTCATCCACCATGGGTGCCAATGTTGGCTTGCAGGGACGCATAGCTTTCCTTGACATAGAGAGCTATGCCCCCTCCCATTTTGCCTACTCGATCTCTCCTGTACAGGGTATAGCCATCTATACCTGTGGCCCAGTCATGGGTGGAGTTCCACCAAGTCTCCTTTATCCCCAATGACATCATAGTTATTTACATTTAGCAGGAGAACAAGTTCCTCCTGTTTATTCCGCAAGCTCCTGGCATTTGTGTATAGGCACACAAGTGTCCCCTTGGGGTCCCTTGCCTTGCCCACAGATTGTACCAGGGCTAAGGCAGGGATGGGCTTCTTTAATTGCCTTGGCCTGCAGGCTTTGCAAGGGTTGCTCTGTGGGCCAGCAGTGGCAGTAGTCTCCCCTTCCCCCAGTGGGCTTAGTTTAAAGCCCAGTGGAGCAGGTCAACCAGTCTGGCTGAGAAGAGCCTCCTCCCCAGCAGAGAGAGGTGGAGGCCGTCCCTTCCCAGCAGCTCGCTGCCTCTCTCACCGAAGAGCGGACTGTGGTCATGGAAGCCAAAGTCTTCCCAATGACACCAGCACTTCAATCTTTAGTTGATTACCTGGATCCTCCTCTCTCTCCTCAGCCCATAAGCTGAGACTGGGGGGATTGAAGAAAACACCACCTGTGTCCCTAGACCCTTAGCCCTGCACCCAAATCCCTGTAGTACTTCATTACCTGGCTGGGAGCACTCCAAGCTGTGTTGTTGGTGCACACATCGATTAGGAGCATAGGGTAGTGGTCAGTGGGCAGGAGTTTAGGGATCTTCTCCGCAATGTCTCAGATTCTGGCTTCCAGGAAGCAGCAAATTTCCCAGGCTAAGGGATCAGGGCGGCAGATTACCCCTTCAGTCCCCCTCAGGATGGAGTCTCCCATGACAAATACTTTGTGTTTGGTCTTGGGGAGAGTGGGGGTGGTAGCTATAGTATTGTCTGTGTTACCTGCAGGAGCTGGCAACACAACAGGCTCTGCTGGGGCTGCAAGAGGTTCATACATGCTGCTGAGCTCCAGCGGGGCAGGGGCATTGGTGCGGCAGGCCTTGGGGTCCTTCGCTGCCTTGGTCCAAGCCCCGGGAAGGACAGTAATGGAGGCCCCCAAGTTGTCCCTTGTCCTGGAGGGAGACTGTGGTCTACCCTTCGGCTCCCAGGGGGAGAAGAGCCTGGCAGTAGAAGTCAATCTCCTGCTCACAGTCCCTGATGGCATGCAGTCTCTGAACTGTAGCCTGGAGCTCCTCCAGCTGGTGCGCCAGAGACCCCAGTAGGGAGCAGACCCCACAAGGGGAAGTGCTTATGCTCCTGGACCCCAGAGCCTGAAAAACTATCAGGCAGCCCCTGCAGCTGCAAGACAGGGGCTTCATCTGCATGGAGCCCAGAACCATGGGTTCCATCTGGGTGGCAGTCTCCAAGGTGCCGGGGGGGGGGCAGGCCCCGAGGGGACATGCCCATCCACATCATGCTGCTGGTGGGCTGCCTACGGCTGGGACTGTTTGCCCTGGGGGGCTCACACACAGGGCCTTGGGCCGTCCCGCTTGCCCTCCTGTGCAAAGTCCCATGCTAACTCGTGTGCTGGGCCTAGGAGCGTGCCTGTTTGTGCGGCCTGTTCACGAGGCTCCAGTTGCGCAGCACCCTGGGAGGCTGGGCAAAGTAGGAGCCAGCGGGGGGCGTGACACAGTCAATTGCACAAGCACCCACATCACAATTTTTGTCTGTCAGCAGCTAGGGGTCCAGCACCCCAGAACCGAGAACCCCTGCACCCATCTCCTTGACAACTGGCAGGTTTTGTGGCTGCAGCAGGGGCCACCATCCCTGCAGCTTTCACCCTGCTGTGCCTTAACACACGCAGTGTCACCCATGGCATAAGTTTTGCCATTCATGTGGAGTTCTGCAAGTTGACTAAGGAGCTGATTCATGATGGTGACACTGATGCTGTGAATGCATCTGTCCTGCACTGATTTGTCTTTCCAGAAGGTGTAGTAAACACCCACTTCTCTCAGATGACCCTCATCTGGATGTCTTGTCTCATTCAAAGCTGCAATGTTGAAGTCGTATCACAATAGTTCCCTGGAGATGATTGCATTGTGCCAGATGAATGCACAACTTGAATAAATATGCAAGTTACTGCTATTAATCATCCATGCTATGAAATGTGTAATATACTCTCCATGATACATTTTAGGCCATGCTGCTATAACCTCATCCAGGTAGCAAACAGATTACAGATCACAAGAACACCATGGTGGTGCACTCAAACCTGCACTTCTCCAATTTGCAGGACAGATATTAGAACAAGGCAGAAATGTCAGTGATGCTGATCCTAGGACCAGGAGAATATCAGGATCTTGTCCACATACACCACCACAAACTGGTTCAGAATATCCTAATTAATAAAGTGCTGGATTGTGGTGGGAGCACTGGAGAGGCCAATAGGTCCACCATAGCATCCAGATCTTTTAAGTGACTATATCGGTGTGACAGGGTGGCTACCGTGCCCTGCCATGAGAACGCGGGACAAAAGTAAAGAAAAGAGAAACTCAGTGGGACAAGCCTGGATAGAGAAGAAAGACCCAGGTGGGAGAAATGCTGAGCTGGGGAAGCAATGAATCGCAAGCTGCCACAGCAAACCCAGGTGATCAGTGCAGGGAACTTAAGGGATGCTGGCAAAGCAGTCAGCATTGATCCAGAAGAAAGAAGCCTGAAAAGGAGAGAAGGAGCGCATGGGACATACCAGCAAAAAGCGACTGACCCCAGGACTAAGGAGGTGTCCTGGCAGCCCACTTACCTGCGGAGGGCAGCGGCTTACATGGCAATGAACTCCCAGATGCTGGTGTTGGTTTGGAAGGCTTTGATAAAGCACACCTGGAACCTAGAGGAGAAGAAAAGCAAAAAAGGAATTGTAGTCAGGCAGGACAATACACCCAGCCCCAGTCCTGAGAGTCAAGGGTGGCATTCAAACCATGGAGCATCTGACTTGGGACCTGTGCAGGGAAGAACAGGGCAAGTGGCCAGGTAAAACCAGGAACCTATGGAACTGCTACAATATAAATGTAGAGCCGTTACCCCCTGAAGCAAAGACTGAGAATAGCAAGTGCAGAACACGTGGTGTGACCAGGGCAGAGTATGGGGATGGTGGAACCACGCGAAGAGGAGCCAGTATCCTGAGTCACCAACAGCCATCTTGTCTCCTAGGATCATTTCTATCTTTTATCCTCCTTTTCATCAAAGTTGTGGCAGGAAAGCTCTAAAGAGAACACTCGATCCTAGTGGGAGACGACAACTCGACTCCAAGAAAACTCGGCAAATGGAAGAGTGCCTTCCATTCCTTTTTCTAATGCATACATATAAAGTTGCATTCCCCCTTGGATCCAACTATCTGAAGGCATACGTTTCCCCAGTTCCAGATGAAGATGCTATTCAGGGCTTGATAGTGCACGCACAAGTGCAAGGAACCATTCTTTTTCTTCACAAAGAGAATGGAGTACTTGCTGTAAGAAGATGTTTGGATAAACCCCTTAGTCAGGTTTTCTTGGAGGAAGTCCCTTAAGCCCCCAACTTTATTTCAGACAGAGGGTCTAAGTGACCAAAGGAAAGCTTTGCTCCTGGTTACAGTTTCCTGAGGCAAACATAAGAGCTGTGGGGCAACAGGGTGCCTGAATCTTTCCTACCAATGATGTCAGCAAATGCCCAGTATTTGGCAGGGAGTGTGGCAGCAGATTTAGGGTCATTTCATTGTTAGATCCAGGGCTTATCTCCTGAGAGGTTAATGGCTGTACTGTGGAGAGCCCAGAGTTCATAGGCATGCAGGCTTTGCCTTAGCAGGGTCTGCCTGCAGCCACGGCATGGCCTTTCCCACTTGTAGACATGTTCCCAATTGCCAGTGGAGCTCTGGTAGGGCTCTGTGAAACAGCACCGTTTCATTTTGACTTGTGTTTTGAGATTTTGATGGACCAGAGTCTCATTACAAATTTTGTATCAATTAGAAACCTTTGTTAGGTTTTGTTTCATTGAAACAATGATGCTGTTTTGACACTGTTTGACCCGTAGACTATAATGGTGAAGCTCAAAACAGCCCCCTTCATCCGGCAGGCAGATTGGGGGCCCGCAACCCGGGGAGGGCTGTGGGGGCTGTGTCAGTCCTCCCAGGGTTGTGGGCTCCCAATCTGCCTGCCAGATGAGGGATGGAAGCCAGGTGCTGCCACCTGGGACCGGGGTGCTGGGAAAGGGAACTGAACCTGATCGCTCACTTCCCGTCCCCAGCCCTATGATCATGCTGGGGAAGGCAAAGCAGCCCAGCTGAACTGACTTCCCCTCCCCAGTGCTATGATCACGCTGGGGAAGGTATCTCAACCCAATTGTCTGAACTCCCCTCCCTGCACTACAATTGTGCTGGGGAAGGCAACTCAGCCCAGGACTATAATCGCACTGGGGAAAGGAAGTCAGTGCAATTGTAGTTCTGGGGAGGGGAAGTCAGCCTTCTCTGACAGACCCCCAAGGCAGGGGGGAGCACCACTTCCCTTGGAAGCCCAGCCCAAATTTTGGCCACCCTGACCGTGAAGAAGTGTTTCCTTATGTCCAGCCTAAATCTGCTCTCTGTCAGTTTGTGACCATTGGTACTTGTTACCCCAAAATGTGCCCTGGTGAACAGAGCATCTCCAATCCCTGTTGCATCCCCCTAATGAATTTGTAGGTGACCACAAGATCACCTCTCAGCCTTCTCTTGCGGAGGCTGAAGAGATCCAGGTCCCTCTGTCTCTCCTCATAGGGCTTGGCCTGTAAGCCCCTGACCATACGAGTGGCCTCCTCTGGACCCTCTTGAGTCTATCAACATCCTTCTTGAAGTATGGTGTCCAAAACTGGACACAGTACTCCAACTGCAGTCTGACTAATGCCACATAGATGGGAAGGATCATCTCCTTGGATCTATCTGTCATGCATCTGCTGATGCACAATAAAGTGCGGTTAGCTTTGCTGATGATTTCATCACACTGACGACTCATGTTCATCTTGGAGTCCACTATGACTCCAAGATCCCTTTCTGCTCCTGTGCTGCTGAGAGGGTCACTTCCCAACCAGTAGATGTGCTGGATATTTTGAACCCTAGGAACAGCACTCTACAGCTGTCCTTCTTGTACTGCATCCTATTGTGTACTTCCCACTTTTCTAACCTGTCCAGGTCTGCCTATGCTCCGGAGTGTGCACTTCACCCCACAATTTAGTCTTAGGTCATCCTTCCTTAGTACCAATTTCAACTTGCAAGGAGGTATAGTGCTCCTTTACATATAGAGCTACATCTCCACCCTTTTTCCATATGTGGCCAAAACTCAACTTAAGAGGCCATTTCCTCTGGTAAAAGAACAACTAGGGAGGCTGGATATCTATATTCAGCAGGACCAGATGAACTCCATCCAAGCATACTGAACAAACTAGTCAAAGTCATCACAGGACAAATGGCAAAGCACTTTGGAAATTCATGGTGCTCAAGAGAGGTCCCAGAAGACTGGAATAGGGCTAGTGTTGTGACCATCTTCAAGAAGGGGAGGAGAGAGGACCCAGGGAACTACAGGCTTATCAGCTCAACCTCAATCCCAGGAAAAAAAAAACGTGAAAAATTTCTCAAGGAGTCCATATGTGATAAGCTTGTAGAAGGCAAAATTTGGAATGACAGCCAGCATGGTTTTGTTACAGGTAGGTAATGTCTGATTAATCTCATCTCCTACAACCAAGTTACTCACCACCTGGATAAGGGAGATGAGATCAACACCATTAACTTGGACTTCAGGAAGGCCTTTGACTTGGTGTCCCATGAAGCTCTCAAGGTGAAGTTAGGGGAAACCATGCTCAAAAATTCAACAGTGAGATGAATGGGAAACTGGCTGCAGGATCAGACCCAGAGTGTACTAATAGACATATCTGTGTTGAACTGGCAGAAGGTAGCCAGTTGGGTACCCCAGGGTTTGGTACTTGGACCAGTACTTTTCAATATCTTTATCAATGATCTGCACGTGGGGGTGAAACACACACTGATGAAGTCCACCAATGACACTAAGCTGTGGGGAAGTGTGGCCATGCATCAGGGTAGGCTGATGATTCAGGAGGACCTAGACAGATTTTTTAACCTGTCTAAGGAATACTGTTGTATTAGCATACCCAACAAACGCCTCCCTGGTGTAACAACATTGCGTCGAGGGCTAAGTGGTTCTTCATGGTCATATGTGATGTAGCTTGTAGTTGTTGGTTCAATAACCTTAGGGATGTTTCAGTACTATTGGCTAGAATCTCAACTTGTCCAGCTAACTCTGCAATAGCGACTCTCGCTTTGCCTATCCCTACTCCCCACGCAAAAAGACCTTCAAGCGCCCACGCCAAATGTTGGCTGAATTGCTCGCCCCATGTCAACTTACTCCACACTGGAATGTGTCGCTTATGGTGACGGAGTACGGCCAGGCTATTCGGATGAGCTGTATTAACACTTAAAGGAGGGCAGAGCATTACTGTACTCAAAAACATTGGACACCTGTTAGGGTAGCTGGGAGGTTAGTATAAAGCTGCCCATCCGAGCAGGCCCATAGCATCCCTACGGGGGCTGGCGTATTGATCGGTGCACAGCTTTGGTCTTTCCATCTGATTAAAGCTACCTCACGAGGGAGATCGACTGTGCTTGCGGGCGCGTCGTAACCATGGCACCATTGACTAAGTCTGGCCACGATTAAGATGGGGTAAAAGTATGAGCGCCAGTCTTGGGTATCCGATATGTTGATGGCTAGCGACTAGTTCCAAGAAACTAGAGATTGGGGCTGCTGAAGGACGAATGGAACCGGGCCAGACTCATCTCGTGCCCTCGTTTTGTTCGGGCCTGGTGGAAAAACTAAGTAACACATTGGCGTGATGGCTGTGGGGTTCCAGGTTAACGAATTATCATCCCTGGACCACTTTATTCCTTTTGGGTTAATCCCCCACGGTATTTCTGAACATGCAATGTTATCTGCGGACAGAGCGGTTCATTTTAGCTAGCGTCAAGTTACGTGGCCAGGAATACCGGTAATAGACGGTGCGTTGGCGCTGGGAATATATAAAAGAATGTTGAGTTATCATAATATTGGGGTTCGGACTGGTGTTCCGGGCTTTAAACCACTTATCAACATTAAACGGGGTTAACACCGGGTCGTTAACAGAAAAAGGCAGGCGTAAACATGCGGTGAGTCCTGACTTTCCACTATCTCCCGTAAGGTTCGCCCAGAGTGATAAAAGGGACAGAACCGAGTTAGATGTTGTGAAGTCAGCCCCGTTTGCTGAGGAACCTGGCGGGAACAGCAGGAAAAGGGTGACTACCCCGCTCACGACATATAAGTAGGTGGCCATCGCTGCATTGACTTGGATGTGCTGCGGTTGGTGCTTGGTGATTCTTGTGATCGAGCAGTCACAGATTGCCGCTTCATCACCGCCGGGCCTGTAAGGGGACAAAACAAACGAACAGACAAACAAACAAAGAAAAGGAGGGCCATAATTGGTGAACAGCAGGGCGGCGAGTTAGCCAGTTGTGATGAGTTATGATGAGCGACCGGGTTTGATCGCCTTCTAGGAGCACAGAGTAGGTGCCAGGATACTGCTCGGGTTCGCAGATGACTTCCTTGTGCACTCGCGGATGTGGTTGATGAGGGTGTGGAACGGTGACTCGGACTAATTCGTCTAGGGGTGAGCTTCGGCTTCCATGGTTGGGGCTTTTGAAGCGCTGGTTCATCCCAGGGGGGCTTGTCTTTATATGAGGCGTTGTGTTGGTGACAGCGTTGACTTGGGTACACCATAGGACGTGGTTCCATCCCACCGGAGACTTTTACCTTGGGATCCATCAGGGCCTGTAGCCGTGGCATCTGGCTTAGCAAATTTCCAGCCGGCTGACTGGCCAGTGGCCTGAGGAGAAGCCTGAAAGTCACGGCCTCTCTTCTCCCGGAAACCTCTACACATGGCTCAATACTGTCCAGGATGGTTGGAACATCTCCGGGGTGACCGAGATGACGATGGGGCCACGGCACGTTGTTCTGCGCCTGTGTCAGTCCCAACGGCTGTACCCTCGGGTTCCAGGACGCTTAGGATACTCCGATGATGGCCAGCAGCAGCTGCTCTGCAGACAGGTTCGGCGGTCGTCCATTATGCCACGCATGAGATTTGTGGCACACTTGACCTGCAACGAGAGCTGGGAGCGGGATGGGCCAGTAGGCGTTGCCCGTTACCACGTTTAAGTCGGTGGCGTGCCCTCCACTCCATGAGGCTTGACGAGTTAGGAAGCTAGCTTCTTCCAAGTCTAGCAGGTCTGACCCAAATTCTACTACTAGGCGCCCCAGCCACATAGCTAGGGTTTCACCAGGTTTCACTTTTGATCCTCCGCACAACTCCTGCATTTCTTCCTGGGTGCGGGCGCAGTATGTGGTGGTGGCACGAGTTGCGCCCTGTGCATCAGTAACTTGCTTGACCAGTGCTATCGGGTGAACCGCGGCTGGGAGAGGGTTAAACATGTGGGGCGGGAGCACTAGATACATCTTTCCTCCCTCATGGGGGGGCAGGTTTTCTTTCTCCATCACTTCGAAGGGCGGGCTGGGGGCGTGGCTGTCCGTTGGTGTCACTCCGGGGGGCGGGCTGTCTTTTGGCGCCACTCCAGGGGGCGGGGCCATGGGCAGTGACGCGGCCGGCCCGTCTCCTGAGGGAACTTTCGCGCCCTTTTCGTCTTCTCCTCCTTTTTCGGCGCCATTTTCTGGCGGTGGCTCGGAGCCCCCTGCCGCCTGCTCCAGTGACTCCATGCTCGCTGTTCGCAATTGCATTTCTAGGTTGGCGTTTTCTCTCAATAACCCCGCTACCGTTCGAAATAACATGTTTATTATTTTTTCCTTGCTCCATTTTGGGCCTCCCCATCTTGCCGCGTGGTGGCCCTCGGTCGCTAGGCCTTCCCAGAGCTGGCCGAGGAGTTCGTGACCACGCGACCCAGGCACCAAATCCGGACAGTTAAACCAGTCCGGTGTGGTGGGCTCCCCTCCTTCCCTCAGGTACCAGGTGCACTGGGCAAACTCTTGAGCGGGGGCAGATTTTCCGCCTTCTTCGCCTTCACCCCCGCTAGGGATGGGGTCGATATTTCATCCGGGGGCCGATAGCGAACCCGGTCACTGGCCATTATGCAGCCGAACGCCTCAGGAGAGAGGCTTACTTTCCACTCCTTGATGGCCGCCTCTTCCCCCTTTACCGAGAAGTAGCCTCCGAGAAGGTTCTCTTCTCCCCCCTAACCGCCTGGTGGTAGGCGATATGCTCCCAAAGTTCATCCGTGTCTTCCACGTGGTGGGCCCCAGTGCGCCAGGGGCAGCACTCAATTAAATTCATCTCCACCACCGTGCCCTTAGATCCTGTCCGTGACGCCATGTCTCAGACGGCCGGAGCTGACTTGAGGAGGATTGCTGATTACTCGGCCGTCAGGCGTGCTGGTGGATGGAGAGGCGAGACACAGTGTATTGGTTGCAAAATAACTTTTACTTTATTTACGCCGCTGGTGGCTGCGACACAGGTGGTAAGGTTGCTTGCGTAGTTACAGGTAACGAGTTGCTTGCGTAGTTACAGGTAACTGGCAACAAAACGAGCCGGCGAGTTTGTAGACAGAAACGAGCATGCAGGATGAAGGATACGTTGGGAACAGACAGTGACGGGGAGATGTTGGAGGATGGCCAGTCCGCCAGCTTTTCTCTGCCACGTGGCAAAGTCCTCTGTACTCTACCACGTGCTCAGAGCTCTCTGACTTGGGCGGAAGCTGCACGGATTTTTATACATTTAGAGTAGCCAATACCAGACTGCCAGGTGGGAATAGCTAATGAGGCAGAACGTACCAAATTTGAAAGTAACTGCGGTTATTCAGGGCAGTTCTGGTGTGACAGGGGCACTCAACTCATTTGGTTATGACACCACCCTCTCTACCAGCCAAAGAGGATGCTGGAGCTTTCCAGCCTTGCTATTGTTTGCTTCCTCTCCAGGGACTGCCCTCTTCCAAGATGCGGCTGGTGTCTTCAAAGAGACAAAACTCACTGTCCCTATGGTGCTGCAGAAGGGACTAACTTTTGCCACTGCAACCCATGCTGTGTCTGGCAGGGAGATATATGCACTCTTCAATGCTTGCTTCAATGCTAAACAGCTGAAAAACTCTCCCAGCCTGCTGCTGATACAGGGCAGGACCCAGCAGATCTGGAGTAACCAGCCACCTGAACAGGACAAGTAGCAACCCCTGGCAGGGCAGGGAGTGATGGCCCAAAGTGACAGAGACCCCCGTGGAGCAGCAGAGATGCCCAGTAGAGTGGTCAAGACCCCTCCACAGTGTGGAGCAGTGGAGACCCCCTGGCACTAGGGAGGAGTGGCACAAGCCTCCAGTGGGGCAATGGCATAAGCATCAGGAGAAACTATTATTTGAGGGGGCTGGATAGTGTGGAACGCACCCACCTGACACCCTCCCCTTCCTCCCACAGGGCCATTGTGGGGGCTGGCATGTGCGGGTGCCGTATGTGCTGCAGTGGAGGAGTATGCAGTGGGGGTGCTGGTTGAGGTGTCATGGTGGTGCTGGAGCACTGGAGCCTCTGTTGCCAACCTATTCTGTGGGGGGATAAGCCCCATTAGCCCCAGCTTTCCAACACTTATGCCCCTTACCCATGTCAGCCTAGTGCTGAAGCCACAACAAAGGGGGTGTCTCCATGCCCCTCAATGCCTTTGTACAGCCCACATCTGACATGGCCACTCTGGGCAACAACAGCGAGGTGCCTCTGCCCTCCATCTCCATCTCCATCTCCAACAAACACCCCCCCCCCCCACCGTAGCAGGCTAACTGAGTTATGCTCAGGCTCTTGGCATAGTATTAGGCCTTCCCAGAACTAAGCAGTTAAATTGTACAGCATGCCTTATAAGGCACTGGGAAAATGAGTGCTGTGATTGGTACAGTGGGCAAACCAGGTACAGTAGTTTCCCTAAAAGGGAAGAAAACCAAAAACAGAATAGGATTGGAGTATCTTATCTAAAAAATAAATGAGTGAAAAAACTTGAGGATTGGACAATTTGAGATGAGAAAGTTACAAAAGTCTGGACAACCAAACAGTGTGTGTCTGTGTTGCCACCCTGGGGAAACAGGAGCAGCCTTGGACTTCTTGCTTTGAGTAACAAGGAATCCAGAAACTAACATCCCACACACCCAGCAGACCAGCAGAGGATCTGAGGCCAGTACAACTGAAGGGCACTGCTATAATGTCAAAGGAGTCTGTACCTCCTGGAGTCTATTCCTGCATCTGGGATGGAGTTGGGTCTAATATCTTAACAAACTCATTTAACACACTAGCCCCCACTCCTTCCCAAACCAAGACTCCGGGTTCCATGCCTGGCCTGAAGATCTGGTGGGAAAAGAGATGGAGCTGACAGGGTGCAGCAAAGCGTTCATGTCTGTGCTCATGGCAGGAGGGAGAGTGTGTTTGTGTCTGTGTGTCCTTGTGCAGAGATTGAGTGAGAGTAGCATACGCCCATCTGTGTAAACGCCTGTGTGTGTACCTGTGTGTGTAAATTGGGCCAACGTGGGACGGGGGCAAGGAGCGGAGGTGTTATGTGTGTCCTCCCCCTGTCCAGCAGGGTCCCCCTAGCTTTCCCAGGAGGGGAAGGGGCCCAACCCACCGAGGCCAGCTCCCGTGGGAGCAGGGGACCTCCAATGCTGTGTTTGCCCAGGGCCCCAGTGCACATTAATGTGCCTGTGTACGTGGAGCTGGACGCAGAGTGGGGGTCGGGTTGTGCACAAGTGGACTTGGAGCAGAAGCAGCTCGGGATGGTGGACGGAGACAGCAGCTGCCACGTGGAAACTCCGCCAAGTTCTTGGGAAGCAGCTGCTCATCCCTCCCCCCCGGACCCCGGTCATCCTTGCCTGGCAATTGGCTAGTTCATTAACAAGAAGGTTTCACTGGGTCTAGATTAGCCTTCAAAAAGGAACGGGGAAACGGAAAGAAGCCGCGACTCCAGGCTGAGCGGTCCGGGACGGGCACTGAGTCACTGCGAAACAATGTTGCAAGCGCCCGGGCGCAGGAAGCGGAGCGGACTCGCGGGCTCCGTCCGCGGCTGCGCTCCTCCCCGGCGGGGCACCGCCGTGCCCGCACGGTTGCGGCAGTGAAGAAAACGAGAAACCAGTTGCTGCAGCCCTGTGACTGTTCACACGGAGCCCAGCACGCTTGCCAGTCACTCCGTATTCACTCGCACTGGCGCGCCGGGAGGTGGTGCTTGCACCGGGAAAGGCACCGACTTACGCACTGCAGAGAGAAGGGATGCATATGGCAAAACCCGGGCACTGGTTGCTCGTCATTTCAAAGTCACTGAAACCACCTTCCCATCACCGCACTGCCAGCCCCTGCTCTGCCCCCTCTCCCCCGCATGAACTGCTCCTGCGGGGCCTGGATGTGAGGCGATGGACCTCCATCTCTTCTGGACCTCTGCTCCTGCTGCTCCCCTGCCCCAGCTGGAACCTCTTCTCTCCAGCCCCTCAGGATCCTGGCTCAAGCGGCTAGCTCCAAGTTCGTGGTTTTCTGGCGCAAGACGAGCCGAGCGTGCGTTTAAACCCCCAGGGAAGCCGAAGCCCTTGAAGGCGCGGGGCTGAACTGGGGCTCCCAGATGCAGCCCTGGCCGAGGGAGGACCTGAGGGAGCGCGGGGGCGCCGCGTGCGGGAGAGCTCGCCCCGCGCTCCCGTGTGCGGAGCGGCGTGCGCCCGCGGGGTCTCGCCTGCGGGTCGCAAGGGGGAAGGCCACTTGGAGCGGGAATGTCCCAGCCGAGGCAGGACAGCTCAGAAACGAGTCCGGGGTGCTGCCCCGGGCAGAAGCACAGCACAGATGTGTGTGCCCGGTCCTGCCCGCGGCCCCGGGACGGGCTGCCAGGGCGGAGCTTGCGGAGGAGCGCAGCCCCTCGCAGGGCAGGCTCTGGCCCGCAACCAGTGAAGCTGGGGAAGTCGGGGCGGAGCAGAGGATGTTTCGCAGCCCACGCTTCTCGCCAAACGGTTTTCCTGTAACAGGTCAGAGGCCGAACAAGCAGCCCCTCTGCTCTGCTCTGCTCTGCTCTGCTCCGCGCCGGGGCGTTGGTGAGGGTTTGCCGGAGGTAGCGTTATGGGGAGCCCAACGAGAGAAGCCCTGCGGCAGGTCCTGGGCGAACTGAGACATGAGGAGCTCTGGGCACTGAAGCAGGGGCTGGAGGAAACCCCGCTGCAGGAGGGCTCCGAGCCGCTTCCCCGGGAGAGACTCTGGGGCGCGGAGCCGGCAGCACTCGCTGACCTGCTGCTCAACAGGTGTGGAGAGCGCGGCAGCCTGCGGGTGGCTGTCCGGGCTCTGCGGACCATGGGCCGGGGAGACCTGGCAGAGAGACTCATGGACACGCCGGGAGCCGGTAAGGAAGGACACTGGCTCCTCTTGCCTGCAGCCCCCTCATGCCCTTGGCTGGTTTCCCGTTTCCAGCCAGAGGAAAGCGTTTTTGTGCCCAGGACGAAGGCGCAGAGGGGCTGGGACTTGGCAGGGTGCAGCCGGGAGAGCCAGATGGGGGAACAAAGGGCTGTTGTACAGTGCCAGGGGTTTAGTCCTTCAGGATGGCATTCTTGCCCCCCAAATTGAAATGGTGAGTTTTTAATTTAAATGGTGGGTTTTATTTTTCTGACCCTGTATACATGTCATGGTCCAGGCAGCTGCAGGTGCCTGCTCAAGGCAGAAGCAGCAAGAGGCCCGATCATTTTGTTGTTGTTGTTGTTTGGTGGAGCCTGCCCCCCCCCCCCCTTGTGTGATCCCCCAGCTTCATATTGGCTGCCCAGGACAGAGGTCCCGGTCCCACATGGGTCTTGAGTAGTGCATGACAGCTGTCATTCACGGTCAGGGCGGGGTTTTGCCTGATGGTGCAGTTTGGGGAGTCCCCCCTTGCCTCGACTGACCCAATGGCTGTATTGTCATGGGTTAAAGCAGTAGTGAATATGGGGGGTGCTCAGTTCCAGGAATCAGTTCCTTGGCTTGATTAGCCTAAAATGGCTTGTACAGTAGAGTTTTGTCATGGTAAGTTCCTCTGACTAGGCTATGGTCAAGTAATCGCCAGAGGTTCCTGTTTTGTCATTTACTTACCTGCTGACTCATGCTTGCATTCACTCAAGGGACCAGCACAATAGAGCAGCTTTTATCACTTTATAATTATAATTTCAAAGCCATTTTTTACATCCATGGGGCGGGGGGCAAATCAGGGTGACCGCCCGCAGGCCTCTGGCTCCAACATTCTTCCCGCCACACCAGGGGTGTGCCATCTCTCACCAGTCTCAAGCCGTTCATGTATGAGGGCCCCCGCAGGCAGTGCCGTACAGGCCCCGCCACAGCACCGCCACCACCACCTCCAGACACTTGCCCCCTACTCTGCCAGCTCCAGCTGGTCGCTGTCACGGCCCTCGCACAGAACTCTGGGGAGCGAAGGGAGACAGAAAACTTCCCTTCGCAGCAAGTGTGAGGCCGGATACCTGGGTGGAGGAGAGGGGCCTGCATGAAAACTGAAACAAAGGCAGCGTGTGCGGACGGAGCCAGGGGAGAGTTCCGGCTGCGAGAGGCAGGAGATAGCTGGAAGGACTTCAAGGGGAACGGAGCCTGGAATTGGGTCTGGAAAAGAGAAGAAGGAAACCCAGAAGAAATAAGGAGAGACTACAAGAGAGACACAACAGATGACAGAGGGAAGTGAACGGAAGAAGGGTCCTGCAGAGAGACTTACCTGGGAAGCTGAAGTGAGGTAACGAGGGAGACCTCTGAGGTGGTGAGTCTGATCCCTGAGGATGTTGGGTAACGTCCCAGAGACCTAAAGAAAGAGAAAGGAACGAGCGCGTATGAAATTACCAAAGAGAAGAGAACCCCACATTTGGATATCGGTAAATAATACGAGGTCACACAGAATTGCCATTTGCTTGGAACCCGGGGGAGGAGCCTGGGAGAAGCAACCAAACGATTGAGAGCTCCCAGAGAGAAAGGGAACTAAATAGATCTAAGATTTTTAGTTATCTAAAAACCCACAATAACTCTGCAAAATACGATTTGTGCTAAACTGAAAACACGGTATCTTCTTCATCTCTCAGGACTGTGTTTATTTCTTTACTGAATTTGATCAAAGTTGTGGCAGGAAAAAAATTAAGAAAATTAACCGATTCATATTAAAACAAAAAACTGTGATTTATTTTTGTGGGCATAGCTTAACTCTCACAGTGAGGTAGTTTGGATCGACATCCACTGGGGACAGTAAGTGAGTTAGGTTAGCATCAGCATATATTTACAATCTTTGCAGCGGATATTTTAGTTCTTTTGTTTTCTTTAGTGACACTTGCTCAATCGATATGTAGATGCGGTTTCTAGGTTTCTCCTACAGAAAGCCACTCCAGCTTTCTGGTTTGCTCTGAGCCTTGCCAAACCCACGCAGTGAGTGTGCTAGGTCTCTGCCAGAACTCAGAAGAAAAAGGTAATGCACAAAATGGGGGATGCGGGAAGAAGGGGATTCTTGTTACATAAGCACCAAACCCTGGGGGACCCCACTGGCTGCCTTCCGCCGGTTGAAACAGATCTGTCTATTAGTACTCTCTGGGCCTGACCCTGTTGAGCCCCAGCTCAAGTCTGGGATCGTGCCCAGTATGCAAAGGCCAATAAAGATACCAGGGGTGAAAGTACAATGAAGGTTTATTGCTAGCAATAAAAGGTGTGAGCGGAATATTTCACGTAACAAGCACACCAGATTACTATTTCTAAGCATCTTTTATACAGGAATTTTTGAGCCTTCATAAGCATCTATGTTTGCTGATTGGTTATAAAGGAGTGACGCAAGGAGTTCTTTACTGAGCATGTCTCTATACCTGTGTTTTAGCTCTGTATCTCATTTACACACATGTATGTTTCATTAGCATACTTTTTCCCCACCTAGGGGCGTGATTTTTAGTATTTTAATGAGCCCTTTAACCTAGTACTTTGCTTCTTGCTTTTGTTTTCAAGCCCCCTTTATCTAGGACTGTCTCCTACTTATCATTGCAGATAGGCATTTGTCACATAACATTCTCTTCTGCTTCGTCTTTGAATAGTGGTTTCTAGGTCACTCCTTACAACCCCGCAGCCAGTTTTGCACCCATTTCACCGTGGAATTGTTGAGCCCAGAGTCCCCTACTTTTACCATGGGAGTCTCATGGGACACCAAGTCAAAGGCCTTCCAAAAGTCCAAGTTAATAACATCAACCTCATCTCCCTTATCCAGGTGGAGAGTAAACTGGTTGTAGAAAGAGATGAGCGTACAACCCACAATAAAATGGTGCTGGCTGTCATTCAGAATTTTGCCTTCTACTGGCTTACTGCATATAGACTCCTTGAGAATTTTTTTGAGGATTTTTCCTGGGATTGAGGTCAGGCTGATCAGCCTTTAGTTCCCTGAGTCCTCTCTCCTCCCTTTCTTGAAGATAGGCACAACATTAGCCCTTTTCCAGTTTTCTGGGACCTCTCCTGAGCACCACAAATTCCCATATGGGTTCACCAGTGGTCCTGTGATGACTTCGGCTAGTTTATTCAGTACTCTTGGAAGGAGTTCATCTGGTCCTGCTGATTTATAGATATCCAGCCTCCCTAGCTGTTCTTTCACCAGCTCTGCATTGACTGTTAGTGAGTGATCATTCCTACTGTGAATATTCTGTCTTCTATTTGCATTTGGCATGCTGTCACTCTTAGATTGGTGGACTACAGCTGCAAAGTACTCATTCAGGAGTTCAGCTTTCTACTTAGTGTTGGTGATTTGATGTCCAGATGCATTGAGCAGTGGTCCCACACTCCCACTGGTTTTCCCCCTGTTACCTGCGTACCTATAGAAGGACTTCTTATTGTCCTTGATTTCAGTTGCCAATCTGAATTTGGTCACTGCCTGTGCTTTTCTAATCTGCCCCTACAGGTGTGGGCCAATCTTACGTAGTTCTCCTTAGACCCATTCGTAGCCCCATCATTAGTAAGCCTCCCTTCTCTTTTTCAGAAGTGCAACTTCCCTAATGAGCCAAGATGGCCTTCCAGGCCCTGTGCCACCTTTTCTTGAGTACAGGTATGGACAACTTCTGTGCACTGAGCAGAGTGTCCTTGAGGAACAACCACTCTTCATCCACACTCTTTCCCTGCAGTCCATGATCCCATATGGCATTACTCACTTATGGAAGTCAGCTTTTTTAAAGTCAACAATTTGTACCTTACTGACAGATTTTCCAGCCCTATGACAGACAGTGAAAGTGAGAGTGTCATGGTCACTGTCGCCTGGGTTACCCTCTATTGTCAGATCACTCACCAGGCCGTCCCCCGTGGCCAAAACTAAACCTAGGAGGGCATTTCCCATGTATTTCCTGAGACAGATAGACCTCATCAATACAAGTCAGAAATCGATGTGGCCGGTCAGATCTGGCCAAGTGTTCTTCCCAGGAGATATGTGGGTAGTTAAAGTCACCCATGATGACCATTCCCTTCCAGTTCTTTGGAGAATTCCAGATCTAGCACCTCATCTTGATTTGGAGGTCTGGGATATATTCCTACAGTAAGGTCCCTTTCACTGCATCCCCCTGCCCCCTCCCCCCTCCCAGTATCTTGACCCTGAGGGTCTCAGGTCGTCTTTCCTTAGTACCAATTTCAGCTTGCAAGGAAGTGTACTGCTCCTTTACATATAGAGCTATATCTCCACCCTTTTTCCCTATGCAGGGAATCCAATCCCTCCAATCCTGCCTATGCAGGGTGTAGCCCTCTATAGCTATGGTCCAATCATGGGTAGAGTCCCACCAGGTCTATGGTATCCCTATGCTATCATAGTCCCTACAGGAAAACAGGAGAGCCAGTTCCTCCTGTATATTCCCTATGCTCCTGGCATTTGTGCACAGGCATTTGAGCCTTCTGCTGGAGGTCCTCGTTTTCCTGTCATGTTGAGGGAGCTCCATTCCCTCAGCTCATGCTGCAGTGTCCTTCCTGGCATTTCCTGCTCCGCTCATTGCCCTCACATCCTCCAGTGATCTCAGTTTAAAGCTCTGTCTGGGAGGTCCGCCAACCTGGCTGAGAAAAGAGCCTTCTCCTTCAGTGTAAAGATGATACCATCCCTTCCCAGAAGACCTCTGTCTCTGAAATGTGTGATGTGGTCAAGGAAGCCAAAACCCTCTCAGTAGCACCACTGGAGTCTTCGGTTCATCTCTTCGATACATCCATCTCTGCTAGGCCTGCAGCCCACAACCAGAAGGATGGAGGAAAAAACTACCTGCACCCCCAACCCTTCAGCCCAACCCCAGAGCCCTATAGTCACTCGTGACCTATCCAGGATTGCTCCAAGCCATGTCATTTGCACCCACATGGGGGAGGAGCATGCAGTAGTGGTCGGAGGGCTGGATGAGTTTAGGAATCCTCTCAGCCACGTCCCAGATATGGGCCCCTGGGAGGCAGCAGACCTCACAGGCTAGGGGGTCAGGGCAGAAGATTACTCCCTCTGACCTTCTCAAGAGGGAGTCACCCACCATGACCCTCCTGCATCTCTTCTTAGGGGTGGCAGCAAGCTGCCTCCCCTCATCCAGAGCCGGTGTTCCTGCTGATGTCTCTGCAGGTGGTGTGAGATGTGTGTACCTGTTGCTCAGTTTTGAGGGAGGAATGACCTGGGTACTGTGTGTCTTGGGACCCGAGACGACTGTCTTCCAAGCATCTCCCTGGTGGGGATCCCTGTTGATCTTCCTGCTGTCCATCTTCATGTAGCCTGGGCTCTGTGCTCTTCCATCTTTGTTCTTTGGGAGAAGAACCTGATAGTAGTTGTCAGTTTCCTGCTCATGGGCCATGATGGCATGAAGCCTGCCTAGCTGGGCCAGGAGCTCAGTCACCTGGCACTCCAGGGACCTCACTAAGGAGCAAGCCCCACAGCTGGGGGTGACCTTGCTCCCATTCCCAGTTTGAAATGCCCTGGATAGGACAAATAAAACAATTAATTCTATTTTCAAACTCCCTCCCTAGGTGCCAATTTTGTTGATTATCACCGGGAGCAGCTCATTAAACAAGTCTCCTCATTGATATGCATCCGGAATTTGCTGTATAAGAAAGCCCTGGACCGTGAGCAATATGAGAGCATCCTGGCTGAGACAAGCGACAAAGGCAGGATGAGGAAGCTGTTTGAGCTGGTGTCGAGCTGGGACATGTGGCGCAAGGACCAGCTGTACCAGGCATTGAAGGCAACAAACAGCTGCGTCATCGAGGAGCTAGAGGGTAAATGAGCAGCAAGGAAAGAGCATGCCTTATCAATAGTGGGCTCCATCCCAAATGCACCTTGCAGTGACAGTCTTTCATGGCTATGGGTGTCTTCCCCTGGCTCAACAGTGCAGTAGTGAGGCTGGACACAGGTGTTCAGGTGACCTGCACAATGCTTTAAAATGGGGGAGGAACCAAGATACAGCATGAGTGCCACTATGGTACAGGCAGCTTCTGTATGTGGCACATGGCAGCTTGCTGAGGGGACAGGCTGCCCAAGAGCAGGTTGGGCAAGAAGTAGAAAGTGAAGCAAATGAGGCAGGGGGCACAAGGCAGGAAGCAGAAGGTAGAGGAGAAGAACAGGCAGAGAAATGGGATTAGAGTGGCACTCAGGCAGCATTCAGGGCTAATTTGTGGCATGACTGCCAAAAAAAAGGGAGTCCTCCGTACAGTATAACCTGCAGAATAAATGGGGGAGTGCCTGCTCCACCAGGGACTGCTTCAGTTCCTGGTGCTGCCAGTTCCATCCCAGACACTGCTGTCCCCATGCACACTTTGCAGAATGGGCTTCACATATCTGAACGGACTTGGGCCTCGGTGGCAGCGTGGCCCAGTGTCTAGTGTCTGGCATCCTCCAGAAGGGATGGGGGAGAGAGACGGCTGCCCAGGTCTGGTGTTCTGGCCTGTCTCCGGGGCATATTCCAAAGTGAGGGTGAAGAATCACAACTGAGCCATACATTGGTTCAGCAGCAGCCTGCAGGCATCATTCTTCCAACCTCCAAACTGCTGTTTTGGACTGAGAAAGATGGCAGCGAAACAAAAGGACACTGGGGATGCCAGGGGACCTGGAAGAAAGGGAAGAGAGCCCTTCTTCCCCACCCTGCTCCTTCCAGTGAAAAAATGGGCACTGCACAGTAAAATCCTTTCTGCGAAAGTCTGTGTCCACTCTTTAGGCAACTCTTAGCAGTGGCCCCATACTGGCCCCTCCACTCTCCCCCTGTCATCTCTTGTGATCAGGTCCAGCCCCCCTGCACTAGGGAAGGAAAGACTGCTGGGGTCAGATGACTCCAGAAAGGTGAGTGTCCAGACTTTTTTAGAAGATATCCAGAGTAGGGATTGCACCATCTCTGGGGGAGTCTATTCCAGACCGTGGGAGTTGGATAAAGCCCTATTCATAAGAGAGGAGAGATACAGAAACTTGCTCAAGCTGGTTCTTGCTTTCCAGCTACTGGTTTTGTCTTCAGGATATGAACCCAGAGTACACACTCTTCTCATACAGCATGCAGCCTGTTGAGAGTCCTGTAGAGTCTCAGGTGATATTTCAGTTAAAAATGGGTTGTCTTCCTCCCTCAGCTTATTCATTTACCTGTTTTAAATCATTCAGCATTTTCCTCATTTCAATTTTGGGACAGGAAAACTGGGCATTTTGCAAGTAGCTCCCTCAGGGGAAGAGGAGGAAGAGGAGGAAAAGGAGGAGGATCCAGGCACAAGGTACAAGAATATGCTTCAGAAAGGTAAGTGAGGCAGGGCTATCTGTGTGTTTGGCTTCCTAAATTTTTGTTCGGTGGGCTGTATTAGCATGTGTGATCTCAGCAGCTGGGAGAGCTGCTCACTGGGTGGTTGCTGGGGCATCGCTGCCAGTGTCTGACAAAAGCACTAACATGGGGGCAGAACCAGTCCAGGTCCAGGAGAGTATAAAAGGAGGCTTCCTGAGGGACCAGGGAGTGAGTGAACAGGGGCAGCAAACAGGGCAGTTTGCAAGTCAGTTTGCAGCTCAGTTTCCTGCCCACTCTTTGAGGGAGAGCCTTTATGGTAACTTGTTTCTTTCTTTAAGAATAAATAGTTTACATATCTTTAGGGTAAGTAGCTAAAATTGAGCAGTTTCATTGATACTTAAACCCCAGAACTCGGAGAGACCTCAACAAATTGGAGGATTGGGCCAAAAGAAATCTCATGAAGTTTAAGAAGGACAGTGTAACAGGTGCCTGTTCTGGGCGGATCTAAACGTGGCCCACCCTGGGCCTGGTTCCTGGGCCAACCACCCACCTTCTCTCCTGCCATGCCTTGTTGTTAATTGATTAATTGATGTTAATTAGCGGGAGGCTGCCCATTTCCTGCCCCTATGCCAGGGGGCTCTATCTGTGGCTCCATTCCTCTCCTACACCGCAGCCTAAGCCTCGCAGATGGTACCGACGTTGTTTGTCCTGGCCTTGATCTAATATGTCCCCTTCGTCCTCACTGGGCCCTCTGTGGGGTTTCTCAATGCTGCCCCCTCTCTCTGGGGCTTCTCCAATGCTGTCCCCTCTTTGGCTTCTCAATGCTGCCCCCTCTCTCAGGGGCATCTCACTGCCTCCTCTCTGGGGCTGGGGTCAGTGCACCCTGAATGCTGCCCCCTCACTGGTGCTGGGGTCCCCACACTGCTGTGGGTCCCCTATGAGGCCTCCTCCTCCCCCTAATAGCCTTCCCAAACCACCAGCTACCAACAGCAAACTCAAAGCATAAGCCCCTCGGCTATAACATAAATCTCAGGCCTCTGGCTCCAACATTCTTCCCGCCACACCAGGGGTGCACCATCCTCACCAGTCTCAAGCCGTTCGTGTATTCAGAACTCTTCCCTTTACTCTCTCTGGCATAGCGCCTTCTCCCTTAGCTGCCAGCAGGGAACTTCTCCTGGCTTCCAGCCTGTGATTTATATAGGAGCCAGGCCCTGCCCTTCTGGTCAGCTGACCAGGCAGGTGTGAGTCACTAGCTCCCTCTGGTTGCCCTAGCAACCAGCACCTACGTAGTTACTCTGGATGTACAAGCAGCAGGCACCTTAGTGCCCTGCTACAGACAGGTACAAAGTTGTGCGCCTAGGAAGGAACAATCCCAAGCACCAGTACAGTCTGGGGACCAACTGGCTAAGCAACTTCCATCTTGTCTGCTGCCCTTCATGCCACCCCACCAGCTGATGCCTTCTCCTCCCTGCAGCAAGAGCTGCTGGATCCTATTTAGGATCCAGCATTTTAATTTTATTAAGTTATTTTTGTTGATTTTGTGGATTTCATGGGACAATCGGTGTTCAGGGCTTCTGTGAAATCTGTGAATGTGCAAATGAAGTAGGTCCCTACTCAACAAGAAGCTAGTTGAAAAATAAGCAGCAGGGAAAATGCATGCCTTATCAATAGTTGGCTCCATGGGAAATACACTCACTGCATTGCTATAAGGCTAGATTTTTTATTTTTCTCTGTCTGTCTCAGGGGAACATTTTGTGGATAGGCATCAAGAACAGCTGATTCAGCAGGTCTCTTCAGTGGACACAGTCCTGGGTCAGCTCTGTGAGTGTGCGCTGAGCACTGAGCAATACCAGAGCATCATGGTAGCAAAGACCACCAGGGACAGAATGCAGAAGCTGTACGAGCTGGTGCCGAGCTGGGACACACACTACAAGGACCTGTTCTACAAGGTGCTGAAGGAAACAAACCAAGACCTCATTGAACATCTTGAAGGTAAGAAACAAAATGAAAATATCCTCCCTCTGCCTCCTGCATGGCTGCCCCCCTGAAGGAGCTTATCTTCCCAGCTTGGCTTCTGCCTTCTGAGGTGTTGGCAGTGGCTGGAGTTGAGAAAACCAAAGAAATAAAGAAAGATCCATGTGTCAATGAGGATCTGATCTCCTCTGTCAGCTTGGACTGGGGAAGGGTCACCTGGGACTTTATCTTTTGGGTGGGGTTGAAGCAGCCATGATTAGGTGGAGTTACTTTGGCCCTTCTACCCCAAAAAGAAAAGAAGTAGGGCAAGGGGAAAATAAAAGGGCTGGACAATCCCAAGAAAAGGCTGGTTGCAGAAGGCAATGGCTCCTCTCCCCGAAACCTTGCAAGGAGCACAGCTTGAAATACAGCACGGCAGGTAGCAGCTGTCCTCATGCAGCACTCAGATGCCTACTCTTACTCTGCCTCACCTCTGGTTATGACCTGGGATGGCTGGATGCAATAGAGACACTGCCTGTATCATGGAGAGGGGTCAGGATCTTGGTTGCCAGCCTTCTCCCCGGTGCTGTCAACTTGATAGGCAGCAACTACGAATTCCCTACTGATATGGAAACCTGGGGCTTTCAGGAGAGGGTGGCAGTTGTATGGAGAATATCCTGAGGTTGTCCTGGGGGAGAAGACTGGCAGTGCCCTGTGAACAAGTCCTGTTACAGGAGCAGAATCTAGTGCTATGTCATAGGAGCACAGGGGTAAGGACTGCCAGAGACTTCTAGAGAACTATGTCCAGAAGGATCCATGAGATTATTGGGATTTGTATAGGGTGCTTTGGGCCTGTAAAAACCTCTGGAGTGGGCAATGAGCTACAAGGAGAGGGCAGGGGACACAAGGGCTCTACCCAACTTAACTTAAAATTTGCTCTAGTAATCCTAGACAGAGGACAAGCCCCAGGGTCATGGTGATGGCCAGGTTTTACTTGGGGGTGTGGGGATTTCCTTCAGATCCCAAAACGGGTGAGCAGCTTGACCTTGGGCGTATAAGAAAATTCCTTCTCTCAGACATCTGAAAGGGTTTTTCAAGGACTGTTTTTAGCACAGGATCTTCCACTTGGGCCCCCACCTCCAGCTTTAGCCAAGCTTCAGAAGATGGCAAAAGAAGCCCCTGTTGCCAAATGACAGTGTTAGCATTCAGCCACCTTCACTTAAAGGATAGGTTGCACTATAAAGCACATCTGTCCCCACTTGTCTAGTCTTCTGCTAATCTGGTTGCCAGACTGTTGAATAAATAAGGTGGTAGTATTCACTCCTCTCCATGGACCATGACTTGGTAGTGGTGGAGAGGCTTGTGTGTCCCAATGATCCTCAGAGGTAGGTCACCTGGCGTCTCACACTTCTGGTAGGGTTACCCATGGTGAACAGGCCTGAGGGCAAGTTCCAGACAAACCACGGTCTAACCCAAAATCCTCAATGGCAGAGCAGGTGGAAGAAGATGTCAGGATCTCAATGGCATAGAGATGGATGAAGGCTTCAGCAAACTGCAGATCTCCTGTCTTGCTGGGTTCTCTCTTGCCACTGGGCTCAGATCTCCACCTTGACAAGACTGTGTATTTGCTGGTTCTGTACAGCAGCTTCCTCACATTAAATAAAGTCACATGCAAGTTTCTACCACAGGAAACAATATCATTTAATGGACCAACATCCAAAAGCCTAGTGGTGATGGAGACAGGACTAGTGCATCTATCAGTCTCCATCCATGAATCTGCATGTGGGCTGTGGTAGGATGCTGGTCATCTTGCACCTGTCCTGAGGAAGTGGTGCAATTTTGCAACCGTTGCCATGACTAGGCAGTCCTATTCAGGATCCTCTCTGCTCTCCGCAAATGGGGAGGGGCTAGAAAAGGTGTTCTAAGCCTGGGCTTTCTTATCTGCTCCTTTTGATGCATAACTGCATCCAGCAGAATCATTCATTCTGTGCTCAAAAACATCATGAGAAGACAACAGTTTTTGCAATATGAGGTGTTTACATCTTCACGGGCAACCAAGACAGTGAATGACCAGAAAGGAGGCTATTGTCTTCAGGGAACTAATGAGGCAGTTGGAACATTAATATGTACCATTACTATGGCAGCTCTGAGCAAGACAAAATGACTGGAGACGGTGCAGCTAAGGAAAGAGGGAGGAAGCTACTCCTTCTCCTGGAAGGGGAAACTGGCTCAGGACAGATGTGTTCATGGTGTCAGCTTTGCCTTGAAGAATCAGCTTGTCATTCAACTTAAAGAGCTCCTGTAATGGTCTGCACTTCCAGGGTTGGTCATGAGCCCCCTAGTAGGCATATTATATCCACCCACCTGCCCCAGCCCCTAATCTGGCTCCTCACTTTTGCCTACCACCTCTTGATGTTAAACTGGATATGCTGCTTCAGGAGGCTGTGCTTTGAGTAACTGGAGGCCAGCTGTGGATGCCTTGCTTCCCTCCTACCTATCCTTAAGCTACTAGTTTAGCAAGCCTATGTGGTTATCTGGACTTCTTTTTTCCCTAATCCTCTCTGTCTTTGGTTGGGGCTTCAGCCCCTGGTTGGGCTCCTGCTTGGTTTATTTTGTTCTAGGTCCCTGGTCTATCTGGGCTTGGCCCCCTTCCTTGGCCTCAGCCTGTCTGAGGCTTCTGCTGACTTCCTTCCCAGAAAGGACCACATGAAAACCAAGGAAAGGGTTAAACCAAAGAAAAACCAAGGAGAAGAAAGCACAAGGTGCTGAATGTTCTGCTCCATATAGCTTCCATACCTTCCCTCACAGCTCTTCTGGTCCACTGGGTGTTATCAAGCAGAGGAAAGTGAAAAACAGCAACAACAAAATAGCATTTATTGCGTTCATGCAGAGTCCATTAATTGTGAAGTCTTGTCAGAAGTTCTGGCCAGATTTAGATGTTGTGAAAAATACATCAAGGTCTTGAGTCTTCTCCACAACCAGGGATGACTGTGACCATTGTTTGTTGCACGTCAGAGATGGATCCATTTACCCAAACTGGGGTTGAGTAAGGATGTTTCATCATCCCAAATCGGTTCCTCGTTTTTTTTCAGTTATCCTAGTTAAGTATTGCCTTCCTCCCAGAATTGACATTGAAGTCTGGATGGATGGTGTGCGGGCCGGGAGCAGTCCGAGGCCCTTTTTCCACGTGGCGGGCTGTGGCCAGCAGCCCGGACACGCCGGGTCGGGGAAGGCAGGTGGCATGCTAGAATTAGGCATGGACGCTTAATGGTTGATTTAAGATTGTTTACTTACACCATAGATGGTCGCGGTGCAGGCTGGAAAACTTCCAGGAAAACTTCGTGTAAGTCCCAGTTTAAGGACTCGGACAGAGCTCTGGATTCACTCACACGAAGTTTGCTAGGCTCCGTGGAACTTGCGCGCAGGGAAGGGTACGTCGAGGGATCGTTCAGCAACGGGGAGAGGCTAGAGGCTGATCAGACCCCTGTAGCCTTCTTGAAATACACACTGGGTCCAATAGGCTCCGCAGCGCTTAGAGATCTTCACGAGACGTGAAGTCTCCTCCTCCTGATGTTCATGGAGTCCTCCAACTTGGGCGGAAACCACTCAAGCCTCTTATACGGCTAGCAAGCCAATCGCTAGCCGCCACGTAGGAATAATTTAGAACTGGCCAATAGCGAGGCGCGAATTTAAATACGAATGGCGGGAACTCCTTGCAACGTGCATCTCCTTTCTGCAGCTCAGAAATGCACCCTGCAAAGAAAGCTACAAATGGTGGGAAATAATTCAGCAGTGCCGAAGCGCACACAAACAAAAAATCACACCCTTGGGTTGTGACATCCCCCCTTGCTGAAGGCATAGCTGAATTATGCTGTACGCTCGTCACTCGAGTGATCAAGAGCTCTTATCACGGGTCGTCGAACTAAACGGGTAAACACAAAATCCACCAACATAAGAAGTTCGTCCTCAAGGGATCGAACCAAATAATAACCAACACAAATACATATACACATAATCAGATTCATAACAAAAAACTGCACAATCAGGGCTTCAGTGGGCGTCATGGCGAAGTCGCGCGTCAGGCCCTCACTTCTTCCTATGATGTTATCCTTCTTGGGGCTTCTCTTCACCACGCACTCTGAATTCCAGATCTGTAAACAAAAACTCTCAAAAAATAAGTTAATGTATCTCAAAATATTTATAAAAAATTCTTATGGAACTACACTATTAATTTCAAAACATATAATATAAGTATTTGCTACCTTAATCTATCCTCTCTTGCACACTCAACTAGATGAAATCGTCGAGGAGCCATCATCTAATTCTTCTAGGTAACGGAAACCTAACTCATAGGCCAGTTGCCATTGGCCTGCGTCCCCTAAAATCTGAAGTTGTCGCTTACTGAGTCCAGAATGCTGTAGGAGAAATCCAAACATGTATCGCTCTTCTGGTGTTCTCTGTGGCAATGATGGAAGATCAGATTTGCGGTGTCTGGTGCCTTGAATCTCGGTCGGGTGTCGACGTTCCCAATCACCAGATAATCTTGGCTCCATTAGGATACGCAGTCGAGACAACTGACGAAGCAGGTTACTCACAGGCTGGTTAACCATTGGGTTAAGCAGAATCCGGAGGACGACGATGTTCTTTTGCCCATAAACCTCAAGACAACTATCTATGCTGTGAACGGTCACTGGAACAGTTCCAGGGTCTCGTAGATGACAGTGAGGCCATGGTCTTATTCGCTGAAGTGATGTTAGTCCCAGCGCACATGCTCTGGGGTTCCAGGCACAGTACGAGACTCCAATGATTGCTAGCATAAGATGTTCTGTGCCAGTACGTTCTGGCCGTCCATCGTGCCATGCATGGGCTTTCTGACCGATCAGTCCCGCAACAAGCGCTGGCAGTGGAATAGGCCAATGAACGTTAACCGCTACCATGTCGATGTCAGTGACATGTCCTCTACTCCATGAAGCTTGTCTGACCAAGAAGCTTGCTTCTTCCTGGTCTAGCAGGTCAGATCCAAGTTCCATGACCAAACGTCCCAACCACACAGCTAGAGTTTCTTCAGGTTGGATTCTTGATTCTCTGCACAAATCCTGTAGTTCAGTTCTGGTGCGAGCATAGTAGGCAGTAGCAACTCGGTTAGTTGTTGTTACAGGCTGAACTACTGCTGCGGGAGTCACTGCTGCTGTTATTACTTCAGGCAGGAGGGGCAGGTTCACTCCTCCGCTCGATTCTCCCTTCCGTCGGCATGAAGGTGTGGTCATCGGAAGTGATGCTGCGTCGGTGGGCAGGATCGCCGGAAACGACGCTGTGTCGGTGGTCGGAGTCGCTGACCGAACTCTCGCGGGTTCCTCCGAAGCTCCACCCTTCTCTTCCGGTTCTTCCACGCGGTCTCCCTCTTGCTTGGCACCATCTTGTCGTGGCATTTCCAGATTCTCTTTCGCAGCCGTTTCTTTGACCACTCGAACGGCCGTACGCAGCTGGGCTTTCAAACTTAAATTCTTTTGCATTAGATCAGTTACAGTACGAAAAGTTGCAGTTAGTACTCCCCCCTTGTCGTACTGTAGGGCCACCCTCTCATCCGCGGCGCGTTCCTCCGTCCCCAGATCTTCACGGAGCTCGGATGGAAGCTCGTGACCCCTTAATCTAGACGCCAGCATAAAGGGGGCGAACCGGTCGATCGGCACCGGTTCTTCACTCTCCCGAGCACATCTTAGGCAACGGGCACGCTCCCGGGTGAGGGTTGGGTTCACTTCGCCCGCCGGGTTGACTCTGGCGAGGGACACAGTGTCGAGGGGCCTGAACAGGGCCCACTCATCGCTCATCATACACCCGAATGCCGCAGGGTGCAAATACACTTCCCTCTCTCTTGGGGCTCCGTCTTCGGAGGCTCCCTCTTCTCCCTTCAGCGAAAGACGTCCGCTGATAAACCTCTCACCCATTCCGCCCACCTGGTGGTAAGCGATATGCGCCTCCAGGTCCATAAAGCTTTCTACTTGGCGTTTTCCACTGCGCCAAGGGCAGTTCTTAACTAATTCTAGCTCCAGCGTGCTTTCCCCTGATCCCATCCTTGTCGCCATGTGCGGGCCAGGAGCAGTCCGAGGTCCTTTTTCCGCGCGGCGGGCTGTGGCCAGCAGCCCGGACACACCGGGTCGGGGAAGGCAGGCGGCACGCTAGAATTAGGCACGGACGCTTAATGGTTGATTTAAGATTATTTACTTACACCATAGATGGTCGCGGTGCAGGCTGGAAAACTTCCACGAATACTTCGCTTAAGTCCCAGTTTAAGGACTCGGACAGAGCTCTGGATTCACTCACACGAAGTTTGCTAGGCTCCGTGGAACTTGAGTGCAGGGAAGGGTACGTCGAGGGATCGTTCAGCAACGGGGAGAGGCTAGAGGCTGATCAGACCCCTGTAGCCTTCTTGAAATACACACTGGGTCCAATAGGCTCCGCAGCGCTTAGAGATCTTCACGAGACGTGAAGTCTCCTCCTCCTGATGTTCGTGGAGTCCTCCAACTTGGGCGGAAACCACTCAAGCCTCTTATACGGCTAGCAAGCCAATCGCTAGCCGCCACGTAGGAATAATTTAGAACTGGCCAATAGCGGGGCACGAATTTGAATACGAATGGCGGGAACTCCTTGCAACGTGCATCTCCTTTCTGCAGCTCAGAAATGCACCCTGCAAAGAAAGCTACAAATGGCGGGAAATAATTCAGCAGTGCCGAAGCGCACACAAACAAAAAATCACACCCTTGGGTTGTGACAGATGGAAGGCTCTTCAATCTGGGACATTTTCAGTCAAAGACCAAAGTACTCAAAACAACCACCCTGGACCTTCAGTACACCAACTAATCCACCCTTGCACACCCTGAGGACAACCTCCAGACTCCTTTGGTTCTCTTTGGAGAAACATCCTGAATTTTGCACCTTTCTCGCAACACCAAGAAGATTAAAGAGTGCTGTAAGCCTGCCCCGGACCGTGAATATGACTCCCCTCCACGAATTAGCATAGAGAGAAAACCCTGATGATGATGATGGGTAATTACTTGTGAATGAGTAAGGTTGTCTTCTAAGGAACTTAATAGTGAGTTCACAGGTGGCTCCATAGCCCAATTCCAGACCCATGTGTCTTGTCGCAGGGAGGACAGGTGTTTCCAGGAGGGATAGTCACTGTGTAGCTGCGTTGGATGTTCTGATGGTTTTTTTCACCTGTTCCTCTTTTCCTCTTCTACCTGTTGATGACCTTCTTGAAAGTGTTGAGGTCCCTCCCAAAGAGCCTTCCTCATTTTGGTCAGTCCTGAGCAAGGGTCTCCCAAGTATTGATGTTGATGTTACACCTCTTCATGTTTGCCTTCAGGGTGTCTTCGAAGCCCTTTCTTCGCCCTCCACTACTTCTTTCAGCTGTGAGAAAAAGATTCTCTTTGGAAGATGGGAGTCAGGCATGCAAACAAAATGACCTGTCCAGCGAAGCTGTTTTTGGATGATCATGGCCTCGATGCTGTTAGAATTTGCTTCAGCCAAGATGCTGATGTCTGTGCGTCTATTCTCCCACCTAATGTGAAGGATCTTGCGAAGACACCATTGATTGTACATTTCCAAGTTCTTAAGATGTCTTCTGTATGAGGTCCAAATTTCCAAGTCATACAACAGAGTTGGAATGACAATGGCTTGATAAACCAAGAGCTTTGTTTCAGCAAGAATGTCATGATTTAAAAAGACTAGATTTAAAAAGAATGTTTGTTCACCAGAGCACCCCAAGGGGTGACAAGGTCTAAGGGTTATAAACTCATGCAAGACCATTTTAGGCTGGACATAAGGAAGAATTTCTTTGCTGTCCAAGCCCCAAAGGTCTGGAATAGCCTGCCATCGGAGGGGGTTCAAGCACCTACTTTGAATGCCTTCAAGAGAAAATTAAATGTTTATCTTGCTGGGATCCTATGACCCCAGCTGACTTCTTGCCCCTGAGGTGGGGGGCTGGACTCGATGATCTTCCGAGGTCCCTTCCAGCCCTAATGTCTATGAAATCTATGAATCTGAGCCCTATCCTCCCGCATATTTACTACTCCACCCAGCTTGGGTGTCATCTGCAACTTGCTGAGGGTGTACTCTATGCCATCTTCCTGGTCACTAATGAAAACATTGAACAAAATTGGTCCCAGGACCCACCCCTGGGACACTCCATTTGAAACTGGCTGCCAACTAGACATTGAGCCATTGATTATGACTCTCTGAGCCCAGTTCTCCAGCTGGTTTTCTAAACCCTTCTTGTTACCTTTGCTAGCTGCAACTCCAATTGCACTTTGGCCTCCCTGGCTTCACCCCTGCATGCCCAAGCAATGCTCTTATATTCGTCCCTAGTTATTTGTCCAAGTTTCCCCTTATAGGCTTCCATTTTTGTGATGTAATTTACTAAAGAGTTCCCTGTTAAGCCTAGCTGGTCTTCTGCCACACTTGCTAGTCTTCCTAGTCATCAGAATGGTTTGTTTCTGCACTCTCAGTAAGGCTTCTTTCAAATTGAGCCAACTCTCCTGGATTCCCCTTCCCCTCAGTCTGGCTTCCCAGGGGATCCTGCCCATGAGTTCCCTGAGCAAGTCAAAGTCTGCTTTTCTGAAGTCTAGGGTCCTTACTCTGCTGTTCTCCCTCCTTCCTTTTCTCAGGATCCTGAACTCAATCATCTCATGGTCACTGGGCCCGGAACTAGTTCAGTTCCATTGTGAAATGATTCCAGCTCCTTGCCCCTATTTCTTAGTTCAGAAGACCATTCACAACTCATCCCCTGTGTGACAGGTCTGGGCTTCCACCCCTGCCCCTTCTCCTCAGTAGTACCCCGGCCATCTCCTCCTCCTTCATAGATTCGTAGATTCATAGATGTTAGGGTCAGAAGGGACCTCAATAGATCATCGAGTCCGACCCCCTGCATAGGCAGGAAAGAGTGCTGGGTCTAGATGACCCCAGCCAGATGCCTATCCAACCTCCTCTTGAAGACCCCCAGGGTAGGGGAGAGCACCACCTCCCTTGGGAGCCCGTTCCAGACCTTGGCCACTCGAACTGTGAAGAAGTTCTTCCTTCTTTTCGCTTGCCACAGTTTGCTGGTAACCAGTGTATTTGGAGGGAGGCTGCTTTTGGGATCAGGGTAGTCCTTTCTAGTGTGCTTTTGGGAGGTTCTTACAGCCTCATTTCTGCCCCCTTACCTACACCCACACCTCACTGGCGGTTCTGATCTTCCCCTTTTTGGGACTCCCCTTCTCTTTCTCTTTCTGTGCCCAAACCTTGTTCAGGCTTCAGCTTTCTTATCCTCAGCTCTATTTCTAGCTGAGACCCTTCAGCCCAGGTCCACTTATTCAGGCCCTGGATTGTCTTCCAAGGATCTTAATAGTGAGTTTGCAGGTGGCTCCATGGCCCAATTCTAGACCCACATGTCTTGCCACAGTGAGGATAGGTGTTTCCAGGAGGGATAGGCACTGCGTTGCTGCGTTGGATGTTCTGATGTTCTTTTTGCCTGTTCCTCTTTTCCCTGTGAGTCACCATAGTCTGGCTGCTACAAGGGGTCTGTTCCCCATTCCTCTTCCTCCATTGTGCACAGGTGTTTGGGTTTCTTGTTATAACCCAATTGTTTGAAACCTTCTAACTTTCCATCATATGGGTTTGTTACCAGTTTGTATTCATCTGATCTTAACCTGATTCATAGATTCATAGATGTTAGAGTGAGAAGGGACTTGAGTAGATCAGTGAGTCTGACCCCTGAAGATCAGGGATCCTGGTTTCCTCTGTTTTAAAGTCACAAATTCTCTGATAAAAAAAGCAAATTCTCTGATTAACCCCCCCCAATCCATGCTTTTCCACAATTAAAATGAAACACCACTACATGTTTAAGTATCAATTCAACACAATAGCTTATTGTTATGTTTACAATTCAAAAGCAATTCGAAAGCCTACCAGTGCCTCAATCACTATAGTAACATAAATGCTAAATACCTGTATATTTTGGCTTTTGATTTTGGGTTTCTTATCATGGATAATCAGAGTTCTCCCTGCCCTATTTGCTCACCTGAATGCAGATCCAGCGGTGGCTGTTCTCCCTGCTGCTTTGTATCACTGAGCAGTTAAGATATGCCAGTGCCCTGTCCATGCCATTGCCCCTCACTCCCCACCCACAGCTCCCCAGCCCTGCTGGAGCCCTTCACTTGCCAACCACAGCCCCTTGCACCCTCCCCCCAAGCCCTGCTGGATGGGACCCCCAACTGCCAGGGTGACAGAGTCAGGGACTCAGATCTGCAACCCTTTGCCCCCCTGCAGCCTGGCTGCTGCCCATGGGAGGTGGAACAGAATGCAGGGCCCACTCCCACTCCCCCACAGGTGGCACAGTCAGAGCAGAGCCCATGGAGGGGTGTGGATGCAGGCTGTCTGATGCAGGCTCAGACTTCTCCCGCTGCTGCCCTTCCCCAATGCCCTCTGCACCCTAACAGGTGGGACCTGGTGTGGCAGGGCAGCTCAGTGCCAGTCATGGGAGCCCCACACCACTCTGGCATGAGGGACTGGTACCTCTTGAGTTTGGGTGGGCACCAGCAGGGCATGACTGGTGGGGTCCCCCATCAGCTGGTCACCAAGCACAGCGACAATGGAAATGACAGCATTTCCACATGTGGCATGGGAATGTTGGCACTTCTGCAACTGCTGTGCCTCCAGTGGAGCCAATTACAGGGGGGAACTTCTCTGGGCCCTGCTACCAGCTGAAGCACTCGCTGTCAGGGTTGTCACAGGGCAGCTGGGTATTGTGAGTGTATCGGTTTAGTCACAGACTGACTGGGTGCTGCAACTGTATCAGCCACTGGGCTGTTAGGTTCAGGATTGAGGAGGCAGAGTTGGGAGTAAAGCATTTATTATAGCTTACACACACAACAGTTAACAGAAAGATAAATGCGATACGCAGATAATGCAGTAGTAAAGAGGTAATAGTAAATAATAACAACAAATAGATAGATCAATCTGTTGCAGGCCAGGTGGGCGCTGCTAGGGTATCAGTCACTGGCTGTTTGAAACAACAAATACACAGACATGGGTTGGCAACTTATTGATAGTCCCTCGATGCCAGGTGCGTGCCAGGTGATTCTAGTGAAGTCAGGCATCCCCGATTGACACGGTCAAAGGGATTACCAGGGAAGATCCCTTGATCGGGATCCAATCCTCACTCACACCAGGAGTCCGGGGTATGGGCTTGGAACAGTGATGACCATTGTGTTCCCTGCTTCCTGCTGGTCACCTGACTTTTTATACCTAGTCTTATGCTAATCTGTTGGCTTTAGAGCCACTCACTATCTTGCACTATAGTTGTTACCCTATAGGATTAAAATGTGTTAAAAATTATTATAAAAGGTTAGTACCCAGACTCAAGTTTATCCAATAAGCAAATTACAACGCAGCATCTTCAGGTTTGAAATTAACATTACTCAACCCCTTTAGATGTCTTTGACTATGCTTTTTTGAGACTTGCTTTCCTGGAATGTGCTGGGTAGGCCAGGCGGTTGAATCCACTTGTTCATCATCAAGGCTGAACTCTGAGCAAAAAACCGTTAGGTCAGCTAATCTCACAGCTTTAGCTTTGTCTTTGAGGCCTAGGCAGTTCCACAAACAGTTACAAGTTACATTTGTGGGTTACAAAAATACAAGCTTTATATTAGACAAAAATTTGAAACGCCTCCAAGAAGCACATATTCATTGCTTATTAATTTCTTTGGTTCTGGCCATCACAATCCACCCCTTTCTTCTTTGGAGCATTTGGTAAGGCCTACAAATATGATTTCTGCCAGGTGGTGTATACATGGTTGGCAGAAGCAAGAACATTTACTTTGGCATAGGTATTAGACTTAATTTTATAACAACAACATTTAAAGATTATATTCAATTATATTATTCATATGACTAAACTTAATACTACTACAAACCAAGGAAAAGGAGCACCTTTAGTAAAGGTATACATTTGTACAGTACAGGCCACTTCATACCACTTACACAGCAGGAGAATAATAGTAGCACATTTAATAATTCACCCTCCCTTTTGAGCCATGAGGGCAAGTTGTTTTCCTTTTTGGGCATCTTCAAACAAACTTTTAATGTGGATCGCTACTTCACCCCATCCTTTTAGCTGGGACATGTCTACATCCTTAACCCAGGATTTTGGAAGACTTAGGTTAAGGGTGATGCTTTCTAACTGGGTTTTCGGCCACATTAAAAATAACTTCCTGGCCTTGGACATTTAAGATACCTTATGCTCCTTGAAAATCTTAAGCTTCTGCACAGCATTTGGTGCAGGTGGTCCAAAATGTACTGTTGGGATAGTACAAGTGGCTAAAACTTTCTCAGCAAACTCACTGAAGTAGAGTAACATAGGGAGTTGCTGGTAGGGGTGTTACACAAACCATGTTGGGGGGACTATCGGGCGACCCCCTCCATAAAGTTCCCAAGCCTATTAGAATGCCATTTACAGGGTACACTGGAGATTGAGCTAAATACTTGGGGCCTTCTGGGATTATAATTTCCCAAATGGGACAATGTAAGTCCCAGTCCCACATACATCCTCCCCCCAGTCCTGTTGTTAAGAGATGGGCAATGGACCATGTGTCGTTTGCTACCCCATGTACAACAAAAAAGCATTTTGTCTTGCTACGCCCCCTCCCACCGTGTGCTCCACATGTCTCGGTAAACTAACCATTGGATTAAAACTGGAGGTAGTCCATGGTGCTTTAAGCCAGCAGGCCATTCTTTGTGTTTGAGATCTCGCATCACCTGGGAGAAGTGAAAGTTAAGTGAAAGCTGCACTTGTGCACACGCAATGCTCCAAGTTTGATTAGCATCAGCTTGAAAGGCTGCATGCATTAACAGGTAACTTATCTGTGCTGCTTCTCAGCCAATAAATGCTACTAATTCATCAGTGTATTCTAGGGCCATGTTATCAATCATACCCCCTCCAGTGAGAAAACCTATGGCTTGTCATATATACATGATTCCTTGGGTGTTTTTCTGAGATTTATCTATGTTCCAAACTCCCATGGCTGAATTAAGTCCATTCCACACATGGTCTAGGGTATTCCTCATTTTCCAGGTGATGGGAGGCTGGGCTGGGGGTTAGAAAACAGTTGGCCAGGCCCAACACAGCATATTTTTTGGCCAACTAAGCCCCGGCAAAGCAGTTAGGAAATGCTGTTCTGACAAACCATTGCTTGGGGTTAAATGTGATACGGGTATTGAACAAGGAGGCATTAAGGAGATCTGGAGCTCTGATCTGGGACCTCCACCATGGGGTGCCATTAGACAAGCGAGGTAGCAGATACACTTGTGGTGTCTCTTTTTGGATTAGCAGTGTGCATCCCTGCTTAATGCAAAAAAACGGACAGGGGTTCTCCTGTTTGGGTACTTAACCATTTCCCTTCTTGTCTCTGGGATTGGTAAACTTCCCAATGGGGTTGGTTTATTTGCTGGAGTGAATCTCCATCTGCGTACTAGAACACTCACTGTCCAGGTACGACTATGGCATAGGTATCTTACAAAAATGATTCTGACACAGTGCCCCCCATGGGTTGGGCTAGTTGTTCTGGGTTGACCAGGGCTGTGCCTTGCAGACTTTCCCAGACTGTTTGGTGATATGAGGCTATGGTATATTCAATTCCGTGAGTGTGCTTCCTTCATCCATATGGCAGAACCACAGAATACCCAGAACATGGGACGTGTTGGCTTCCCATTCCATGGACCACTACTTGACAGCATAAGACCTGTTTTTAAACCACTATAGTACCTTGCTGTACTTGGAGGACTGGTGTATTTGGTGTGCTGTGCACCATTGTGCCAAAGTGTCATCGGGCAGGGGAACAGCTGGAGCTATTGTCTCCCATGGAGGTGGGGTTGGAGGTTTTGGTCACCTCCTTGGGCTCCAGGTGGTTGTAGAATTTCAAGCTGTAGGAGAGGTTGTGGCAGTGGTCACGTCGGGACCCAGGGTGGGCAGCGTACCTGCAGGCAGAATATAACAGCACCAGGGCCATTGGAAGAAATCACAGCACTCTCCCCCTGTCCCACACTCATTTTTCCCAATTCTGGCATATGGGAGGAAACCGAGCAACCACCCTGTCCCACAGTAACATTGACCAATTCCCCCTTGTCAGTCCACAATCCATCACTGACGATTGAGAGGCTAGTTTCACACTTTTTCGTTTGCAACTGGGTGCTCCCAGTATTCCAGTGCACCTGAGGCCTTGGCAGTGGGTGCGATCTGTGGTGTGGGAGCATGGGAATGCCCCACATTAGCCAAACAACAACAAATGACTAGCAGTCCTATCATGATGGCATTTCACCCCTTCGTTGCTGGATGAGAGTGGTGGCATTGCTTTGGAGCAGGATGTTGACTCCAGAGTGCCCCAAGGCTGCTACAGCTGTGCCCACAGATGGACCCAATCTGCAGAAACAAGGAAAAATTTAGTCTGGCTCCCATTAGATGGATCTGACCCTGACATCCACCACGAGTTATGTGTGTCCTGTGCCATTAGCACCCCTTCCCATTTGTCCCCCTGTGGATGCCTAACTACTACCTGGTCTCCTGCCTGAAGTTTCCCCCAACCACCCCTTGGCTATTCCACTGCTGGCTCGTGGGGCCTGCTTTAACCAAAAGCTTGCTGCATGAGGCTTCCTCCAGAGTGGGGTGATTGTTGGCTTAGTTGACTGAGCGATTCAGGTGCAGGTCCCAGTCCTTGAGGGCCGGACCAGTGGCTATTTGCAGTTGCACTTTAAGATACCATTGGCTCATTCTCCCAGTACATTAGATTGCGGGTGATAGGGAATGTGATAGGTCCACAGCACATGATGTTTTGTGGCCCGCTCATAGACAAGATGGTTGCAAAAATGTGAACCGTTATCACTTTGCAGCTCTACAGGAGCTAACAAGTTTTCCATGGGAGTGGCATTGGTGGAGGCCCGGACGAACATCATTCCGGTGACTGCTTCTACTGCTACAAACACATACTGTCACTTTCTGGGGTTGTTGGGAAGTGGACTTATAAAGTCACATTGCTAAACTTTCTATATTACCTTTCCATCATGCAGCGATGAAGGGGTAGTCGAGGCAGGGGTTAGTCAAGCTTTGACCTCCTGGCAGGTGATGCAGGAGTTGATTAATTCCTGCGCTTCCCCTTTAGTTAAATGAATGCCCCAGGTGGTTGCTAGGTGAGCAGTGCCATTGCAGCCAGGGTGCCCATGCTGCCAATGCAGGCATTCTGTGGCTAGCACTCCAGGGGCCCAGGTGGGGCTGTGCACCCAGCCCTGGGGTAGGACTGTGCAGGTGTACTGCTGTCCCGGCCATGTGAAGGCAAACAAAGGCCAGTGATTTTCATGGATGGGGATAGCAAAGAACATGTCCTTAATGTCTACGGATCCCATCCACTGGGGGCCATAGCACCTAATGCTTTCTGTCAGTGCAGGCATGGGTGGGACCGTGGCCGTCAGATGGTTGGTGTTGGCATTCAAAGCCCTAAAATCAATAGTCAATCGCTAATCACCATTTGGTTTACATACCAGCCACACCAAATTGTTGTACAGGGAATGAGTTTGAATGATGGTTCCATCCTCTAGCTGCCAGTTGACAATGTCTTGAATGGGTAGCATTGCTTCAGGGGGTGTGCAGTATTGAGGTCAGTGTACCTTCTTCATGGCTGGCAAGGCAAACGAGGTCATAGAACATCGGGCTACTGCCGTCATTACATCATCCTGCTTACTCTCCTGGGCCATGGTGCAGCCAAACTGCCAGGTTTCGTGCTTAAGGATAAACTGCTGCCCCTGCAACACATTCAGACCTGGAAAATTCGGCCCTCCCCGGAGCATTACAGCGACTGCTGTTACTACAGAACCATTAGGCAAGGTAAATGTGGGTTGGACCAGATGTTCTGGTCGTCTGGTGCCTTCAACTCCTACTACCTAGTAAGGGGTTCCCCGTGCCCCTTTCTATTTCACATAGTCCAAAACACATAGCTGGGCACCAGTGTCTAGTAGCATCTTAACTGACTTTTCATTTTTACTTAATTGAATCTGTACAGGTATCTGAATTAAGGGGCTAATATTAACGTTATATACCAGTCTCCAGCTTGCTACTGCCCCCATTGTGGCCCCTTTCTTTGGGTTTGGGCTGGCCAGACTCCCTAGGCCACTTGATTAGGCAGAGAAAGTGCTGATGGCCCTGTGTGTGCCTGGGAAAATGTTGACAGTTTTGACCTCAGGGCAGAGAAACTCTCTGGTGACACTGTTGGTGGCACAGAAGGCTTCGTTTTTGGGCTTGCCCTCTTGGTACAATGTTTAGCCCACAGCCCTTTCAAGACATTGGTGGGCAGTCTATCTATTTGCACCTTATTGAAACAGGCAGCTAACAAGTCTTTCCATATTTTTGCTTGCGAAGTCTTGGGTTGGTCTTTCTCAGCTTTTCTTAACAATTCAGGTGGGTCAGGGGGTTTATCTTTTACTGAGGCCACTGCCATGGCCTTGGCAGTTTTTGTCGGTTTGGTAAGCCTTGGCTTCTGCAAAATGGTAAATTGCCAGATTGC
The DNA here is from genome assembly GCF_030867095.1 of Alligator mississippiensis. NCBI lineage: Eukaryota > Metazoa > Chordata > Crocodylia > Alligatoridae > Alligator > Alligator mississippiensis. The sequence goes on along the minus strand of NC_081827.1, from coordinate 3,191,796 downwards.
ATCTCTTACCAGGTGATTCAATGCCTTCGGCTCCAAGGCCAACAGGGTTGAGGTGTACTTTGTGGGTGCTTGTTGGCAAAAACTCCTCCACAACAGTGCTGTCACGATTTCTGCATCTGGCGTGCGAGTCCAAACTGCTGCACAAATGACTTTCGTTAGTGCTAAGTGATACAAGCAGCAGACAGCCTTCCCTAAATTAGCCCATGCCTGAGGGGCAGTGTTAAGCTCTTCTTCCATATTTCCATATAACTGGCTATAGTGGCTTGGAGTGCAGCAGAAAACAAAATAACATTTTTATCACCTTCTGCAAACTGATTTAACTGGAGCTCAGGGTGCAGAACCATTTTTGTGGCCTCAGCTCTATTCACTGAAATTGCAAATGCCCCTTCACTGTACATGTAAATTAGCCAGTTTATTACTGGCTTTTCTGGCCTGAATTCATGCTGCTTTTGAATATTTTTAATCTCTGCACAGGTAAAGGAATTCAGCTCTGTTCGGGGATTCTCTTTTTGCAGCCTTGAACGAGTTATCACCATGGGAAAAACTTGGCTGAGTTTCTCCCTTGGGGTGGGGAAGGCCTGGCTAGGTTCTTCCCTCTGGGCAGGAACATACGGGAGTGTTTCAGCACCAGGCTTGTTATCAATCTTATCCCTTTGATCTTTCCAGAGCTCAGCTTCTGGTTTATCTCTATACAGATACTTGTAGAAGGATGGCTCCACAGCCTGTGCTAACTGCACTCCCTTCTGGAGGGAAGCGGCCACGTGCGCAATCATAATTTTTTCTTCCCTCCATTTTAAAGTCTCTAAATGGCTCTGTGTAGCTTGCAAAGCCTTGCACACCACACTGTTAAAATCCTTTTCTTTTCTTAATTCCCTCTCAAGCTGGGTTACTGGGTCTTTTAGGGATTGGTTCTCTTGATGGAGCTGAGTGGCTTCCTCTGCTCCCAGTCTTAGGCAAGTTGTCAGCAGCCAGGACAGGCATCCTTTCTTAGGTCTGCCCTTCTGCACAGCAGTGAACACAGTCCAGTGACAGGGTACTGTGGTGGGATTGCTCCAGGTGGGTCTTAACCTCTCTTTATCCCACCCCGGATTCTTAATACTCATAACTTCATCTATTAAAGCAATCAGTGGGGTCCACCCCTCTGAACCATTCCTCCCCTCCAAACTCTCCATCCTCGATCCTGTTCATGATGCCAATTTTGTCACAGGGCAGCTGGGCACTGTGAGTATATCAATTTAGTCACACACTGACTGGATGCTGCAACTGTATCAGCCACTGGACTGTTTGGCTCGGGATCGAGGAGGCAGAGTTGGGAGTAAAGCAATGGCAAATTTATTATAGCTTACACACACACAACAGTTAACAGAAAGATAAATGTGATAAGCAGAGAATGCAGTATTAAAGAGCTAATAGCAAATAATAACAACAGATAATAACAACAGATAGATCAATCTGTCGCAGGCCAGCTGGGCACTGCAAGGGTATCAGCCACTGGGCTGTTTGACACAACAAATAGACAGACATGGATTGGCAACTTATCGATAGTCCCTCGATGCCAGATGCTTGCCAGGTGATTTCAGTGAAGTCAGGCATCCCCGATCGATGCCGTCGGAGGGATTACCAGGGAAGTTCCCTTGATCGGGATCCAAGCCTCACTCACACCGGGAGTCCGGGGTCTGGGCTTGGAACAGCGATGACCATTCTGTTACCTCCTTCCTGCTGGTCACCTGACTTTTTATACCTAGTCTTATGCTAATCTGTTGGCTTTAGAGCCACTCACAATCTTGCCCTATAGTTGTTACCCTATTGGATTAAAAGGTATGAAAAAATATTATAAAAGGTTACTGCCCAGACTCGGGTTTATCCAATAAGCAAATTACAATGCAGCATCTTCAGGTTTGAAATTAACATTACTCAACCCCTTTAGATGTCTTTGACTATGCTTTTTTAAGATGTGCTTTCCTGGAATGTGCTGGGTGGGCCAGGCGGTTGAATCCAGTTTTTATCATCAATGCTGGACTCTGAGCAAAAAACTGTTAGGTCAGCTAATCTCACAGCTTTAGCTTTGTCTTTGAGGCCTAGGCAGTTCCACAAACAGTTACAAGTTACATTTGTGGGTTACAAAAATACAAGCTTTATATTAGACAAAAATTCCAAATGCCTCCAAGAAGCACATATTCATTGCTTATTAATTTCTTTGGTTCTGGCCATCACACGGGGGGGGGGGCACTAGCACTCTTGGGAGGACATGTGCCCCCCATGTGCATCCCCTAAACCTTGCCTATGCACCATGGTTTGGTTCCCCTTGCCCTCCTGGCATCAGCAAGGGGCACAACTCTCCATCTCCACCTCCACTGGTGCCAAGCAGTCTGGGGCACCTCATCATGGCGAAACAGGGCTCCCAGCAACAGCGTTGGTCCTCCTTGCCCCATTCTGCCCTTCACTCTTAGTTCAGAGTAAGCAGAAGATCTACATGGAATGGAAAAAGAGATTGTTGAGAAAGGAGAGGGATCTTGGTCAAGTCTGAAAGGGCAGAACTAAAATGGGAATTGTGATGGATTCAGTTCAATTAGCCTTGCAAAAGAAAGAAAGAAAGGAAACAATAAAGAGTTCCTCAGTCATACGAAGAGGTCTCAGAGTGAGGAAATGGGGTTATTTCCCCTTGAATGTAGGATGGAGGGTGAGGGTAATTTCAGTGTGGGTCATCTGCTTAATAAATATTTTGCCTGTCTTCAAGAAAATGAAGATGTAATTGAAGGCAATAATAGGATATCAAATGGAAATGAAGGACATGTGTAGTTGAAATGGGGACCTATATTGAAGCAGTGGGGTTTTAAAAACACCGCTTCAATTTAGGGTCCTTTAAATGGCCAGGTCATTCACACACCCAAACTTACCTGCCTCTCCGGTGGGGGGGAGGGGAAGGTGAGTTGCCGGCAGGCAGAGTGGTCTCTGGGCTGTGGGGGGTAGGGGACTGTTACATCCCTCCATGGCAGTGGCAGCCTCCCCCTCAGGCGACACCCTCCCGCAGGCACTTGGCTTGGGCAGTCTGGGGGACACCGCAGCCATGGAGGGAAGCATTGGGCCCTGGTGCAGCTCAGGCAGGCAAGCAGGTTCCGCGGGGGGAAAAAGAAAAGATCAGAGGAAATTTAGTTTGCTGCACCCCAAGTCATTTAAGGCACATTACACCACCAAATTTGCTACAGCGGCTAGCATTACTGCATGATACACCTCTGACGCATGCAGACACAACACCAGTAAAGCAGTACAAAAGCATTTAACCCGCTTCAAAGTGTTATGCACACATCCCCCTCATTTAATCTACACATGGCTGAAGATGCCATGGTGGAAGTTACGTTATCAGAGGTAGGAGGTTGCTTGCTATGAGAAAACTCATCCCAGAGTATTTTAAGCACTGCCTTTTAAAAGTGGGGTGTGGGTCTTAAGTGAAGAAGCTGATTCCAGCATCAGCATATAAGCAGTGAAAAAAGGATCATGCTTAGGCTCCAGAGCACCCTTTAGCAGCTACAGAGGTGGAATAAGATTGGGAGCAAAAGCAGGGGTGTATGGTACTTATCTAGAAAGTTTGGGCCCCAGGTTGTAGGCCCCTCCTTGCACAGAAAGGATTTGAACTAGCATCCTGACAACTTTGTAGAAGAGCACTCTCACCACACCATCGCAGGGCAGCCATTGTTCCAGTCACTTTCTGGACTTCCTTTGGAAGATGAAACATTTCCCCTTACATTTAATAGCCATTGGGGAAAAGAGGGGAAGGCAGTGGCGGGGTGGGGGGGCGCGGAGTTTCTGCTCCGGAAGGGATTATTCCAGGCCAAAACCCAACTCCCCTTTCAGGGGCTGAATGCATGAGGAGAGCAGGCTGCCTCATCCCACAGCACTGTGCAGGATCTGCATCCCCTGAGTGCTGGGAAGCAGGGACAGGGAGTGTGACTCTCGATACAGGGATCAAGACTTGCTCACAAGTCTGGCTAGATGTCCCAAAGGAAGAGCCCCTAATAGCCTAGCCTCTAATCCCACTCACTCTGGGTAAGAATTTTTTTGGATGTCTTTACTCTCTCCCCATCAGGAGAACACACTGTTGAGAAGTACAGAAAGATGCTGATCGCAAAAACTCGCAAAGTGGATAGAGTCCTAGGCCTGCTCTCTGTAGCTGTGCTGGACATTGAGCAATACCAGAGCATCATGGCAGAGAAAACTGACAGAGGAAGAATGGAGAAGCTGTTTGATTTGGTGCCTCAGTGGAAGAACACAAGATACAAAGACGAGCTCCTCTGGGCAATAAAAGCAACTCAATTCTTAAACTGCTCAGACATTACAGGTAATCTCCAAAAGTCTGAAAATGAGCACCCAGTGGTGAAGCACAGAGGTGTTCATGCCAAATGCAGAGGGGGCAGGAGCTCATCCCCCTGGGAGTAATCCCCTTGCTCATCACTGCAGAATTGGCTTTAGGGCTAGAAATTGTCATCAAAATCCATGCAATAGAGTAATATGCCGTGGGCTTCTGGGAGTGTCTTCTTCCTGGGGAGAAGTGGGGAATCACTGGACTATCGTTGGTGCCATCAGGTCCAATCCATACAGTGCTGGATCCAGGTGCATCATACAAAACTTGGCTTCATGTCTTCAGTGAGCTGGGTTCCTATCATGCCAGCAGCTGCACATGTCTTGTTCTCTTCAGCAGGAGCTGTGCAGTGCCAAGAGATGGACAGGTGGCGCTTAGAGGCTTTGTGAACACATGATAAAGTGGGCCAGATGAGTCCTGCAGGGCTGCTTTGCAGACCAGATCCAGAGCACAGGACTGTGCCATTTGGCCCTGAGGACTTGAAATGTGTTCACAGGGCACCATTAATTGCCACATCTTCTGGAACTATGGCAGCCACTTCTCATCCCATTTCCAGATTTCTGACCTGTGGGATCCCTAAGGCCAGATGACATGGCCCTGCACTCTGCACCCAGACTGTGGGGCTGTCCATGGATCCAGAAAAAATTAGCTGTGGAACAAGAAGCATTAGCCTTAATTGTTGCAGTTTCAGGATCCATGACAATTAATATTGGCACTGCTTGTCTCACCAGCAAATTTCTAGCCCTGCAGACCTGATGACCAGACCATATCTTTGACACCCTGCTTTAGAGGGGCAAGATTACAGTCCATTGATACTGAAGACCTGTTTTTCAAGCTTAGGCATAAACCTAAAGTACAGTTACCATTCCCATATTGATTACCGCTCAGGTCAGAAAAGAGGCAGGTGACAGATGTGGAGCCTGGGCTTTTACTATTCCCAGCCTCAAAACAGAATAATTAACACTTATTCCAATGCCTGGCTATCTACCCACAGTGGTACAGTCCAGATTCTCAGCTGTACCAGCTGGGAAGATGCAGGAGGAAGACAGTATGCAGGCTTGCAGCAGGTCTCCTTGAATGTGTGAGGTTCTCCAACTTTTCCTCCAGTCTCTATTATTCTATTCTGCTAACAAGCTAACCTTTGCTGATGAGCAGGAATGTTGTCAGATCTGCAAAGGTTCACTCTGTGGTGCCCCCACAAATAACCCTCCACTTCACTCACACATTTGGAACTGTGGTCCCTAGAAAAGGACAAGGCTGAGAGGAGAGTGTTAGATGTGGCTGCTTCCTATATTCATTGAACAAGAAAATACTATCACCAAATAATAAGGTATTAAGCTGTTGCCTTCACCCCCTATTAATGCTTTCCAAATGGCAATTCTGGACAACCGGTGTCTAAACTGGTGGTTTTTACTAACAGATTTGATTCTACCTTTCCAGGCTACTGATTATTTATCCTATGATGAACCGTATCTTTTCATGCATCCACAGATGCATCGCAAGCAGAGCCAAGGAGGTGATCCTCCCACCATGTGCGACACTGGTCAGGCCACAGAGGGAGTATTGCATCCAGTTCTGGACGCTGCACTTCAGGAGGGATGTGGACAGCGTGTAGAGGGTCCAGAGGAGGCCACTCACATGATCTGGGGACAGCAGGGCAGACCCTATGAGGAGAGGGCAGAAAGAGATCTTGGAGTCATTGTTGACTCCAAGATGAACATGGGCCAACAATGCGAGGTCGCGGTCAGTTGGGCTAACCGTACCTTGTCGTGCATCCACAGATGCATCTCAAGCAGGGCCAAGGAGGTGATCCTCCCCCTCTATGAAGCACTGGTCAGGCCACAGCTGGAGTACTGTGTCCAGTTCTGGGCGCCGCACTTCAGGAGGGATGTGGCCAGCATGGAGAGGGTTCAGAGGAGGGCCACCCACATGATCAGGGGAGAGCAGGGCAGACCCTACAAAGAGAGGCTATGGGACCTGAACCTGTGCAGCCTTTGCAAGAGAAGGCTGAGGGGGGATCTGGTGGCCATCTATAAACTTAGTAGGGGGGACCAGTGGGGTTAGGGAGAGACCTTGTTCCCCCAAGCGCTTCCCAGGGTAACTAGGAATAACAGCCATAAGTTGCTAGAGAGCAGGATCAGACTAGACATTACAAGGCACTACTTCACAGTCAGGGCGGCTAGGACCTGGAACCAACTTCCAAGGGAAGCAGTGCTGGCTTCTACCCTGGGGAGCTTTAAGAGGAGGCTCGACATTTACCTGGCTGGGATCATTTGAGCCCAGTTTTCTCTCCTGCCCAGGGCAGGAGGTCAGACTAGAAGATCTACAAGGTCCTTTCTGACCCTACATCTATAAATCTATGACCATTTTGATCTATACAGCCCTAAACACATATTAGCCCTAAGCAGTCTATACTAACCCTAACAGTCTTCAATAGTCCAACCACTGTGGCAATTGGCTTCTTTCTTTTTGTCTCATCCAGTTCACCCAGCAGAACTTTTTATCGATTGGAACCGTGAGGAGCTGATTCAGCGAGTGTCCTCCATGGACACGGTCCTGGACCTGCTCTACCAGGATGGGCTTCCCACTGAGCAATATGAGAGCATCATGGCTGAGAAGACCGACCAGGAGAGACTGTGCAGGTTGTACCAGCTGGTGCCAAACTGGGACATATGGAGCAAGGTCCGGCTGTACTACACTCTGAAAGCAACTAACCGGTTCTTCACTGAAGAACTCAAAGGTAATACTAGCAATGGGAAAAGGCCCTACCTTTGCATTTCAGGGGCATGCTTTTGAGCCCGCTCGGAGGGGACATGAGTTCATTGCCTTGAGGATTAGTGCCTAACACGTCCTTGTGGCATTGGGCCATGGGAAAGAATTTTTATGGAAACAATACCAAACTAAAGCAGGCCTGCCAAACACTTCCATCCAGCCGGCAGCAATCACCAACAAACAAATTGTGCTCTGCCTAACCCTTCCACCCACACAGGTGGGAGCAAGGTGCCCCCCGCCCCCATCCCCCCAACATAACCTATTGCTTCATGGATGGAAGGGTCCAGCTGAGCCAGCATGCAGTTTCCACACAGGGCTGCTGCTACCACTGCTGAAACTCCCGGGACCTGCAGGCAGGACACTCAGTGTGTAGGTGCCTGGTGGGTCACAGCTTCAGCCAGCGCTGCACATCATTGTGAGGGGCACAGCCTCCCCCAGGCCATCTGTATCACCAGCACTCCCCAGCACACACGCACAGCCCTTGCACTCACACAGCTTGGGAGGGAAGCCCCACGTGCTAGAGCCAGCTGCCTTCATTGGCCCCTAGGGGAAAGCTCCTGGGGCTTCCCTCCCTTGCAGTGCAGCCTGTGGGGGAGGTGGGAGACAGCCATCTCCAGTGCACGGAGCATCCCTTCTCTGCCCGGTGATACAGATAGCCTGGAGGAGGCTGAGATCCTTGTGCAGCACTGGCTGGAGCTGTGTCCCACTAGGCACCTGCACTCTGAGCACCCCATCTGCGGCTGCTGTTCTATAGGGGGAGTACAGGGGGATGGGACTTACACCTGAGGGGCCTGGGGCAGAAAGCAGCCAGATCCAGCTTGCAGGGCTTCCCTCCTTTGCCCGGGGATACAGATGGCCTGGTGGAGGCTGAGCCTGTCTCTGCAATGTGCAGTGCTGGCTAGAGCTGTGCCCCAATGGCAGCCTGCACCCTGAGCACCCTACCTGCTGCTGCTGCACCATGGGGGGAGTGTAGGGGAGGACACCCCACACCCTCCCTCACTCCCCACAAAACCCACATGCCCACACCCTGCCCCCACAACCTCCCACATATACATAACTGCCCAACATACCCTATTCCCCACCACACACCCACACACCCTCAAAAACCCCTGCACACACATTCCCACACCCTACCAAACGTTCCCTCACATAGACCACACATATATCTACATACCCACCCAGCCCCTCATCCTGCCACACCCACGTGCACCCCCACCTCCACCACACCCCACCACCCACACTCTACCACACATCCACCCACAGCCGCACCCCACCATACACACCCCCATCCCACCGTACATAAGAATAAGAATTTACTTCTGAATTTTTTATGCAATCCTCTCTATATACACTACAGACACAAATCATGACGAAAATGTTATTCGTAATACAATTAAAATATGTTACAGTTGGTATTTGAATTCAGTTATATGATTAGTTTTTTTCTCCGGTTCTATGATGGCAACCCCCCCTCCCAAAATGAGTATTTTTGGAGGGCAAAAGGAGAGAATTCCAGTGGTTAAAGTCAGTGGTGGGACTTCTGCCCAAGATGGGGCAACTGTCAAGGGAGGGGGCTACCCGTGTGGTTCTTGACAGCTCACCAAAACTTGTTAAATGGCCCTCCACCCAAAATAATTGCCCATTCCTAAACTAGAGCATTCCATGCCCCAATTGTGGGTGTGATTCCTGTCTGGGCTGACATGGATGCAGTACTTGGTGCCAACAGGTCCGTTCCAGATGGAGCCGACTCCACCAGAAGACCCCAGAACTGGGCTGCACATGGCCCCAACAACTCCCACTCACTCCAGCAGAAGCTGCCTTGGTGGGAGGGACAAGCAGTCATGGACCCTGAGCAACTGGCAAAACCCACACCAGTGATTCAGTCTGTTTGTAAAATTCCCTTGGATTTCAGAGCTCTCTGGGCTTTGGGAGGAGAGTGATGAGATCTGGGTCCCACAGGGGATAATACACTTCATCACTCTGATGTCTGCTGTCCTAAGTAGAAGGGTTGAAGGCACTTACCTCTGCCAACCCCGGCCCTCCATTCTGGAAGGGGCATCACTCTTTAAGGTCCAAACTACTGATGTGGAGATGCTGGGGAGTAGGGAGGAGGCAAAGAAAATGAAGGCTTCCCCTCCCTCACCCCATCTTCTCCCATCTTCACTCCATTTCTCACTGAGGAACTGTGAAATGGCAGCGGCTCCCTCTTTCATTCTGTCTATCTCACACTCCCTTCCTCTCTCCCATAGGATCCTGTACCATTAGGCAGTGGCCAAAGGTTCCTACATCAAGAATTAAAGGTGGGTAAGAATAAGTCCAGTAGGGATAAACCTCAAGTTACTGCACCAAGAGATCTGTCTTGTTCACTAAACTAAACAGACTCTTCACTTTTGCATTACACTCCTGAAAATGAAGGAGCTGCTCCCAGGTGCCCCACTTCTCAACACCCTGTGAGCCACACCAAAGTGTCTGCCCTTGTTAGCATCATTTGAGGCTCATGCTGTGACACTGGTGCTGGGGGATGCCCCATGGAAGGCAGCAGTGGGCACTGACCTGAAGTCTGGTTCTCTCAGTCAGTCTCCAGCTGTGCCCCCAAGCTCCTCCCCATTTCCTTGCACATTTCCTTCCTTCCGTTGTCACTTCCTGCCCTAAATTCCTGTGCAGGGTTTTTGTGCAGCTGTTCAGCACCTCTTGTCTTGGGTACCAAAGCCAGCAGCATATCCGTGCTTAGTGTGGGGGCTCCCTATGATTGTCTGCAAAATGCTTTAGGATGCTAGGCATGGCTGGCACAAAGAAGGCCTCTCTCTGATGCACTTGGTACAAGGTCTGGACTTGGTTGCAGTCCTTGTGCTAAGGGCTGAGAGGGGTGGCCTCCTTCAGGACACGCCCTGAAGCAGCTTGCACACTGGAATATGTGATATGCAATGTGGTTGTGGTCTGAGCTTTGTATTAAGGTGTGCCTATGGGTCCTTCCCAAACTAACATGTGTTCTAAGGCCTAAATGCTCGGGGATCCACCGCATGCATGTGTGGAGAAAAAAAAAGAGTTTGCTTATCAAGGATCTGGTTGTACCTAACACATCTGGAGAACCATGGCAGCACGGAGGCAGGAGCCCTGACCTCCTTCTGCCCCTATACTGAGATGCAGCAGAAGGGCTGCTCCTCCGTGTGCCTGCATGTCATATTCTGGGGACAGACAAGGAAGAGGTGGGACTATGACCTGGTCTCCTGTTGCCCTGTGGAAGCAGGTGGGTGCACAGGAAGAGCAGGTTGCAACCTCCAATGTCACAGTGCAGTCAATGTGTCCCCCTGAGTGCTGAGGTTAAGGCCAGGCCTGTGACCCTGAGACACGATCTGTCCTGAAACCCTGTGGGGAAGGGTGGCTTTGCCGCAACACCGACTCAGATGTCTCTGAAGCGTCCAACATCTGATTTTGTTTGTTTGTTTTTAAATTCAGTTTTATCAAAGAAACATTTTGTTGATCAGCACAAAGAACAACTGATCCAGCAAGTGTCCTCAGTAGACAAAGTCCTGGGTCTGCTGTCCATTGATGTGCTGAGCCCTGACGAATACCAGTTCATCATGGCAGAGGGGACTGACAGGGAGAGGATGCAGAAGCTGTACAAGATGGTGCTGAGGTGGAACACAGTGAGCAAGGACCAGCTGTACTGGGCCCTGAAGAAAACCAACCAAAACCTCATCACAGAACTGCAGGGTAACAATCAGACCTAAGTAATAATGGTACCTTTGGGGTCCCCAACTCCAGGGAGGTTCATCGTTCCAAGCTAATTTTCGCTTGTTTTTCTGGATATTTGTCCCTTGCCTATAACCACCCTCTTAGGTCTCATGGAGGTGTTATGACCAATAACATCATGAGCATGAGAGATTATTTCTCTGTCTTACAGGAGATGACTTCTGTGATTGGTACCATCTGGTCTATTCCACACAGAGCTGTCTCCAATGCACATTGCTCTTCACACACCTCCACAGGCTGGGGATTGATTACTCCAGGATTTGTGGTCTCCCCTAGCCAAACCAAGGAGACCCCACGGCATAATCTAGCCCCTCTCCCAATAAGTCTTCCAAGCTAGGTCCAAAAGAAAACTGTATTGGTTACAAGGAGTAGGTTTGGAATAGGGAACAGGTTAGAGCAATATCAGAGAAATCCCTTAGAGCAAAGTGGCATGGTAGCCTTTGATCACACATCTGAGTTACTGCGAGCTGTATATCTAGTTAGATCTCAGCTAACTTACTCACAAGTATCATCCAGAGACTGTTGGAGATTCCCTCCGGAGGCAGGCAGTTCATTGATCATGAATTTCAAGAGGGAGAGCAAGTTTCAGATGATCCAGCTTCTCTTTGAATTTTCATCATGGATACTGCACCTCCTCCTGGGCAGTCCTTAACTTATATAGACCTTATGACCCCCATTTACCTGATCCAATGAAGGCCAGCAACTATTGGCTGCCAGCCAACCAATTTGAAGTGCATCACTGGTTGCCAGGCAGACTGGCAGGATCTTTAGCTGCCTCCCAGTCCGGTTGGCATTGCTCAGAACAATAGGGAGCTTAAGCCCCTCACCCAGGTATGTGATGCCAGTCATGTAGGCAGAGGGAGCAGGTTCCCCCCCTCAGGAATGTATCCAGTGCAGGTTACAACTCAGGGTTACCTGAAGCAGGTGGGACCAGAGGAGCCTGCCCTTTGCAATGACCATGGGAACCAAATTGTCCGGTAGCAGGGTTTGGGGAGACACAGAGATGGTATTCTGCCACACTCCCCACTTTTTGAGGTGGGTTTGCTGAGAGGGCATCTGGCAGATCCCTTATCCCATAGTGGGGAAAGTAAGTACAGAATAAGGAGAGGAGATAATAGACCTTTCTGTCCAAATTCAGGCCCTTCCTTCCAGCAGGGATTCCTCATTCTAAAGGAGGAAGTCATGGCACTGGGGTGGTTATGGCGTAGGAAGATGGATAGGAGTTTTGTTTGGAGAGAGATGGAGGAACAGCCTCCCTAACTCTTTAGACCTCTCACCATTTTATACTGGAGGCCTGGGCACTTGCAGTTGGGAAAGTGAGAGACCCTGGCCTCTGTCTGTCTGATTCTATAACAATGGTCTCGGTATGTGCCCCTTGCCCTCTTTTTCCTTGTTCTCCCCTGCAGGTCTACCTACCTGGGAGCCACTGTCCCTTGGTGCCAGGGAAGGATTTGCAAGTGAACGCTAAGCAGCCCCCTGGGGTAACACTTGGGGTGCTGACACAACTGCAGCTCCCAGCTGTAACTCAGAAGGATTTCTGCAAAGCGTTCTGAGTTACAACAGTACCCCAAACCAAACAGAAGTTCACTGTGGGTTGCAGGGAGGAGGGGAATCGAGCTGTGGGCGGGGAGCCTGCAGCCAGCTGCCCATAGCAGCAGCCGCTGCTGTCTGCCAGTGCTCCCTGTTTTCAGACGGGGAAGAGGGGAGGCAGTGGAGGGAGCTCATTCTTGGGGCTGCCCAGCTGGTCCTGAAGAGTGGGGTGGGTTAACTGGACCCCCCACACTTTAGGGGGGATGGGCTCCAGTATACCTTCCCCAGCCTTCCAGAGGGCTGAAAAACCCCCAGGCTAAACTCCCTTTCCCCACAGGCTGGGAGCTCCACAGACACAATACATAAGACACTCCATTTTGAAATATCTTTATCTCATACCGCATTAAATGAGGGGTCAGATTTTCATCCTATCGGCTGTTTTTGAAGCTGTCTGCAGCTGTGCATGTGTTTGGTCATAGCTATAAACTGCTTTGTGTGGCCAGATTGGGTGAAAATTGTCACTTCTGTCTGCACTTTTGGTTCTCCCTTGCATCCTTTTTGCTATGCACCTCTAGCTCAAAACCTATTTTTTGCCTGTATATATCCAGGCTTTACCTCTCGTTCTCCGCATTGGGCATATATGGTGGTGTTCCCTTTCTGGCCCTCATTTCCTTTCAACCATCTTGGTTCAAATGGGATGCTTTGCTGTTCAGCTACAATCTCCTGCAGCCTCCAGTTCTTCAAAGTCTGTTGGCTCCACTTCATGCTATGTCATTTGCTACCCATAGTACCTCTCTAAGTGCTCTTCCCTGTTCATTTTTTCCCTCTTTTCATTCTCATATTTCTGTGTATGTGGGTAGGCAAGTTCCCCCAGGCCCCTTCACTGAAATCTGTATCATGCACTGCTCCAAGTGCTGAAGCCCTCTTCTTTTGGTGTCATGTCCCCAAAACCTGTATTTTTCCTTTTTCCTGTTCCTTTTTTGTTCCAGTCATCCTGGCTTCTCTCAGGTCCTCAGAATTTTAGCTGTATCCTCCATTCACGAGGGACATGTGGTGTGTCCCTATTACCTGTGGGAGTGTACTGGTCCTGGGACAGAGTCTGTCTGAAAAGCCTTTGCTTTCTGGACAAGATGAGAGTATTGGACTGAGCTCCAAATCTACCCATGGGATCAACTTCTACCTCACCAATGACCAGAGTTTTTTGAGCTGTGCTGTCCATATGCACATGCCACATCCTGTGCTCTGCTCTTGCTCCCTTAGTGCCATCACATTCTGGAAATCTGCAGGTGACAGGAAAGTGGGGAAAAGAAAGTGCGTGTCACCCTTTGTGCCTGGGATGCAGAGTGAGGAAGAGTAAGAGGGACTCACACTGCACGGTAGTGTCAGGCCCAATATTGCAGAACTCAAGTGCATGACGTTTTTCAGAATATTTCTGTTTCTTATTGCAACACCCCAGATTGTAACACCCAGTTTATATAGATAACTGAGCATCTCATTTTCCTTGGCTTCTCCCCTTAGGAACCTCCAAGCCATCTGAGTTATCTGGTTCCAGTCTCAGCCAAGACACATTGGTGGCAGGAGGTGAGTAACTCTTATTCTCTCTCCCCTTTGCTTGGATATTGCTAGTGTTATTGAGTCTCAGCAAGTTACCTATCAGTCTTTTCCTGGTGAGGCATCCAGTCATTTGCCCAAAGGTGTTCACAGCATTCACCTGCCTCCTCACTTCACCTCCACCCCGATAGCAAAGCGTGGATGTATAGTGGCTCCCAGCCAATTCTGATCCAACACCAGGGTGGTGCAGTGTTTTGTGGCAGTCTGTAAAGTGCCTTGAGACTCCGTAGTGTTCAGGGAATAGCGAATAATAAGGAAGATTTGTTAATAAGGATCAGTTTGAGCCTGGTGTGCCTAGCATGCAGGGGAAGGAGGCAGGAACAGGCCTTTCCCATTCCTATTGCAGTCCCTATACTGAGGGAGAGCAGGAGGGCTGCCCCCACCATGTTGCCCAGGGATGCATAGCTCCAGGTCATTATCCTGCCTGCCATTGCTCTGAAGTGGAGGTAATGGAGCAGACTGAATCACCCCCTAGCACAGTGCACCAACCATGATCCCTGAGTGCCGGGGCTCTGGTCAGGGGCTCTGACTCTGAAGTCAAGATCCATCTCAGATTTTCCCTTAGGACTGGAAAGCTCTGCTCCTCATCTCAGTCATTCTGAGTGAGGGTTTCTTTGGATGTTTTCACTCTCTCCCCCTCAGGGAAACACATTGTTGAGGAGTATCAATGGAAGCTGATTGCAAGCACTCATGCTGTGGAGAAAGTTGTGGCCCTGCTGTCTGCAGATGTGCTGAACCCTGAGCAATACTGGAGCATCATGGCAAGCAGAAGTGACCAGGAAAAAATGTATAAGCTGTATGAGCTGGTACCTCTCTGGGACACAAGGCACAAGGATGAACTCTTCTGGGCAGTGAAGGCAGCTGGACCTTTCCTACGAAGGCGTTGTGGTAATGCGCAGAATTTGGAACAAGACCATTTTAGAGGGCAGTCCCAGGTGATCCCCCCAGTCCCATCTCAGAGGCAGCAGGGAGTTAACCCCTTGTTTATCACTGCACTGTTAGATCCAGGGATAGGATTTTTCACCATATTCCATGTGACAAAGTAGTAAGCGCTGTACAAAATTTCCCCACCAGTTTTGTTTTGATGCTTTTTTGACCTGTTCTGAGGTCGAAACAGCAAAATCAAAATGAAACAGATCTGGTCGAAACAGCCTCGAAACAAAACGAGGCAAATCAAAACATTTCCCCGTTTCAACGCTGTTTCGATGTTTCACCCAAAAGCTATAATGGGAAAGGTTGAAACATCCTATAACTTTGTCATTTCTAGATTTAGATAAACTTGCAGAAATGGTAGCCCCTTCTGAAGGCATAAAGTGTGCCATGTTTCAAGAAGATAGGTGCAGGGGATTTGGAGAAACTGCACTCCAAAATCCTGAGAGCAAAACTTGTGTCATGCGTATGTGTTAAGCCACAGCAGGGTCACAGTCTGGACACCCTAGTTGTGAAGTAGTTTTTCCTAATGTTGATCCTGAAATGAGCCTGAAACAATCTTCCAGGAGTTTGTGACCATTACTCCTGGTTTTCCTCAAAGGTGCCCTGGTGAACAGTTGTTCACCGAGCCCTAGATGTACACTTCTGATGTAGCAGTGAGCTGCTACCAAGTCCCCTCGCAGCCTTCCCTATTTCAGGCTGAAGAGTCCCAGGTCCCTCACCCTTTCCTCATATGGCTTGCCATGCAAATCTCTGATCATACCAGTGGCCCTTCTCTGGACTCTCTCAAGCTTTACCACATCCTTGTTAAGGTGAGGAGCCCAGAACTGGACGCAGTCCTCCAGCTGCCATCTCACCAGTGCTGAGAAGAGCTGAGTAGAGCAGAAGAATCACTTCTTTGCATTGGTTTTGCTGGAGATGCATCGATTGATGTATGTCAGCATATTGTTGGCCCTGCTGCCTACAGCATCTCACCACCAACTCATGTTCATACTCTGGTCAATTATTACCCCCAGATCTGTGGTGGCAAGTGACGGGGGATCTTCAGTCCTGCTGCCTGATGAGAGGCAGCAGTTGCACAAGCACCCATGACATGAGTTTTGCCTATCAGCAGCCATAGGTGCAGGGCCCCAGATTCCCCCTGCACCAATCTCCTCGACAGCTGGCAGGCATCATGGCCACAGCAGGGGCCACCATCCCTGCAGTTTTCATCCCACTGTGCCTTAACACAAACAGTGTCACCCATGTCACGAGTTTTGCTTGTCCACAGCTTGAGGTGCAGTTTCCCCCAAACCCCTGCACCGATCTCCTTGAAATGTGACAGGCGGTGTGGCCTCAGCAGGGGTGGGCTACCACCCCTTAACACATACATGTGACATGAGTTTTTCTCTCAAGATTTGGGGTGCAGTTTCTCCAAACCCACTGCACCGATCTTCTTGAAGCTTGGCGTGCATCATGCCCTCAGAAGGTGCTAGCACACTTGAAAGTTTTATTCAATTCTGGCCAGAAATGGTAAAGTCATAGCCTGTTTTGTCCTTCCCCATTATATTCTATGGGTGAAATGTCGAAACAGGGTCAAAACAGCAAAACGTTTCGACAGAACGAAATGGAACAGCCGTTTTGACTCAAAACAGAAGTTGAAATGAAACACTGTTCTATCGAAGCATCGAAATGCTGGTTGAAATGGAATGCTTCTGTCTTGCACAGCCCTATAAAGAAACACCTTGTGAACTTGTGGGAGTGCTTTCTCTCTGTGGAAAAAATAATTCAACCCTCAGTGCCATCAGGTCCATTCCAGACAGCAGCAGCACCAGAACTGGTCCTTACACCCATCAACAGGCTGGTCCCTCCCATATTGTATATGACTGCTGCTCCCATCAGTAGAAATGATGCAGTCCCAAGAGAAGGCTGAGCTTCAACTTTAGGGAAGGGGATTTGAGTCATAGGCTTTCTGTCCCTTCCTGGTCCCGCACGGAGGGCACATTATGCACCCTGACAGTGGTGTCTGGTGTCCAAATGGCACGGAGGAATAGAAAGCCCCTTCCTGATGAAGCAGAGACACTGAGGTAGGAGTCATGGGCCTCTGGATGGTTGTGAGCGGGGGAGGGAGTCCAGAAGCATGTCCAGGAAAATGGAAGTGCTCCTATCCTCTCCCCATTTCACACTGGAGGCCAGGGCCCTTCCAGTAAAGTACACTTGGCACAAATCAGTGTCTGTCTCTCTCACAGGGAAGGCAGACTCAGGCTGTTTCTCTCCATTATCCTTTCACCCTCCTCTCTCTTGTGTTTCCAGATCTTTCTGAGTTATTGGACCTTTACCCCTGGGAAGGAAATGAAGGTGAGATGTGCAGAGTCCTGAGAGATTACCCTTTACTTACTGCATGAAGATATTTGAGCTATTCACTAAGAAAAGCAACTTCTACACCCTAGCTTTATTGCCCTGAGAATTGAGCTGGCTGACCCCAAACACCTCCCATGTCTCCTCCCCTTCCCCACAATCATGCACCCCCTCGCTGTTCCTTCTGGCTCAACCTCTGACACTTGTTGGGAGCTGCCCAGCACTGGGCAGGAGGTGGCACTGACCCTGACGTGCAGTTATCTCAGGCAGCGCCCGTCTCTGCCCCTGCCTCTTCTACCTCTAACCCCCCTGTGCTGGTTTCACACTGCCCTGACTCCAGGTGGTCAGTGTTGAGCTGGGTGTTTTGAGGGCACTGAAGGCCTTCAGGGAAATAAAGGAGCATTTGTAATCAGGACCAGATTGAGCCAAGTCTGGTTGGGATTGCTGGAGAGGAGGTAGGAGGACATCTGTGCCCAGAACAACTCTGCCCGTAGGACTATGGGAACCAAAGGGCTGCCCATGGGTGTGATCCAGGGGCAGAATGGAAGAAGATGAAGAGAGTGGAGCAGTGAACTGCTTCCCCTTCCCATGTGGACATGGCTGGAAGCATGGGAAGGAGAGACTGCAAAACCCACTGACAAAACTCATCCAGTGTGCCCTTGAGTGCTAGGGTTGGAGGCAGGGAAGGTGACCCCTCCAGCATGATCCACTTTTGAGCTCCTTGTGAGGCAGGGCAGCTGTGTCCCAAGCCCTGCTCTGGGAAAATGCCCCAACGAACACCCCCAAGTAGCTTGGCCACCAATCCCACTCACTCTGGCTATTGGCTTGTTTCGTTCTTTCTTATCCAGATCAAACAAGGGAATTTTTTCTTGATTGGAACCGTGAGGAGCTGATTCAGCGAGTCTCCTCAGTGGACACAGTCATGGACCTGCTCTACCAGGATGTGCTGGACCCTGCACAATACCACAGCATCATGGCCGAGGGGACCGACCAGGAGAGAATGCGAAGGCTGTATGCATTGGTCCCACGCTGGGACACACGAAGCAAGGACCGGCTGTACTGGGCTCTGAAGGCAACTAACCGGTTTCTCTTCCCAGACCTAAAGGGTAATAACCATCAGTCTGAGAAGTGCTTTCCCTTGCACCCCCAGGGGCTGTGCCAAGTACATCCTTGGAGAGACATGAGCTTATCTCCCTGAGGGTTATTGCCTGACTAACCCTGGTAGTGGGCCCTGGGTATGGATTTTAAGTCAAAGCATAAAGCACTATACCCTGATGTGCACAAACATACTGGAGCGTTTCCTCTCTGAATGGAGATTACTGCAGTAGTTGGTGCCATCAGGTCCATTCCAGATGGAGCTGGTCCCAGCCGCTCCCTTCAGCGCCGGGCTTCACACAACCCCAAGGGCAGGACTCCAGTGCCCAGCAGCTGCAAGCAAGTCCTATTCATTCCAGTACTGCTGCACTGGCAGGAGCTAGAGATAGATGGGGTCTGGGAGGCATTGACAACCTCCCCAGGCCTGCTGTTTGCAATACTCTGTTGGATTTCAGTGCTTTCCAGTTTAGGGGATAATTATGCTTCATCACAGTGGTGTCTGGTGTTTGGTAAGCAGAGAAGCTAAAAATAACATACCCTCCCCACCTCACCCTCCTGCCAAATACAAGCCCTCTATTCTGGAAGAGGCACTGCAGTTTGAAGTGAGAAATTCTGACCCTGGAAGTGATGGTGAGCAGAGATGGGGGAGGCTGGGAAGAGCCCAAAGAAAGAGGGATCCTTCCCCAGCCCTCTCCCATCCTCGTTCCCTCTCACTGGAGGCAAAGGCATTCCTAAGAAATGGCCGCTGCTCCCAGCTTCCTCCCTTCCCTTCCAGCTGCTGATAAAACCATCCCTCCCAGTGTCCCTTGTGGCTCATGCTGCGATACAGGTGCTGGGATCTGCCCAGCAAGAGGCAGATCCATTGTTACCGCCTCATGTTTTCTCTTCTCTGTCCTGTAGAATCAACTTTCTCCTTGTCATGGCTGTATAGTTCCACAGCAAGCGCTTCAGGTGAGCTATGAACATCCCACCGGCATGCACTTTTATTTAGCTGCAGTAAGGGACATATGCTATTCACAGAAATGCTCAGTTTCTCAACTCTGGCATGGTGCTGTTGGCAAACGAGCCAGGTGCTCCCAGCTGCCATCTTTCACTTCCACCTGCACAATCATCCAAAGGTGCCCACCCCTCTCACTGTGCCTTGTGGCTCAGCCCTTTTGAAAGGTGCTGCCCAGTGAATGGCAGGAGTAGGCAAAGGCCCTGAAATGCTATTCCCTCTGTCAGCCTCCAGCTCTGCCCTGTGTCCCTCCTTTTCCTCCCACCCTTCATGCTAGAAAGGACTTGTTCAGCAGTGGTCACACATGGGCTTCCCCCTCAGCTGATTCCACCAGGAAATTCAACACAGGTCTCATCCCACCCGCTTGCAGCCAAAAGCGTCCCATGTCATGTCCTGTCCTCAACCGCTACACTGTGGTTTGCACACCAGAGTCAGCAGTATTTCTATACAAGGTGACTGTTCAGATCCACAGCACCTGTCTGTAGAGTCAGGGTGCATCCTGGACCTCCCCTGTGGCAGGCAGCTCTGTCCCAGGCCCTGCTCAGGGCTTTGGCTCCAGGGCTGAGGGGAACAGCTCAGGACTCTGGGCCACTAAATCCAGTCACTGTGGGAGAGACTGGATTGGAGTTGTCTTTTCTCTCTTCCTCTCAGGGAAACATTTTATTGACGAGTACCAAGAGCAGCTACTACACCGAGTCTCCTCAGTGGACGACGTCCTGCATCTGCTCTCCAGGCAAGGTCTGGACCCAGCACAACTCCAGAGCATCCAAGCTGAGAGAAACAACCAGGAGAGACTCCGGAAGCTGTTCAAGCTGGTGCCAACATGGGACACAGAACAACAGCATCGTCTGTATTCGATTTTCTGGGACACAAACCCTTTCCTCATGGAAGATCTTCAGGGTAAGATTCACCAGCCCTTGTGCCTATTGGAGTCTGCACTCTGAGCCTTTCCCAGAGGGCACAGTGTCTCAGCTCCTTGCAGTTAAGCCCTGCTCATTACCACTCTCATGGGGCCAGGGACAGAATTTATACGCCAGCTCCCTGCTGTAGATGAAATAACATGAAAGGTCAAAAAAGGTCTCCCTGAGAGCCAGGAAGTCTCTTCAGGAACTGTCTCCATTTCCCACCCACCATTTCCTTTCCCAAGCATTTTTGTGTCACTGTTAAGCATCCGCTGTGTTACGTGAGGGAAGCATATGCAGTTCCTTGTTCAGAGAGATGCCCTGTCTCTGCCAGCGAACCACATTGAGCTTGCCCTAGCGAGGGAAAGATGTTTATGGGGCCAGCTTGCACCTATGGTGTGGAGGACAAAAGGATGCTCCCCCTTGCATGCCCTGTGCAGAGGCTGGGGGTAGGTGGACTCACTGTGCTGCTGTGTGCATGCAGGCAGCTCCTCCATGGGCCTATTAAAGCTGGACTACATCCCAGAAAAGAGGGTGCATATTTGCATATTTTGATGCATCAGGTGCTTTCTAAGCAGACCTGGGCTCTGTAAGCCTCTCCCTCCAGCAGGGAAATGGCTGTTGGGAGCTTATTGAAACTTGGATGCTAACAGTGGCAACTTTGCAAAAGCTCCAAGGAAGAGGCAAGTACAGCCGGAAGCGACAGTGAAAGCCTGGGACCACAGAGCCTCATGCTCTTTTGAGAGATGGTGAAAAGGGGGTTAAAGGATACGCAGGAGGAAGCAGCTGCGGGGTTTGACCAGGGAACAGAGCCTCACAGTCCTGGGCTTGGACTGAGGCCACCCCCCTCCCAAACTCCTCACCCCTCTAACCCACAGAGGAGATTTCCAGAGCCCTCATGTTTGGGGCCCAACACACTGGGGGTGAGGGGTCTTTATCCACCACCAAAGGGGGAACCCAGAGCCTTGTGGGGTGGGACAGGGGAATGCTGATAGGACTCCACAGCACTCAAGGGGTTGGATATAAGGAAGATTTGTTAACAAGAAACAGTCTGTCCGGGCTTCATGGGATGGAAGGTGCTATGCCCCATATGCATGCTTGGAAGACAGATCCAGCTTTTCCTGGGATGAACTCCTTGGAAAAGGCAGGGAGGTAGGGCTGTTCCCCAGCATCCTGTAGCCACATGGAGGGGCTGGGTGGGAGGGAAGAGTGGGCTGCTCTGCCCCACAGCACCAGGCAGCCAGCATTGCTCCTGAGTGCTAGGAATGGGGCAGGGTCTATCCAAGAACCCTCTGGGGAGTGCAGGTCTGCACCTGGTCGGGAGTCTGGAGAAGTGGTCCAAGGGTACACCCCCAAATAACCTGGCCACCAAGCCCAGGTTCTCAGCTGGCTTGTCTGTCTTTAATCCAGCTTTTCCAGAGGGTCGATTTGAACATTTCATCAGGAGGCACCAAGAGGAGCTGATTCAGCGAGTCTCCTTGTTGGCCGGAGCCCTGGGTCTGCTCTCTATGGATGTGCTGCACCCTGAGCAGTACCAGAGCATCATGGCAGAGGGATCTGACCAGGACAGGATGCGGAAGCTGTACGAGCTGGTGCCAACCTGGGGCACAATGGGCAAGGACCAGCTGTACTGGGCCCTGAAGCAAACCAACCAGGATCTCATCACAGAACTGCTGGGTAATATTCAGCCACTGTGCATGAGGAGGCAGGCCTGTCACAGAGGGCAGTACTGTGGGGGCAGGGGAAAGGATTTTTAAGCCCTGGCCATGAGTGTGTACAACAGCTTTCTCCCTGGAGATGATTTTGGTATCTAGAGCCCCAGGGACATTCAAAACAGAGGTTGCTCCATCTCCACCATCCAGAGCTGGGCCTCACTGATCTCAGTGGGCCAAGTCTCTGTTGCCCCTACCATAGTGGGCAGTGCCTGTTGACTTCAAGAGGAAGTTGGCATCAAGCATGAAATATTCACAGAATCAAAGAAATGCTTTTTCTAACTCTTCTTTAACACCTCTGATGATGGAGACTCCACAAATTTCCTAGCCAGTCTGTCTCCTAGCCAGTTTACTTAGACTTCAGGAACACCTTCGATACGGTATCCCACCCCATACTGGTGAACAAGTTAAGAGGCTGTGACTTGGATGACTACACAGTCCAGTGGGTGGCAAATTGGCTAGAGGGTCGCACCCAGAGAGTCGTGGTGGATGAGTTGGTATCCACCTGGAAGGGCGGGGGCAGTGAGCAGTGGGGTCCCGCAGGGCTCGGTCCCTGGACCGATATTCTTCAATGCCTTCATCAGTGACTTGGACAAGGGAGTGAAGTATAGTCTGTCCAAGTTTGCGGATGACACAGACTGTGGGGAGAAGTGGACACGCCGGAGGGCAGGGAACAGCTGCAAGCAGACCTGGACAGGTTGGACAAGTGGGCAGAAAACAACAGGATGCAGTTCAACAAGGAGAAATGCAAAGTGCTGCACCTAGGGAGGAAAAATGTCCAGCACACCTACAGCCTAGGGAATGACCTGCTGGGTGGCACAGAAGTGGAAAGGGATCTTGGAGTCCTAGTGGACTCCAAGATGAACATGAGTCGGCAGTGTGACGAAGCCATCAGAAAAGCCAATGGCACTTTATCGTGCATCAGCAGATTCATGACAAACAGATCCAAGGAGGTGATACTTCTCCTCTATCGGGCACTGGTCAGACCGCAGTTGGAGTACTGCGTGCAATTCTGGGCGCTGCACTTCAAGAGGGATGTGGATAACCTGGAGAGGGTCCAGAGAAGGGCCACTCATACGGTAAAGGGATTGCAGGCCAAGCCCTGAGGAGATATTAGTGAACCTGGACCTCTTCAGCCTCCGCAAGAGAAGGTTGAGAGGCGACCTTGTGGCTGCCTATACGTTCATCACGGGGGCACAGAAGGGAATTGGTGAGGATTTATTCACCAAGGCGCCCCTGGGGGTTACAAGAAACAATGGCCACAAGCTAGCAGAGAGCAGATTTAGATTGGACATTAGGAAGAACTTCGTCACAGTTCGAGTGGCCAAGGTCTGGAACGGGCTCCCAAGGGAGGTGGTGCTCTCCCCTACCCTGGGGGTCTTCAAGAGAAGGTTAGATGGGCATCTGGCTGGGGTCATCTGAACCCAACACTCTTTCCTGCCTATGCAGGGAGTCGGACTCGATGCTCTGTTGAGGTCCCTTCTGACCCTAACATCTATGAATGTATGAATATCATTGCCTCACTGTTCTGTCAGAAAAAAAAGTTTTTCCTGGTATCTGATCTAAACTTATACTGCTGTAGTTTCAAGCCACTACTGCATGTCCTGCTCTCTGCAACATAAGAAAAAAGGTTTTCCCCATTTTTTGTATGGCAGCTCTTCAGACGTTTGAAGACTGCTATCATGTCACCTTTTAACAACCTTTTCTGCAAGCTGACCATATCTATTTCCTTGAACCTCTTCTCATAGGACTTGAGAAGTTCAACCCCTTTATCATTTGTGCCACCTGCCACTAGACCCTTTCTAACTTGACAACACTGATAATTGAGGCTGGGGCTGTTTACAACCTTGTTTTGATTTTAGGAGCCCTGTGCCTGTTGTGGTGGGGGAAGGTGCATTCCCAAAGGAGAGAAATTTCAGCTTTGGTGCATGCCCAAATGACAGAAAATCACCATCCTGGCCATAGTGTCTGCTATTGGGATGGAACAGAAGGCTAAACAGTACTTTCCTTTTAATCAGACACTGGTCCTCTCTTCCACGTAAAAGGAGAAGAGTCTAAACATGTTGTTGATGGCTTAGTAAGGGAGGAGTTGTGTGGCCCATAAGTCCTCAGTGTAAGTGGATTCTGTTAGGTTCTGCTGGTTTCCCATGAAGGGCAGGGGCCATTGATGGCTTTTGCCCTTCACTGCTCCTTTACCTTTCCCAGCTATTCATGTTGCCAATCCAACACCAAGCAATGGCAATAGAAAAAAAAAATGCTGGTTTGCCAGTCTGTTCAGGCAAAATTACTCTGGAAACTATTGCCCTCCAAGTAACACCCAAATGCCAAGGGAGTTGCTGCAGTTTCACCTGATTAAGCCACCCCTGTTCTCACGTGCTGGGGATCTTGCTGGCCATCCGCAATCTAGAGATCCACTGGCAATTGGGAACCTGTCTACATCTGGCAAAGACCACACCGAGGCTGTGTGAAGACCCTTCACAGGGAAAGCCTACATGCCTATGAACTCTGGGCTGTCCATAGTACAGCCATTAACCTCTCAGGAGATAAACCCTGGATTACCAATGCAAATGTCCCTAAATCTGCTCCCACACTCCCTGCCAAATACTGGGCATTTGCTGACATCTTTATAAAAAAACGCAGACACCCTACTGCCCCACAGCCCATATATTTACCCCATGAAGTTGTAAGCAGGAGCAAAGCCTTCCTTCGGTCACCTCCACCCCCTTTCTGAACTAAAGCTGGGGGTTTTAAGGGATTACCTCCAAGAAAACCTGACTAAGGGGTTTATCCAATCATAAATTGGTGATTCTCAACTAGGATGCTGTGAGGGTGTCAGAAAACAAAAGGAAAAGGTTTACGTGGTTCTGTAGGGGCTGAGCCACCTTCTATCGGCTAGCCCTTCCTCTCTGGGATGTAGTTCCATCTTTTGCACTGTGTTCCTGGTGGTGCTTCTCCAGCCGGTGGCTCCCAGCTTGCTGTAGCTCCTCTGAGCTCCTAAGCCAGCTGGCTGCTGGATCACCACTGCTATGGCCATCCCACTCACCCTGCTAGGTTTCGGGACATGTATTCTTCCTCCTCTTTTCATCCAGGTTTCTCCCCTCTCTCCCTCCTTCTGGGGATGCTCTAGCATTACAGAGCAGTTGCTCTGGAACCGCAGCTGCCGGGGAGATTTTTTTTCCTTCGCTGGCTCCTGCCAGCTCTCGGCAGGTATCACCAAATTCTCCTTGTCTCTACACATACTCCTCCTTAAGATGCCACTAAGCACCTTTTTTTGCTCTCTCTGGGGTAGTGGATGTGTTTGGCTGCTGTGGTTGATGTAACTTTCCATGCCTGTTCTTTACCAGATGCTTTGATTTTTCAAGCTGACCTAAGCTGTCAGTTGCCATTGGGCAGCAGCTTTGACAGTACCCTATCCTCTTTGTGAAGAAAAAGGATGGTTCCTTACACCTGTGCATGAAGTATCAAACCGTGAATAGGGTCATAATCTGGAACTGGGAAAATGTATGTCTTCAGAAAGTTGGATCCAGGGGACATGCAATTTAATATGTATCCATTAGAAAAAGGAACGGAAGGCACTCCTCCATCATCAATTGTGAGGATTTATGCCGAGTCTTCCTGGAGTCGAGTTGTCGTCCCCCATTAGGATCGAGTGTTAGCTTTAGAGCTTACCTGCTATGACTTCGATGAAAAGGAGGATACAGGATAGAAATGATTCTAGGAGACAAGGTGGCTGTTAGTGACTCAGGATACTGGCTCCTCCTCACAGGGCTCCTCCATCCCCATCCCCTGCCCTATCCGCACCAGGTGTTCTGCACTTGCTATTCTTTGTCTCCAGGAGTTTCGGCTCCATGGTTATCCTGTCCCAGTTCCACAAGTCCCCTCTTTGCCCTGCCTGCTTGCCCTGTATTTCCCCACATGGGTCCCAAGCTGGCCGCTCCCCAGTTCAAATCCCACCCTTGACTTTCAGGACTCGTTCTGGGGGTACCATCCCACCTGACTACAATCCCTTCTTTGCCTTTCCTCTTTTCTAGGTTCCTGGACTGGTTCATCACACTCTTCCATATTGAATCCACAAGATGAGATGATGTTTCTTCTTCCCCTGTTCCTCAAAGGTAATTGGGCTGCCGGGACACCTTCTCAAGTCCTGGGGTCAATCCCCTTTTGCCAGCATCTCTCCATGCTCTCCCCGTTTCCTTCTCAGACTTCTCTCTTCAGGATGGATGCTGACTGCTTTGCCGGTGTCCCTTAAATTCCCCATGCTAATTAGGTGGGTTTGCTGTGCCAGTTCACAATTCGCTGCTTCCCCAGCTCCCCCAGCTGATCCTCTGTGCCTGACCCTGACTGTACAGTGCCCAATGACTAGGGAGATGATGATCCAGCTGCTCATGGGTCCTGTTACTCATTAACCAGAGCAAGCAGGGAGCAAACACCAGCACACATTACTCGCAACAGCTTTATTCAGAATGGAGACTGCTTTGGACTAGCTCCCAAAAAACCAACAAACTGGGAAGCTGCCCCAAAAAATAGTTCATTCCTATATTTATATACTTTAGTTCAGGTTTATTAACATTCACTCTACCTATGTCCCTCCTTGGGTTCCACCCATGTCTCCTCCCATCTCAAGCTCCTCCTCGGTTTACTGTTTACTTCATTAGCGTGGAATTGCCTATGCGTTTCCTTCGTTTACATACCTGTCTGCTAAAAGTGCATGCATAAGGCCATGAACTTGGGTACTATCAGTCAATCACTGGTTCTTTCTAGTTCTTGGCTGACTTCAGCACCATCTCCATGGCCTTGCTTCTGCTTTATCTCCTGATGATAGCTAGTGGGCTGCATCTTGTTCTTCTTACACAATGTGCTCTAACACTATGACTTTGTTTAGAAAACTGCTTGCCCAAGCATTTGCAAAGTCAGTCTTAATATATCATCCTACCTTGTGACCAGCAGCTCTGCTGAAACATAGGAAAAAGCCTTTGTATTCAACTGCAAATCTAGTGCTTCCCAAAAATCAAAACTATTGTCACCCTAACACTCCTTATTACCTCCGGCACAGCATTTCTCCCACCCAGGCTGGCCATATCTCTGTCCTTTGTCTGCGTTTGCCCTGGATCATCTGGGTTTGTCATGGAAGCTTTTTATTCTCTGGGTCCCAGGAACAACATGACTGACATGTCTGCCTTGTTCTAAAATCAGTGCTTCAAATTGGAGAAGTGCAGGTTTGACTGCACCACCATGGAGTTCTTCTGATATATAATCTGTTTGCTACATGGCTGAGATTATAGCAGCATGGCCGAAAATCTGGCAGCAGTGGCTTCAGGGGTAGCGGGTGTGCTAGGAGGGGCAGTGGTGAGCAGCCAGACATGAAGCTGGCGTCGGTGGTGGGGGGAGCAGTGAGTGGCCAGACATGAAGCCGGCAGCATTGGCAATGGAGGGGAGGGGGTGGCTAGTGGCTGGACACAGGGGGCCCTTTAGCTGTGGGACCCACTGTGGCTTCAGGTTTCACATGATTGGGCAGGCCGGCCCTGGCCCCTGGACCTCCTTTTCCACCCCGCCCCTTTCACCTTTATTTTCTTTGAGCAATCTCCCCTTCAACTCTTCTGAACCCCTCCAGTGCTCAGGCTTCTGTTCTCTGCCTCTCCTGGGCTCTGGTCTGATTACTTCCAACAGACTCTGCCCTCCTGGGCTTTGGGCCCCCTGACCCCAGTTCTCACCCCTTATGGGCTTCAGATCCTTGACCCTGTTTTTTACCCCTCAATGGGCCATGGGCCCCGACCCTGCCTGCTCTCATCACTGCTGCTCTGGCCCGTCCCCCTATCCCTCAGCCCCTGGCCTCACTCCTGGGCCAGTTTAGACCTCCACCATCCCTGCAATCTCCATCCCTAAACCACTGATCTTGCCTACTCCAGTTCAGGTGTTAGTCAGGAGCCTTGCTGCAGCCCTTCTGCTCAGAAGCTCTTCACTCCATGACTTCCAGGTCAGACTGTTCACCCAGCTCAGCCCCTGGGTTTATATCCTGCAAGCCCAGCCTGTTTTGGGTCATGTGGCTCTTTTGATTGCCTCCTGCCTCACCTGCAGCCTGCTTCTCCTGCAGCCTGTCTTCCCTTAAGGTAGCTGGAGCTCCAACTCCCTACTACATGGGGTAGAAAGATAAAGCCCAAGAGAGCCATTTATATGCTGACAAGCATAGTTTCTTCCAGGAAACAAAAGCCATCTATGATTCCAACCTTTCATGGTGCAGTACTACTTTTCTGGAATCGTACAATGGTTTTATGCTCCTCAAAGATAACAAATCTATCTAAGATAAATGGAAAGAGCACTTTGAGGCACTCCTGAATTATAAGTTATATATGGCAGATGCCACCATCGAGTCCATTCCCCAACACCCCAAAAGGGGAACTTTCACCAACCCTTCTATCCTAGAGGAAGTCTAGCATGCCATTAAGGAAACCATGAAGGAAGCCAACAAGGCTATTGAGGAATCACCTTTCTTTCCACAGCAGGGAAAATCCTCGCCCACCTCCTTCTGGATCATTTTCTATCTCATGCTGAGGAAGTGCTGCCAGAATCTCAGTGTTATTTCAACCTACCCCATGCAGCAATTGACATGATTTTTGCTCCCTGTCAGGTCCAAGAACAATGTCAGAAATAACATTAGGGCCAGTATCTGATCTTCATTGACCTTAAAAAGGCCTTTTATTCAATCAATCATGAAGTCTTGTGGAAAGCACTAGCCAGATTTGGATATTCTGAAAAAAAATCAAGGTCTACTGTCAGATCATTCTTTGCAGTGGATAAGGGACAGTTCCATTTGTTATCCAAACTGGTGTCAAGCAAGGATGCATCATGGCTCTAACTCTGCTATCCGTCTTTTTTGACCATCATCTTTGTTCTAGTTAAGAACTGCCTTCCTTCTGGAATTGACTTTGAACGCTGAATAGATGGAAGGCTTTTCAGTATGGGGCATTTTTGTTCAAAGACTCAAGTATTCATAACCGCCATTCCTGACCTTCAATAGGATGATGGTTATGACATCCATGTGCACAATGAGGAAAATCTCCAGGCCATGATGGATCTCTTTGTATCAAGAAGACTAAAGTGCTGTATCAGTCTGCTCCTGGCCATGAATGTGACCCCACTTCACAAATTACCCTTGAAGGAAAGATCCAGATGGTAGGTGAGGACTTCCCTTGCCTTAGTAGCCACTTCTTTCAGAGAGAACCTTGATGAGGAGATTTAGCACAGGATCTGGTGTACAACTACTTCTTTTGGGAAATTACTTTGGTGTGTTTTCTTGGTTGAAATCTCCAGGAAGACACCAAAATCCAGGTCTACACAACTGTCATCATCCCCTCTCATCTATAAATGTTACATGCGAGTGATCTACTGCCAACATTTCAAGAGCCTGAAGAGATGACACCAATGATATCACTGGAAAATCCTCCTTGTCAAATGGGAAGATCACTGCACAAATGCCAGCATCTTTGCTGAATCCAGGGTTACCAGCATGAAGTCATTGTTCCTCAAGCACCAACTTCTCTGGACTGTGCATTATGTGAGGATGCCTGACTCCCAAAACAAATGCTTTACTCCCAGTTTAGCAGTGGCCTGAGATGTCATGGTGACCAGATGAAATGCTACAAGGACACATTGAAGGCACACCTAAAAAAACTTCTTTGGGTTGACTGTCATACCAATACTTACGTAATTCCTGTAGTACTGCTTTAAGATGTTATATGTGTTGAGCCCATGACTGGGAATAAATTACAATACCATCAATGTATGCCGTGGCATACATCATGTGCGGGGTCAGGATATAATCCATTAGCCTTTGGAAAATTGCCGCTACTCCATGCAGGCCGAACAACCTCCTTGTAAATTCAAATAATCCCCAAGGCATACCAAAAGCCTTTTTAGGCTGATCTTCCTCAGACATGGAGAACGGCCAATACCCTTTTGATAGGTCTATTGTAGATATATACTTTGTTTGACCTATTTGCTCTAGTAATTCCAGTATAATGCTCTAGTGTATGTGGCATAGAAAATGCATCAAAATGGGCAATGCTATTTACTTTTCTAAAATCAATGCATATTCTAAATGACCCATCTGTTTTGGGTATTATAACCATTGGGCTAT